>NC_092413.1:222603133-222909799 GCF_040894005.1 Engystomops pustulosus | reverse complement strand
CTTGTTGGGTCTAGTACTTCATAGATGAGCTATTGTTGCTCCACGATGCGCCATAACAACATAATCGAACAGATAAAAATTTCCCAAAGCTGCTCGGTGTGAGCCATATTACTCCCAATGTCCACCATCGGAGATTACATGGCTGTGCGCCTGTTTTATGCAATGTGTGTGTGTGCAACAATATAACCCAATATTTGGAAGAGCCATACATGGGGCCATACAGTAGTGCTATTCACTTACGCTTAAGGAAAATTTTTCTTTGAGCTTCTTTAACGTCTGAATTATTAAGACAGTAAATAATTGGGTTCAATGTTGGGCAAATAACATTTGAAAATAAAGAGAAATATTTCCCATTGTTGGTTGAGTAACTAGATGATGGTCCAAAGTACATGATCACTGCTGTGCCAAAATAGAAGAAGACCACTAAAACATGGGAGGAGCAGGTGGAGAAGGCTTTAGATCTTCCTGCAGACCTAATTTTCATGACTGAGCTTAGAATAAGGCTATACGATGCTAAAATGAACAAGAAAGGAAGGAAAAGTGCAATAAAACAAATAATGAGCATAGAAACTAGATTATTCTGGATATCACCACAAGCCAATTGAAGGACAGCTACAACTTCACACATAAAGTGGTTTATCCGGTTTGGATAGCACAATGTGACTGGATTTACAAAGGCCGGAAGAACAAACACCAGAAAACTCAATATCCAGACAAGAGCCGTCATTTGATAGCACTTGCTCCACCTCATTAAAACCGGATAGTGGAGCGGACGGCAGATGGCAACATATCGATCATAAGCCATTAGGGCAAGAAGAAGACACTCAGTTCCTCCCATTATGAGAACGATATAGAATTGAACTGTACAGGCAACAAGGGAGATGATCCTCTGCCCAGATACGAAGTCTACTAACAATCTGGGTAAAATGGTCGACGTAACACACAAGTCCATAAAAGAGAGAATACAGAGAAAAAAGTACATTGGAATATGCAAATTAACGTTTACAAGGATCAGGCAAAAAATGAGCCCATTTCCACAATATGCAGCAAAGACTTACCGGCTATGGAGAGGGCTCAGCCCGTGAGCCCTCTCTATGCAGCGCGACCCAACCGCCGCCGTGAATACACGGCGGGCGGTCGCGAAGTGGTTAAATTGAGACATTATGTTATCATTCCTCCATGGTCAACAGACAATGAGGCACATTTACTTACCCGGTCCTGTCGCAATCCCCGAGGTGCGTTGTCCGACGAGGCTGAAGTCTAGCGCGATTCACTAAGATCGTGCGCCCGATACCCTGCTTGTGTCGATTTCCCACTCAAGTCCACCGGAGTTCACCATCTACCTCCCGGCGTATGTAAGTGCATGTGTTGCGACACAATTTGAATATTAAATCCCGCACTTAGTCTGAATCAGTAGAGTTGCCTGACGGCCATGCCCCCGGTTTGTGTCTCATGAAAGTCGGCGTGATTGCGCCAAAATACGATCGCATGCGCCCAAAACCCATGTTAAATGCGGTGCAAATCGGAAATCGTTGGGAAACCCGATGGAAATGCGGTCCGCGGTTCCTTAGTAAATGTGCCCCAATGTTCTTTGCAACACTTAAGCCACTGCTCGAGCTCACATTGTGTAGCGACTGTCGCTCCGCCATGGAAACCAATTATAGAAAGGTTCCAATGCAAAGTATTTATACCCTATGACTTCCACAGACATCTGAAAAAAATCTGCAGCAATACAAGAAAGGACAGGTATTTCTCACCAATTCCTTGAGCACTTGTTGGGTCTAGTACTTCATCGATGAGCTATTGTTGCTCCACGATGCGCCATAACAACATAATCGAACAGATAAAAATTTCACGAAGCTGCTCGGTGTGAGCCATATTACTCCCAATGTCCACCATCGGAGATTACATGGCTGTGCGCCTTTTTTATGCAATGTGTTTGTGTGCAACAATATAACCCAAGATTTGGAAGAGCCATACAATGGGCCATACAGTATTGCTATTCACTTACGCTTAAGGAAAATTTTTCTTTGAGCTTCTTTAACGTCTGAATTATTAAGACAGTAAATAATTGGGTTCAATGTTGGGCAAATAACATTTGAAAATAAAGAGAAATATTTCCCATTGTTGGTTGAGTAACTAGATGATGGTCCAAAGTACATGATCACTGCTGTGCCAAAATAGAAGAAGACCACTAAAACATGGGAGGAGCAGGTGGAGAAGGCTTTAGATCTTCCTGCAGACCTAATTTTCATGACTGAGCTTAGAATAAGACTATACGATGCTAAAATGAACAAGAAAGGAAGGAAAAGTGCAATAAAACAAATAATGAGCATAGAAACTAGATTATTCTGGATATCACCACAAGCCAATTGAAGGACAGCTAGAACTTCACACATAAAGTGGTTTATCCGGTTTGGATAGCACAATGTGACTGGATTTACAAAGGCCGGAAGAACAAACACCAGAAAACTCAATATCCAGACTAGAGCCGTCATTTGATAGCACTTGTTCCACCTCATTAAAACCGGATAGTGGAGCGGACGGCAGATGGCAACATATCGATCATAAGCCATTAGGGCAAGAAGAAGACACTCAGTTCCTCCCATTATGAGAACGATATAGAACTGAACTGTACAGGCAACAAGGGAGATGATCCTCTGTCCACATACAAGGTCTACTAACAATCTGGGTAAAATGGTCGACGTAACACACAAGTCCATAAAAGAGAGAATACAGAGAAAAAAGTACATTGGAATATGCAAATTAACATTTACAAGGATCAGGCAAAAAATGAGCCCATTTCCAATAATGGACACTAAATATAAGAACAAGAAAAACACAAATAACACAAGGTTTGTCTTCACATCCTTGGAAAATCCGAGTAGAATAAATTCTGTAGCGAGAGTTTGGTTTCTTGGGTCCATCCTCGAGATGCCTATAAGATACTCAGATTAAGGAAGTTGAAGACATTTATCTATTCATAGGGATAATACATTTTCGAAATGTTTTAGAAGTACATGACTACAGTAACAGAGTATCGCTAAATGGCTTATAGAAACTAAGGTTCTTTGTGGTTCCTATTAGCAAAATATCATGTTTATTAGAATTAAAGATACAAAGAAAATACCTGCACCCTGATTTTTTAGGTGATGGTGGCTATAGGGGTTGAGCAGGGTCTTTCCTGTCACCAGATCATACCTCAAGGTGCCAAGAGTATGGAACAACATGGAAGGGCAGATTCGGGTTTAGAAGTACATATACAGGAGAGAGTAGTAGAGGTTCACCTATCATGAGTCTTGATATCGTTATATGATGATAATCCAGTAGTGCAGCCATGGACAAGGCTGCACTTGTCGTAATGGACAAGGCAGTGATCCAGCAGAAAACGCCCAACGTTAATTCATAGGAGGATGCAAGAACTGCAGATCCTCATGGTGCTCTCTCTGCTTAGGTGCTTTTATACTGGTACAAGTTTACTGTAACGGCAGGACACAAAACAAGGGCAGTGAGCCCTGGCAGTGAGCCCCCTATCTGTCCATACCTACTTTTTGGGTACCTCCTAAACAAAGGGCAATAACTGGGCGATGTTCCCTCCCTGGGTAGGTTGTGAACACATAACAATACTGACCGACAAAACACAATAAGGCGAGGTATACAATCCGGGTCTACAACAGTGGGGAATAACAAAAACCAAATCACAATCCAAATAGAACAGTCAAGACACAAGCAAGAGATCAGAAACCAAAAACTAGAGAATATAAGAGAAGAGATAGTGAGCACAGCAAGATAGCAGTGTGACCAGCAAGGAGTCAAGGCTAAACTGGACACTTATAGGGAAACTCAGCCCTGCCACAGGTGGAAGGAGCAATTACAGGTCCACAGTGTTAACTCTTGCAAGACAGAATCAGAGTGAGGGGTGTGGCAGACATCAGGTCAGACAGCCACTAGAGCCTAGTCCAGACTGCAGGATGATGACAGACTCAGTGTCTCCTAATCCTATCAGCACGGATAGAGGAGACAGAGGGCGCAGACGTGACATTTACACTACATGATCAGCTTCATACCAAAGCCTAATGGACCCAGATTTTCTCGCATCGGCCATTAGGTATGAATTGGTCGAAGGCACAGCTGAAACACCACTTTATTATTTCTATAGAATTCTGCTGAAGTCACATTAAAAGTACAAAGATTGAATTAAACCTTAGAAATTTGCAAAATATAATTAAATATATGTGGAATCATAGAAAATCTTTACCAAAACAATTTAAATTAAAAAAAAAAAATAGATCTGTTGCCCTCCAGAAAATTACTCAGATGTGAAACAAGACAATACCATAAACACTTATACAAGGTCTTATATCTGGTAAAGATGAAGATTTATTTCAGGTGCCGTTATATATGTAACCAGTAAAACCCCCGAGAGATTTTCTGATCATTAGTGAAATGGAATTTATTTTAATAATAGATCAATGTTGTGAAATAATTAGGAAGAAGGTGAAACGAATTAAACAAAATCAAAGAAGATAAATAGGAAACAGACAAGTAATACAAAGTGAAAATAATTGTATGAACTTTAGCAGCAGCTTCCTGACACTGTTGTTATATGAATCTTTAGGTTGTATAAATTCACAATGGAAAATTCAACAGAGCAGAGTAGCTCATTGTAAAGTGTTTTATCTGTAGCACTTTGATTTTTTAATGTACAAACCAAAAGTTTGGACACACCTTCTCATTCAAAGAGTTTTCTGTATTTTCCTAACTATAAAAAATTGTAGATTCACACTGAAGGCATCAAAACGATGAATTTACACATGTGGAATTATATACTTACCAAAAAAGTGTGAAACAAAAGCGTGAAATATGTCTTATATCCCAGGTTCCTTTTGCTTTGATTACTGCTTTGCACTCTTGGCTTCTCTTGATGAGATACAAGAGTTAGTCACCTGAAATGGTTTTCCAGTCTTGAAGGAGTTCCCAGAGATGTGCAACATCCCCCACCGGGGCCTAGCCTTTTCTCGGGGCCTGGAGTCAGCCGGGCCCGCAGTACCTGAGTGGCTGGCGGTTGAGGCCTAAGCACGCTTGTGTCACGGTGCTTGGTATGGGGGAACCGGAGGGCTGTCCTACAGCCTGGCAGGTCTCCAGCAGGGTGGTGTTGGTAAGAAATGATGGGGGAGAGGCTGCTATAGCGGATCTCCCTGGGGCAACCCTTTGGTCTCTAGAGGATGAGTCTCTGTGTAGTGGACAGGGTGCCTGTGATGATAGTAGTTGTAGTAGCAGGGACCAGACGGAGGCAGAGGTTGAACAAAAACACTTACAGTTCTTTATTGGAACCGACAGGAACTTCAGCAATGTGCCTTTAACAGAGTGATGGAGTGCTGAGATGCTTTTGGAGGAAGCCACAGGAGATAGGTCGCCAGCCTGGATGCAGAGGGCAGGCTGGGAGGTAGCTGTGTCCTAATAGGAAGCTTCAGCTCGTCCTGGAGTGCTTCAGTTATCACCCTTGAAGGTAGGATGATACCCCTTTCCTCACTATACTAGCTAATCTATTAGCTCCACTCTTCAGAGGCAGGGGCTAGGCTCTTCCTGCTCTTATCTGGTATGCTGGCTGAATAGATTCTGGACTGGAGTTCCCAGTCTGCTTCTCTTCTCATCTAAGCTAGGCTGAACTAATCTCTAGCTGGTGTCCTGCAGACCCTCAGGTCTGACCAGGACTGGTCTCTTCTCCCTCCTGGGAGAGACTGCTCTCCTCTCTCTCCTGAGAGAGACTTCTCTAGAAGATTCCTGGTCAGGGGTTTTGTAACTCCCTGGTCAGGTGGTGGCTGCTCCTCCAATCACATCTCAGCTTACAAAGGACAGGATGTAACACAGATCATTGGATAAGAAAATCCTACATCATACACAGATTAACTTCTGCCTTGCCAGGCAGGATTCTACCACTGCAATGTCCCCTGTGTGATGTGATGACATGCTGTGGGGCTTATTCGCAAGCACTCCTTCGCCATTGCATCGGCGAGGGTGTTGCAGATGCTTGGCACTTGTTGACCCTTTTGCCTTCACTCTGCGGTCCAGCTCTCCCCAAACCATCTGGATTGGGTTTAGGTCTGGTTACTGTGGAGGCCGGGCCATCTGCCGTAGCACCTCATCACTCTCCTTCGTGGTCAAATAGCCCTTACGCAGCCTAGAGTTATGTTTGGGGTCATTGTCTTGTTGATAAATAAATGGTGGTCCAACTAAACGTAAACCAGATGGAATAGCAGCCGCTGCAAGATGCTGTGGTAACCATGCTGGTTCAGCATGCATCCCCAACAGTGCCACCAGCAGAGCCCTCCCACACCTTCACACCTCCTCTTCTGGGCTTTACAGTGGGACCGGGCCTGTAGAGTCCATTTGTTCACCTTTTCTGCGTCGCACGGTGGTTTGAACCAAAGATCTTAAATTTGGAATCATCAGACCAAAGTCCAGATTTCCCCTGTCTCTCGTACTTGGTGCTGGTCCTTAGCGGTGGTTTCCTAGCAGCGATGTTACCATGAAGCTGTTGCACGCAGTCGCTTCTTACCAGTTGTTATAGAGATGTGTCTGCTGCTAGACCTCTGTGCGACAGTGACCTGGTCTCTAATCTGAGCTGCTTTTGCCTGCAATTTCTGAGGCTGGTGACTTGGATGAACTTATTTTCTGCAGCAGAGGTGACTCTTCCTTTCCGTGACTCTTCAGATATTCTACGCTCAGTTTCGGTGATTCGCTCTTTGGCTTTGTGGACATCATGCCTTAGTAAAACAAAGTCCTGCAGCAGCTCATCCACCTTGATGACAAGTTTGGTCTGGCACCCGTTTATGGCTGCCAGCACCTCTGCAAATTTGCGGTCCAGCTCCGTGGCCGCGTCAGGGGGTCGGCGCCCTCCACATAGCTCACAAGCTGTGGCGGGCTCTGGGAGCCTTCAAAGAGGGAGAGGAGTTTGGGGACCCCCGAGGAGAGCAGGGCTGTGTGCAGGAGAATTTCCCCAACTTTTTGGCAGTGTTCGACTGTATCTGTGCAAGAACGGCTTGGGATATGTAGAATTCCGGCACGTCCGGGGGTTCCAGGGACTGAAATGGAGGATCTTCTTGGACGGATTCATTATCCGATGGAGGCGTAGATGCCCCGGACGCTGCTTTGAGCAATTTAGCCAATTTACTCCAGTTACCCATGGCGTCTGGGCAGAGAGGGCAGGTGATAAACAATCGAGGAGCCTAGCGTCCAGTAGTTAGCAGAGATAGAGTCAGGGCCCACGTGGAGAATTGCATCGGCACTGCGAAAGTTAATATAAAACTGGACCCAGAAACAGGGGATCACTGGGAGTATGGGAGGCTCAGTGCCAGCTGGGCTGCACAGCTTGGGGTCCCCAGGTGAAAGGTGGGCAGCAGCAGGGGAATTACTTCCCTACCTTGGTCCTGGCTGCAGTCTGGCAATGAGAGGGTTAACCCTGCGCGCCTAGGCCTCAGGCAGTGCAGGGGAGTCCAGCAATATGGCGCCTCTGGCAGGATGCAGGGCCGGTTGCAGCACTGCCGCGATCAGTCTGGCAGCATGGATCGGCGGAACAGTATGTATGGATGGCAGCCGCGGTGTCTGGGGGCTATGGTCCCGCCGCCGCGCGGGACACGTGGGAGGCAGCAGGAGCTGGAGTGCGGGGGGACGGCACGGAGTGGGTGACCGCTGCGATACCGCCACCGGAGGGTGAGGGCATGTACCTGCGGCACCGGGGAGTAGGCTGTAGGGGGGCACAGGTGGAGTATGGCTGCCTAGGAAGGGTGATAGGGTGCCAGGTCCCGGGAGCTCCGCGGCGCACGTCCTCCTAGGTCGGCATCAGGCCACGCCTCCCTCTTCATTATAGCTTCATATATTCGTATTCTATTTTCAGTGTTAAAATTTAAATCTGCAGGAAGAGCCAAAGCCTTCTCCACCTTATATTATTATTATGGCGTAGCCATTGTCGTCTACTTTAGACTGCCATCTAAATTCTCAGCAAATTATGAGAAATACTTCTCCCTGCTTGCTACAATTATTTGCCCAACATTGAACCCACTGATTTACTCATTTAACAATAAAGATGTTAAAGAAGCTCAGAGAAAGGTTTTCTACCAGTTTAACCTTCACTTTCAGCAATTCAAAAGCTTAAACCCCTTACCGACATATGACGTAATAGTACGTCACATGTCGGGTCCCGGTACATGGAGAGGGCTCGCGGGCCGAGCCCTCTCCATAGCCGGTAAGTCTATGCTGCATATTGCAGCAAAGGCTTACCGGTAACACCCGCGATCATTGCCGGCACCGATCGCGGGTGTTTTACCGCTGATTGCCGCCGCTGATTGCGGGCGCGGCCATCTTTCCGTGGATCGTCGCTCCCCGTGACGTCACGGGGAGCGGCGATCCATTGCCATGGTAGCTTCGGGTTTCACGAAGACCTGAAGCTACTTCGGGTTAACCCATTCATTACCATGTGCTGTCAGCACATGGTAATGTATGAGTAGTAAAATCCCCATATACTGCCATACTGTAGTATGGCAGTATATGATAGGATCGTACAGACACCCTAGGGTTAAAGTACCCTAGGGAGTCTGAAAAATAGTAAAAATAAAAAGTTAAAAAAAGTTAAAATAAAAAAATTATAATAAAAAAAACCTAAAAATTCAAATCACCCCCCTTTCCCTAGAATTGATATAAATATAAATAAACAGTAAAAATCATAAACACATTAGGTATTGCCGCATCCGAAAATGCCCGATCTATCAAAATATGATAACGGTTTTTCACTGCATTTAACCCCGTAACGGAAAATCGCGCCCAAAGTCAAAAATGGCACTTTTTTGCCATTAAAAAAAAAAATTTAAATTCTATAAAAAGTGATCAAAAGGTCGTACAGTCCTAAAAATGATAACATTGTAAACGACATCAAAATCCGCAAAAAACGACACCACCCACAGCTCCATACACCAAAGTATGAAAAAGTTATTAGCCCCAGAAGATGGCAAAATCCCCCAAAAAAATTTTGTACAGGAGGTTTAAATTTTTTTTAAATGTATGAAAACATTATAAAACCTATACAAACGGATCCAACCCGTTACTAGCATGGTGTACCTAATAAAGTGGCCGGTGAGTGTATATATATATATATATATAAATGATAGATGCATAAAATTAAATGTGAATGTTCTGATAAAAATACCCCTTTATTAACCAGATTTAAATGTAAATTTCTTTTACATTTTGAGTTCCTTTTATCATAACATTGCAGAAAACAATCAACTACAAAGCATTTTAATCTTCAAATACAACATATAAAGCATTATTAGTAGAATAATTAGTTGTAAATAACCAAACTAAATATCTCAATGAATTTAACCCCTTTGCCGGTGAAGCCAGGTTTCATTTTTTTCCTATTTTAAAAATCTTTTTATGCATTCACTAATTTTTGTAGAATGTTATGAATGTAGGTGCTATTTTTAACATTTTCTTGAAAACTGCCAAATTTTTGAGAGACCTGCTCAGCTTTCAGGTGACTTTGAGAGGCCTAAATTATAGTAAAACTCTATAGAAACACCCAGGATGTTTGTTGACCCTTTATGTATTTCACAGGGGTTAAACAAAATGCAGGTGCAATTTAGAAATTGAAATTTTACTTTACAGATACTTCATTTTGGAGCAGCTATAGATTATTGTCAACTCTCTCACGGTGGAGGAAAAGAAAATCATCAATCCGTGTTTTGGATTTTTTTTGCCCTTTCACTTATATACTCTGGGTCACTCTGGGTTCTAGTGATACCTCATTTATACAGGTTTTTTTTTACATTTTTGCCCAATTTTACTAAATAAAAACGGTTTGTTTTAGCATTTCCATATTTTCAGAGCCATAACTTCTGTATTTTTCAGTTGACAGAGCTGATAAAAGGGTTTGTTCTTTTACAAAAAGATGTGTTCTTTTCAGCGGGATCATTTTATGATCTTTATGATCACTTTTGAGAACATTTTTGTAATTTTTTTTTTTTGTATTATGGCATTCAGTGCATGGATTTAATAATGCTTTGGATTTGTTATGGGCATAATGACACAAAATATGTGAGTTTTTTGTTTCTGTTTTTTATTCTTTCTATTAGGTATTTCTTTTACTTTATGTTTTTTTATTTAAAAATGTTTAAATGGTATAAAAATCATCATACATACATCAGCATACAGTGGGGCACTATGTGCAGTTTTTCTGTGTAGTCTGTAGGGGGCCCAATATTCATGATTTGTGGTGCCCTTTCTTCATGAATCACAGAGTGCACATTTTTTTGGTGCACCTTTAACACATTTCTGTTGGACGTTGCATGATAAATGTGCTGCACGATCCGAGTTTACACCCTTTCAGTGCAGAAATTTGTGTCGTGTGAAGAATAGTGCAGCCGCGACACAAAATGGTCGCGTGTGATACAAATGTGGCACAAACACTTCTTAAATACCTGTGCAAGCAGTTTGAACATAAAAGAATATGCAAAGTCCACCTGAAAACTGACGAAGGACCTTAGTAAATGTGCCCCAGTATCTTTAGAGTGAGACAAATCCAAAAGGACTCTGAAGTCCAGAGCCTCACTTATATAAACTCTATATACTGGAACGTTCTGAGGTTCCAGCTAATCAGAACATCTGCTATACCTCAGAAAGATACATTTGATGCAAACATAACATTAGCCCCTTCAGGATACAAACATTCCTATAATTATACAAGTAGTAATGGTGCAGTGGTACGCATCCTAACTTAATTCTAATTTCTATAAAAAGTGATCGCAAAGTTGCACAGCCCCAAAATGTTATCACTGAAATCAGCGTATCCGGCAACAAAATGACACCTCTCGCAGCTCCATACCATGAACAAATACACGCGGGCGATCGTTCAGTGATCATAACATAACATGTGTAGGCCCCTAGAAGAAGCCGACGAAACACGTGTTGGGACACTATCAGTTATCATAGCCAGAGTTTAGGGACAATTAATTGAGGGACATTGTGAGCTACCTTACCTATTATCACTGAATGATCGCCCGGGTGTATATGTTCTTAAATTTCTTCTGTCCTTTCATCTTCACCAGTATCGCGTGGCAGCATGCTGATGAGTCAATGGAATCAGTGCTGCTGCTCAGTACGGTACAGAGGGGCTCTATAAGCTCACTCATACACCGATCTTACATTGACACCACGCCACTGTATATGTTACAGGATTTGCCATTTCCATCTGCCCGCCAAAAGTCCTGAGCCTGCATTTGGAGCACGATATAGTGGCACATTTACTAAGGGTCCTGCGGCCGTGATTCCATCGGGTTTTCCCGAATATTTCCAATTTGCGCCCTTTTTCACTGACTGCATTGTCGCCGCGACAGAAATCTGGGGCCGTGGCTGTCGGACAACCTGACGGATTCGGACAAACCGCGGTATTTAAAAAAAGAATTGTGTCGCAAGATCAGCACTTACATGCACCAGGAAGAAGAAGGTGAACTCCGGCGGACCTCGGCGCAGCAGCGACATCTGCTGGATATCGGGCACACAACCTTAGTGAATCCTGGCAGACCAGAATCCTCGTCGGACAACGCGCCGCGGGATCGCGACTGGACGGGTAAGTAAATGAGCCCCATACTCTCAGGCGCTCTCTGTTATTAATCAGGATCACGTGAGAGCATGTAGATGTAGGAGAAGCAACAGCGATGCTGCATATACACAATAGCGGCGCCTTAAAATATCATCTAAAGAGAGCAGATTTCTGCTGCATATAAAGTGATAGTAGCCTGTCCCTGTTTTTGAATGAGTCACCGTATTATTTAGGTGAAGCATGTGACCTTTGTGAAATCATGTGATGTGTTAATGTCATGTGATCTTTGTAAAACCATGTGATCTATGTGAATCATGTGACTTTTCGATGATGTCATATCCTATGACACCCGCTTGATGTGGTCATTTCCCCCGTATATATCCGGCATTGTACATTTGTTTTTTTGTTTGAGAAAGGCTCCTGTCCCTGAGAGCCGAAACATTGCTGGACACACGGTGAATAAAGAGCCCTAAATGAATTGACTATGTAGTGGTCATTGGTAAAGGGTCTGCAGAGTATCAATAGGGGGCAGATTATGCAGTACACTTTTCCAGCTTTTATCAAGTTTCAGACAAAAAGACTCAAAAAAGCCATTGTTCTTTTAGATCTTTTTTACAATGTTCAGCAATTTGGGGAAAATAATTTAGAGGGAATAAGCAGTTTGGGTTATTATGGATGCAGAGATACTTTTTATATTATTTAACCTCTTACCAACTGGTTTATGGAGAGGGCTTGTAGGTGTTAACCCTTTGATCACTAGCCGGCAAAACTGCCAGCGATATTGAAAAGTGGGCTCCACCATATTGGCTTAGATCGGTGCTCCCTGTGACATCATTGGCAGAGCAGCAATCTGTTACCATGACCAGATCGGGGCATACAAAGACTCGAGGCTGTCTGAATTTATTTTATTTCTATATGTGATTTGGAAAAAAATACCCATATAGCGCCATTTATATGGTAGGATTGATAAGACAAACTCGGGTTAAAGTACCATACCTGGTCTGAAAAATAGTAAAATAAAGTAAATTCAAAAAGTTAAAAATAAATAAAACCCTAAAAATTCTAATCACCCCCTTTCCGTAGAACTGATATAAATATAAACAGTAAAAATAAAAAACATGTTCGGTATCACCGCCTCCCAAAATATCCGAACTATAATTATATAATAACGGTTATTCCCGGTGTTTGACCCCATAAGGGAAAACAGCGCCCAAAGTCGAAAATGCCAGTTTTTTGCCATTTTGCAACATATAAAAAATGTAATAAAAAGTGATTAAAAGGCCGTACAGTCCCCAAAATGGCAGCATTGAAAACGTTATCTTAACTCGCAAAAATTGCCACCACACACAGCTCCGTCAGAGAAGTACGAAAAAGTTATTAGCGCCAGAAGATGGCAAAATGAAGAAATTATTTTTTGTACAATGAAATTGTACAACAGCACATGAATCACCAACGTCCGGCAGCTGCCGCTAAAGCTTATGGAGCTTTGTTTTATACTGATTCCATAAAAGTTTTGTCAATTTTATGATGTCTTTTAGATCTTTCGCCTGCATTGTTTACTATTAAAAATCCCATTGCATTACAATAACAATTAAATAAATTCTCACTAGTTGCCCTCCAGGGTTTCCTAATTTATTTTCATCCCTAGACCATAACATAAATCCACCGCACACATACAATATATATGACTCCTATCACATAGAGAAAACTGACCATGAGGAATCCATGTCCGGGGCCATCACTTTCTCCATTTCTTCTTCTTGTAATGATCGCGAGAAAACCAAATAAGATTGTTGTGTGACTCTCACTTATTACAGGTGATGTTTGATTTCAATTATATTTAGTATTTTGAATTTTTTTATTTATTTGAAAAAGAGAATTTAAATCTTAAAAACCTTTTTGTATTTCCACACGTCGGAGATCAGTTTTCGTTAAATTTGTTACGTAACAGCCCGTAGCATCAGCAGTTACAGAAAGAAGTTGGACTTTGTTCATTCATTTCCTCTCTGACACAGAAAAAATATTTTTTTTCAATGTACTTTTTTTATTTTATTTTGTTCTCTAGTGGAAGATGAATCTCTTACCAGAAGCCATTGATGATGCTTTTTTGATGGCTCGTCGAAAATTGCAATGAATTTCCTGATTTGACTTGGATTGATCTCTGTTAGTGTAAGCACCTCATACAAAATCTAATAAGTATCAAACCTATTATGTATAAATACAAAAAAACCTCTTTCCTAAATCTTAATTTCTCTAACTCAGAAAATGAATAAACACAGGGAAGGTCCTCTTTTATTTAAATGTTATTCATCTTGAAAATGATCTATTAGTGTCCCTGCCCATTTACCTCACTAGCTCCTTCTTTACTAAGACGACCCCCCTTTGTTAACCCTGGAACAAAAGGAGACCTGATACAGGACACAGGATAGCTTATAACTAGAGATGAGCGAGCACTAAAATGCTCGGGTGCTCGTTACTCGAGCCGAACATTTCCAGATGTTCGAGTGCTCGTTTCGAGTAACGAGCCCCATTGAAGTCAATGGGAGACTCGAGCATTTTTCAAAGGGACCATGGTTCGGGAATAAAATGTGTTAATTAATTTAAAAAGAATGTCTTCTGATAAGTTAGCAGATGTATGCAAACATCTGCAATCTATTCTTCACTGTTCCGCGCGTATATTATCTCCCGACAAGTTAGCAGATGTGAAGAACAGTGAAGAATAGAATAAAAACAGTGAACACAGGATCATTTAAGTGAAAAACACAGTGAAGAATAGATTGCAGATGTTCGGCACATCTGCTTACTTGTCGGGAGATACGCTGTCTCCGTGCCCCGCTGTCTCCATGCCCCGCTGTCTCCGTGCCCCGCTGTCTCCGTGCCCCACTGTCTCCGTGCCCCGCTGTCTCTGTGCCCCGCTGTCTCCGTGCCCAGCTGTTTCCGTGCCCAGCTGTTTCCGTGCCCCGCTCTCTCCGTGCCCCGCTCTCTCCGTGCCCCGCTCTCTCCGTGCCCCGCTGTCTCTGTGCCCCGCTGTCTCCGTGCCCAGCTGTTTCCGTGCCCCGCTGTCTCCGTGCCCAGCTGTTTCCGTGCCCAGCTCTCTCCGTGCCCCGCTCTCTCCGTGCCCCGCTCTCTCCGTGCCCCGCTCTCTCCGTGCCCCGCTGTCTCTGTGCCCCGCTGTCTCCGTGCCCAGCTGTTTCCGTGCCCCGCTGTCTCCGTGCCCAGCTGTTTCCGTGCCCCGCTCTCTCCGTGCCCCGCTCTCTCCGTGCCCCGCTCTCTCCGTGCCCCGCTCTCTCCGTGCCCAGCTGTCTCCGTGCCCCGCTCTCTCCGTGCCCCGCTCTCTCCGTGCCCCGCTGTCTCCGTGCCCCGATGTCTCAGTGCCCCGCTGTCTCTGTGCCCCGCTGTCTCCGTGCCCCGCTGTCTCTGTGCCCCGCTGTCTCTGTGCCCCGCTGTCTCCGTGCCCCGATGTCTCCGTGCCCCGATGTCTCCGTGCTGCTCCGTGCCGCTGCCTGATGTCTCTCCGTGCTGCTCCCCGGTGTCTCCGTGCCGCTCCCCGGTGTCTCTGTGCTGCTCCCCGGTGTCTCTGTGCTGCTCCTCGTTGTCTCTGTCCTGCTCACCGTGTTTTGCAATGTGTTCTTCACACATATATATTGTTCTTCACATACTATTTTGTTCGCACGGTTCCGCGCGTATCTTCCGACAAGTAAGCAGATGTGCCGAACATCTGTAATCTATTCTTCACTGTGTTCTTTACTGTGTTTTTCACTTAAATGATCCTGTGTTCACTGTGGTCACTGTTTTTATTCTATTCTTCATTGTTCTTCACTGTGTTTTTTTAATTAAATGCTCGATCTCGAGCAGGGGAAATACTCGTCCGAGCAACGAGCCGTCTCGAGTACCTTAATGCTCGAACGAGCATCAAGCTCGGACGAGCATGTTCGCTCATCTCTACTTATAACTGATTGGGCTCATCATCGAGTATTGGGCTTTTTAATGTTAATTATGTGAATGGACATTTTAGCTGTCTAGCATCAAACAAGTGATTGAAATTCTATGTCCCCATTGAAGAGGGGATCTTAGGCAAATTCCTCACTGAGATGACCCTCCAGTGCAAGATGTTACACTCACTTAGGCCGCTCTGTCAACCTGGGCTCTGATATTGTGTTTGCTTGAGATCTCCTCCAGCCCCTAGCCTGTATCTAGAATCCTGGATCTATTGGCATGGTATGAGGGAGCCTCCTCCAGGTGGCTCCCAGCTGTGCTTCAGGTGGGGGAGATGTTACTTCATCCCATACCTACATTTCCTGTTGTATGGTCAAATTCAAGAAAACTTTAAAGAACTGCAAGAGGAGGGCCCCATAGTAAGGAACATCACCTGGTTTGGCATACTTTTGATCCTATCTGCACCAACGCCCCATACTGTGTTCAGAATATGTAAGAAGTTTGTGATAAGACATGAGTACAGGGTTCAATATGGATGAGGAAGCAGGAGAGGAGAAAGTGGAGTAGGAGGAAACTGAAGGCTGTTTGGCAATCCTTGGTGGTGGGAGAATGTGAGCCAAAGTGCTTCCTGCCTAGGACCCATTAACCCAGTGGGCAGTTGAGATGTAATGTCCCTGCTCATGTTTACTCACACACAGGTCAGTTGTGAGTTGCACCTTGGGACTATTGGCATTGCACAATGCACACCTGATTTTGTCCACGACCCCTTGGTGCAGAGCGGGGCTGATGAGAAAAGTAGTGGCCCCTGGCAATGACACATTGTTGGACAGCTGCTGCCAACAGATCTTTAAATATTTCAATCTCCAACAGTCTCTTTCTCATCAATATTTTGAGGAAAGAAAGTTGCACGGATAGAGTGGACAGGCTTGGTGAGGCTGAAAGTGATGGTGGTGCTGCTGCTGGTGGTAGCTGTAGTGGCAGCACAACTTCCCTTTTTAGGGAGAAAGGTGGCCATGTCACTCGGGAGGCAGTGGTACAGGCTGAGCCAATTGAAGCTGCTGAGGGAGTAGCAGGTCTTTCCATGCTTTAATGGTGTCCCATTCACTGCAAATCATATTTACTTGGCAGATGCCTGGTCATTCCAATGGTGCACATCTATCACAGCATGATCCCAGCACAACAAGACTAGACCTGATAAAGCACTTTGCATAGTGTGAAATGCGCTGTCTCCAAAAAATTCCCTTCCTAATATACAAGAAAACCTTTTCCCCTCGAGCATCAGCACCATCCAGACGTCTTTTTCTTACATAGGTTGTTACACCCAGCAATCTCCCCTTCTATCCATTCATCATACATCACACATGTAACCACCACCTCTCATTGCAAAGTCTGTAATTCCACAAGAGACAAATGATTCCTCATTCATTAGATTAAAAAATAGCTCCGATTTCAAGGCTAGAGGCAAACAGCTCATTTTAATGTTGAGCCTAAGAGAAGTTCCACTCTCAATGGACTCCCTGGTATCAGTTCCTTGAAAGCAATTCCTGTGAATCATACCTACTTGATGGCTCCTAATGCTCCAGGGTGCACTGTCCTTCTCCCCTCTACAGACCTTGATATTATGACCCTTGTACTTTGTTCCTCTCTGCCTATTAATTTATAATTGTTTGTGTTATCAAACTCATACCTGATGGTTTTGGTAGGGTGGTGTTAGGCTTGTGACCTAGGGGTACATTATTATCAATGATATGTTTTTAAAAATTTGGGCGTCATGTACGACTCATAGGCCACAACCCAGAAAATATATGGTAAAGGGTGAATCAGGGGGTGGGGTAAGTGCAAATCGTTCCAAAGATGGGACCTGCTCTATATTTTGCGTTCCGGATACTATGTACTCACCATATTGTGACCGGGTGTAATAGACCTCTTTTGGGGCCGTGATCTGGCCACCATTTGTGTAGCCTGATCACGGCTCTCAATAAGGTTGTATTACACATGTTTCTTCCTTATTTTGTAAGCTTCTTTGTGAAGCCCTATGATTGGTCACTGTTGTATTTGTGATTGATGTATTACTTTCCGATTAATACATAAATAAATTAAAACAAAGAAATTTGAAGGAATCTCAATATCTTCTAGGAGGATGAATCCAAGAAATCGAACTCTCGCTACTGAATTCATTCTACTTGGATTTTCCAATGATTTGAAGATAAACATTGTGTTATTTGTGGTTTTCATGTTCTTATATTTAGTGTCTATTAATGCAAATTGTCTCATTTTGTGCCTGGTTCTTATAAACACCAATTTACATATTCAAATGTACTTTTTCCTCTGCATTCTGTCTATTATTGACATGTGTATGACATCAGCAATTCTACCCAGATTCTTAGTAGACCTCATATCTGGCCAGAAGATCATCTCACTTGCTGCCTGCAAAGCACAGTTCTACGTCCTCATTCTAATAGGAGTAAGTGAATGTCTTCTTCTCGCCTTAATGGCTTATGATCGATATGTTGCCATCTGCCGCCCGCTCCACTATCTGGTTCTGATGAGGTGGAGCAAGTGCTATGGAATGACGGCTATTGTGTGGATCTTGAGCTTTGTGATACTCCTTCCAGTAATCTCTGGAAATTATTTCACATTGTGCTATCCAAACCAGATAAACCACTTCATGTGTGAAGGTGTAACTGTCCTTCACTTGTCTTGTAGTGATATCCATTCTAAGGAAGTTTTTGTGTTCATGTGTTGCTTTATGATTGCAGGACTTCCTTTCTTTTTCATCCTGGCCTCTTACATTCGGATTCTATTCTCAGTATTGAAAGTGAAGTCTTCGGGAAGAGCCAAAGCCTTCTCCACCTGCTCCTCCCATGTCATGGTGGTCGTCCTATATTACGGCATCTCCATTGTCGTGTACATTGGTCCATCATCTAAATACTCAGCAGATTATGGGAAATATTTCTCGCTGTTTTCTGTTGTTATTTGCCCAACGTTGAACCCACTGATTTACTGTCTTAACAACAAAGATGTTAAAGAAGCTCAGAGAAACGTATTCTACAAGCTCCAACTTCAATTTCAGCAAGTGAAAAGCCTTACGACAGATTTCAACCTGAGATCCTTCCAAATTTAAGTTCATTTTTAATACTCAGTTAAAAAATGAAATACAAATCCCTTTAACTCTCATATAAAACATTAACCATTGTATTAGCAGTAGTTGTAGATTAGCAAACCAAAAATCTTAGTGAGTACGGTAGATGTAGCCAACTTTCTACCTAAAAAGACTACATGAGCTCCTGGGTGATGTCACACCAATCACCACAACTTCCTTTCTCCATACAAAGGTTCCTGAACCAAAATCCATGTAATATTCTATAGTCTGTCAGAGGGTCTTGTTCCAGTCTTTCCTCGCTAATCCCTGAATAGTCATTTAATTTCGTAGTTCTCTAATCTTTCACTCATCACCACTTGCTCTGACTTCAGATATCTTCAATGTAAAAATTGGAAAACTGCCCTGACCCAGACTTTTCTTTAGGTCATGTCATTGCCTATTCTTTTTATGTCAAGGGTCAGTATATTACAACCTGCCTCGGTCAGTGCTCATAACCCTTAACCCATTATGACATAACAACGTCATTGGATGTATAAAGAGGGTTGATGGGCTAAGCCCTTTACATGCATAGTAGGTGTTGGCTGCGTTACGCAGCAAGCACCCACCGAAGACACCTGTGATTGCACATGGCCACTGCTATCTTGGATGGGCACTCCCCGTGCTGTCTTTAGGGAGTGACTATCCCTTTGCATGGTAGCCTGGAGTCTGTATGAGACTCCAGGACCTGTCATTCGGTAGGATCTACAGCAGTATGTTGGAGGCTGTAGGAACTTTGTTAGAGATCCATTGCTAATTCTCTATATACTGAAGTACCGTTGTGCCTTTGGGGGTCTAAAAAGTAGAAAAAAATATTTTTTAAAAAAAGTAACAAAAAGCATTCAAATGACCCCTCTTTTCCTAGAACTGATATAAAAATAAATAACAAAAAAAATCATAAAAATGTTACATAATGGAAAATATTAACCAAATGTCTGAAAAGCTACTTTTTTTGCCATTTTGCAGCAAAATTTAATAAATAGTGATAAAAGGTCATACAGTGACAAAAATGGTAGCAAATGAAAATGTCATCACATCTCACTAAAAATGCCCCAAGGTCCACATGGTGAAATATGAAAAAAATATTGGTGTTAGTAAATAGCAACATTAAGAATTTTTTTTTGTACAAAAGTTTAATTTTTTTCAAATCTATTAATCTATCTCAATCGTAACGACCCAAGAAAATGGCCAAAAAAATGTTTTTCCAGTTTTTTAAAAACTACAATGAAGTACAATGTGTTAGGCAGAAAACCAGTTCCACAGCGTCTCTGAAAACAGAAAAATACAAAAGTTATGGATTTGTAAAGACTGCAAGTGAAAAATGGAAAAGCCAAAAAATGAACATGACTTGGTTCATAAAGGGGTTTGCTCATGAAAAAAAGCTCTCAAATTGTAACCCATAGTGATGTTTACACAAACATTTTTTTAAACATCATTTTTAACTGCATACTTTACAATTTTACTCAGTTTAATAGATTTTTTTCTCTCCTATTACTCAGTGATGGTCAGTGTAAAATTCCAGGGTGTGGGCGGGGACTCTCTAAGCAGACACTTCATAACCCCTCTGTGCTGTGAGATTCTGTGTGCTGACAATGTGCTTAGATTATCAGGGTAAAAGGTTTGTATACACTTTCATTAAGCTTCTAAACATTCACTAGTATCCAACACATAGAAAAAGAGAGATGATGAGATCCACAAGATGGATATAGCACAAAATGACACTTGCAGCTC
Organism: Engystomops pustulosus; assembly: GCF_040894005.1. NCBI lineage: Eukaryota > Metazoa > Chordata > Amphibia > Anura > Leptodactylidae > Engystomops > Engystomops pustulosus. Next base: position 222,889,397 of record NC_092413.1, on the reverse strand, counting down.
TGCTATCTCAACTTTATTACACACACAGTCAGCTCTGCTACATGCCACCTTCCCCTGCTATAAATATCTTATCTGGCTTGTAGCTTGTAGAGTAAGTCTGTGCACACTGCTTGCTGGCAGGAAGTGTCTGTGTGTGTGTTTGAGAGCTAAAGCAGGACTGATAGAGACAGGGTGAAATTATACCTGTGAAATGCTGCATTTTTGTTATAAAGTGTGTTATTTTGTTATCCTGAGTATAGTTAAGAATCTTTTCTTTGTGGGAATACTGCTTTAAAGGGATAAACGGAGACCACCTCAAGAAGTTAGAAGTGTAGACTTGTACCATGTTAATCGTACTGAGTAAAAGACAGGAAAAAATCAGGCAATGCCTTTTTTGGGCTGAGTATATTTGATGTTGAGCTTATGCTTATGACAGTACCAGTTCTCTTCAGACATGAAAACTGAAAACTTCACAGCATTTTGTAAACTCTAGGAATGGATAACATCATGACAAAGGGAATAGTATTCTCCAAAGCTCACCATTAGTGATGAGTGGATTCGACCCGCAAAGTTTTGGGTCGTTTCCCTAATGACTTGGTGATGAGCAAGGCCCCTCCGCAAAATGGTGGCACACAGCGGCACAAAATGATGTTTATTGTGTAAACATCACTAGGGGATTGAAATTTGAGAATTTTCTTTCATGGAAAAACCCCTTTTAGGGTTTTCCTCTCCTCAAATTTTGGGTAATAAATTGTGTCCAGTATCTTTATTATTTCATGTTGTTCCCACAAACGGGGAAGGGGAGTGGATGCATTGATCTGTCTACACCAGAATTCTGGAATAATTTGCACCTGGAATGCCATGTGCCACATTTATTGAGGGTTTTAGACTATTTTTGGCAGTTTTCTTACTTGTCTAAGAAGGGGTGTGTCCTCAGTAACTAGGGGGTGTGATCAGACAAAAAAATAGCCCTTGCAACAGAAAATGCATTCCGTACACCAGAAAATTCAATATTGTGATGCAGCAAAGTAGACTAATAGGAGGTGCAAAGTGAGAACTGTCTAGTTCTACTCCTCGCTAGTCTATGTACCGACCCATTGAGACCTCTCCCCCAATATCTTCACTCCCTGCTCATAGATTATAGATTTTGTGGAGAATTAGCAGGCAAGATGCAGCAGAGGAGACCATGGACTGTTAGGGGCTCATTTGCTAAGGGTCCGAACGCCGCACTTTCGTCGGGTTTCCCGAATATTTCCGTTTTGCGCAGAATTGCCCCTGGATTTAGGCGCATGTGATCAGATTTTGGCGCATTGGCACCGGCTTGCACGCGAAAGAAATCAGGGAGCTGGCCGTCGGACAACCCGACGGATTCGGACAAACCGTGGAATTTAAAAAACGATTTGTGTCGCAAGATCAGCACGCACATGCACCAGGAAGAAGAAGGTGAACTTGGCCGGACCTCGGAGTAACAGCGACACATGCAGGAACTTGGACGCACGATGTTAGTGTATCGCACAGGACCCGAATCCTTGTCGGACAACGCGCCGCGGGATCGCGGCAGGAACGGGTAAGTAAATCTTCCCCTTAGTGTCCCTCCAGAAGGTTACCAATATTATCTATAGTACCACAAGCTGAAACTTCTCCAGACAAGAAAGACACAATAAATGGCTCTCAAGTGGGGTCCTACATGAACTGCTGCACCTCCTGCTCAAAGTAAATGGGACCATGAATTCCATATTATTCAGGGAAGGGTGACTTATTACTGCTGATGGAACACAGAACTATCATTGGGAAGGTGGATCTTAGAAGAGAGAAGGGTGCAAAGATTTCAAGATCTCGATTACGAGCAGCAGTGGAAATCATGTAGCAATATCCGGCCAATTTTGCTGACTATTATCCCTATAAATGTCTTACATTTAATGCTCTGGGATCAACTGCGTAACTAAAGAGTCTGAACTCCTAGGAGTGGCTGTCTGGTATTCACTCTTTAACCCCACTTAGCGATCTTAACTTTAATTCAAATGACCTTTATTCAGTGATAGGCAACATAATGACAGGTTAACAAAGTCAAGGAACAAAAAGAGTCAGAGAACCGGGAAGGGGGTTAAACGCAGGTAGGCACATATTCATAGTTACTTATATTCATGGTTACAGTCAGGGGGGTGGGGTTCCGGGTATAGCAGTCAAGGAGGCGCCAGCTCTCACGGCCGCATCTTTATATAACCGCTCCTCCTTTTCTCTTTGTAGCCACAGTAGGCCCTGCCTCCTGGCTTCTTGGAGATTACAGGGATATAGGGAGGCTCGGATATGTAAAAATGCGGCCGTGAGGGCCGGCACCTCTTTTACTGCTGTGCCCAGAGCCCAACCCCCCTGACTGGAAGCTGACCATCAATATAAGTAAATTTTTTTGTCTGAAGGCAGCAGTCTCAATTTATAAAGACATGTCCGGCACACATGCAACTGGTCCTACAAGGGACTTTTTCTGGTTTTATATTGATTCACCTGGTGACAGACTCCCTTTAAAAGCCACTGAAAGTATACAGACCCCTTGAAATTTTTCACTGTTTGATTTATTGCAGCCAAACAGATTAAAACAGTGCCCTCTGCCACCCAGTAAGGTGCCCTCTGCCCCCCCCAGTAACGTGCCCTCCCCCCCAGTAACGTGCCCTCTGCCCCCCCCCAGTAATGTGCCCTCTGCCCCCCCCAGTAATGTGCCCTCTGCCCCCCCAGTAATGTGCCCTCTGCCCCCCCCAGTAATGTGCCCTCTCCCCCAGTAATGTGCCCTCTGCCCCCCAGTAATGTGCCCTCTGCCCCCCCCCCAGTAATGTGCCCTCTGCCCCCATTTTGACAGAAAAAGACAGAAATGTAGATATTTTTGCTTATTTACTCAAAGCTGTGTGAATGAATGTATACTATTGTTAAACTAACAACAAACAAAAACAAATGATTAGAAATAGTAAAACCTGTAATAGTTATCCTTAACCCTTTACAGTACATCTACCATTAGTTTTATAAAAATTATTCTAATTAATGTGGTGCGCTCTGGCAATGTTACTGGCACGCCTCAGAGTGCCTCGTGTTATTTATTCACCCTCCCATACAATACATATGGGGAAATAATCATAGCAGGTCATGAGCGATGGGGTGTTAAGGGTGCGACATGACCGAAGACCGGGATGGGAGGCTCCCCACATGTATTGTAGCCAGTGGCGACTTCCTCGGGGATGTAAAACCTCACCCTCTCTCAGCGCACCTTTATAAGTGTCAGCCCTCGGTCCTTCAAAGACACATGAACATGTGAGGAACAAGATGATTCCTGACAGGAAGTGATATCAAAACCACCATACATGAATGTGGAAGTACGAAAGTCTTCTATACAATATTTAATAGGAGTTTGGCCTTGTAGTATGTGGGGACACAATATGAGGGGGGGGATGAGAGGGGCCACAATATGAGGGGGAGAAGAAGGGCCACAATGTGATGAGGAGATTATGGGCCACCACGTATAGTTGATGATCATTCTAATAGGAATCATTGACCTGGATACGATCCGTCAGTCAATATTCAGTCCAATTGCAAATGATTCCTGGCTTACCAATAGATCTCATTTCAATCCAAAAAGTTTCAGCCTCCACACCCTCTTCATTGACTATTGTGTCATTCACACTCACTTAATAGGTCTCTTCTGACATACAGACATACTCCACTGCCTCTTCGATTTGCCCTGTCTTTCTGAAAATGTGTAAACCCTTAAAACTAACACCCCAATCATGTGATGCATCGAGCCATGTCCCCACTACACCAACTACATCTAATACCAGGGCCTTAAACTCACCCATTTTGCTTCTGATACTTCTGGTATTTGTGAACATTCACTTTAGTTGTCCACAGTTATTTATTTGAGTTATAGTAATTTTAGGAGAATTAGAAAGAGAAGAAAGAAAAGCGAAACAAGCGCCACATGTGTGAAAGCAGTTTCTGGCTTAGTAAAAAAAAGTTTGATTAGTAATCTGCTCACCTTTTCTGGTTGTACAAGTGGTACAACTCGTAAAGTAGCTTAGGTATTGCAGTGGTCTCGGCAGCCGTCCTGGGTTTGTTCCCGGCAATAGAATTTGTCGGAGAACAGAGTAGTAAATGTATGGCGATCTTCCAGGCTCCCATCAGTGGCGCCAATCACTCAGAATAATTCCTTTTCATAAACAAATATCTTTATTCATAGGCTGAATAAAGATCAGCCTACAAATGTATACAACTGAGGAGGAGCCCGGTCCGGGCTCGAAATGCGTATTATTCAGCCTATGAATAAAGATATTCGTTTATGAAAAGGAATTATTCTGAGTGATTGGCGCCGCTGATAGCCTGGAAGATCGCCATACATAGTAATTTTATGGGCACATCCATTGCCTTACTACCCCTCATATATATATATATAGGCTGGCCCCTCTCTGACCGATCTGTCTCTTTAGTTTCTACCTTGTCCTCCACCCAATTATCATCAGTTTTCCTAATTAAAGAGCTGTAGTAGGCAGTATTTTACTGCATGTGTATGTCTGTATTGTACTTGTCTACACGCAATGGTTTTTATAAAAGTAAAGGGGGTTGTCGTTGAGATCTCTGCAATATTATCTGGTTACTGAGGTGCGAGAACTTGCAGCAGCCATGACAATGAGTCCAGATGTGCAGTTCTGGTATATACTCCTTATGACGTTCCTACAAGCCATGTCAGCTTGGTCTAGGATTGACAGCTTACCAGTGGTGTCCATGTTCTAAGCAACGAGAAGTGGAAAATTACCCTACTGTGCCACCACTCCGATTTAATAGGGTTTCTGGGAATCATTTGTCCTATTAATAGTGATGAGCGACCCATTAAAATAGAATTTAAAAAATGTGTTCATGTCCGGGGACCAAACTTCAATCATATTCCCCACCGAGGAACATGCAGTAGTAAAAAATGAAAACAACTAAAAAAAACTAAAACTGCAATGGGTCAACACGGCCAGATTTTTTCTCCAACAGGGCCCCCAACAATTGTTTACAGTGTGGGGGATTCAGGAGGTCGCATGGACGGCTGTATTACCCACTAGATGTGCGATGAACCACCAGTAGATAACCGGCCGTTAAGGCCAGAAGATTTGGTTTATGGCAGAGCAAGGGAACAGAGTCTACACCAGATATTTGACCTGTCAGAATTTGATCCGTGTAGCGGGAGAAGGAAAGTAAAGTTTTGTTATTTTACAAGGAACTATATATTGTTATTGCTGGGGGGGTGTATACAGTTAATGCTGGGGGGGGGCTGTATATAGATAGATTCCTTTATTTATATAGCGCACAGAGATTCCACAGTGCTGCACAGAGTTTGCCAAATTGGTCCCCGTCCCCAATAGGGCTCACAATCTAATCAAGCTACCAGTATGTTTTGGAGTGTGGGAGGAAACCTGAGAACCCACAAACACAGAGAGAATATACAAACTCTTTGCAGAAGTTGACCCTGAGACTTGAACCAAGGTCCCAAGCACTGCAAGGCTGTAATGCTAACCATATAGTTAATGCTGGGGGGGGCTGTATATAGTTAATTCTGTGGGACTGTAAATAGTTAATGCTGGGGGGCTGTAAATATTTAATGCTGTGAGACTGTATATAGTTAATGCTGGGGGGGCTGTATTTATTTAATGCTGTGAGACTGTATCTAGTTAATTCTGGGGAAGCTGTCTATAGTTAATGCTGGGGGTATATAAAGTTAATGCTGGGGGGCTGTATATAGTTAATGCGGGGGGAATGTATATAGTTAGTACGGGGGGACTGTATATAGTTAGTACAGGGGGACTGTATATAGTTAATGCTGGGGGGGTGTACATAGTTAACGCTGTGGGGGGCTGTATATAGTTAATCTGGGTCAGCTCCAGGTTTCAGTAGGCCCCTGGGCGACAGAGCCTCAGTAGGCCTCTTAGCAGTGAAATCACATGGTGGAATTAAATATTCCGAAACTAAAACAGTCTCCTGTTCCCAAAAATATTTCCTAGTGTATCATACCAAAAAGCCTCTCATGGTTATTTTATATACTGCCCCTTTCATCCACATGGATTCCTTATGTACAGCCTTATGTGGGCCCTCCCCAGGAGCTTTTGGCCCCGCCACTTGCACAGGAATGCCCAGTGCTGGGACCAACCCTGTAGTTAATGCTGGAAGGGATGTATATAGTTATTGCTTGGGGCCTGTATATGGTCATTACTGGGGGCTGTATATAGTAATTACTGGGAGCTGTATATAGTGATTGCTGGGGGTTGAGGGGCGGTATATAGTGATTGCTGGGGGAGCCGTATACAGTGGTTGCTGGGGGAGCTGTATACAGTGATTACTAGGGGCTGTTTATAGTGATTACTGCAGGCTTTATATAGTTATTGCTGGGGCAGTATATAGTGATTGCTGTTTCCTGTCTGGACTACATTCAACTACAGATTTTGCTCCCAGGGTCTCCGGCTCTGCTGATCACTGACATTTGCTGACCACTCCACTTTCCAAACCCCCTATGAAGATGCAATCCATTAGAGTCACAATGTGGTAAACATAAGCCATGAAAGTGGGAACAGAAAACATACAGTGTCAGGCAGCTGCTGCAAATGTCAAAGTAAAAAAAAAAAAATTTTATTTTATACTTTATGTCACGGCGAGGACGCCGCCGCCTCGTCACGTGACTTGGGGTGCAACTGTACGGGTTAATTTAGCCTACTCGAACTTGCGCTCACCTTTCACTCAGGACACAAATTGAGCATAAATCACACCTCATACAGCTCCAGCACCAGACCCGCTGCCACCACTTATTTCATTTATACCGGGACCAATAAGTATCCCACTCTACATCAACTCTTGCTCTCAAGCAGTCACCTTGTCACACCACTAGACATGCACACTCAGCACTCTAGCAGTCACACAGCTAACCACACTTCACAAGGCTATGAGTTCGCAGAGCATACACGGACCAAAATTAAAGTGAAAATCTTTAATTACAAAAAGTTGGTCAGTGCATAAAAAGATATTAAAAACAAAAGAATTACAAAATAAAATGACACACAACACGGCAAAACAGTTATAAAATAAAAGGGAGAAAATAACAGAAACTTACAACTTAAAGTAAATCCTGATCCCTGGAGGTGGGAGAAATAAGGAACACACTCAGCTTGTCAAGCAGCCCCCAAAATGTGAACACCAATTCTTGGATTTCATATTATTTTATATCTTCTCAGTTTGGTTCAGGTTTCAGAACCTCCCATTCATTAATTAGTCCAGAGGGTCATTCAGGATTGGGCAAAGTTTTAATGAGGGGGGGGGGGGGGAGTCCAGGAATATTTAAACAGTCTTTTGTTTCCAAATCCTGATGCAGAAGAGGGGGGGTAGGGAGACCAAATGTCCTTTGGGGTCTGAACAGACCATTCTTCAGTTCAGAGGTTATCAGGCTGTTAAAGCTCCAGGATGTCATAAAAGCTGCCTGGACGCTTCAATAGATGCCAAATATTTAAACAAAGTTTGTAATTACCCTATAGTTAAACCAATCTTATACATTCACAATTAATATCTCATTGACACTTTATTTCTTAAAACTTTGTAATTTCTAGATGTCACTGGGCTCAGGATCTTTTCCTGATACTTTTTGTAGATTACATTCCCTGATGATAAGAATCCAAAAAAATTCTCAGTGGTCGCTCTCTGGGGTTTCCTCATTAATGTTCATGATATTTTCAGAATACAAGAGATAAACATCTACAATCTTATCGATATATAAACGGCTTCTTTCACATTGAGAAATCTGGCCAGGAGGAAATCATGCCGGGATCCATCCGTTCTTTATTTCTTTTACTTCTTCTCTTGATTTTGAACTCATGAATGATAAATAGAACTTTGGTTTGGCTTTCCAAAAAAGGTGAAGTTTATCCTCAACATGAATTTATATTTTTTTGGTTGTTATATTTAGAATATTACTTTTATCAATCTTATTGCAATTCTGTACATTGGAGTTGAGTTTTCTGTGGTGACCTCTTTACTTGATTATGTGTCATCACCAGCAGGACCTAGATGTCCCGATTCAGTGATATTTTCCTCTCTACCAATTAATAAAATTTTTTTTTTTGGGTGGGGGGGGGGATTGTTATTCATTTTTTTGAACATTAGTATCAGAAAAAGTGGTGCAAAAATAGTATTATATTTTTTTGTATCCACAGTAGAAAAGAAGATTCTGCTAAAAGAGATCGAGAGAATGTTGAATGTTGAGACTTGAGGGAACATCTAAAACGTACAATATAATTAGGGACATCTCCCGGCTTTGTCTCTGTACTGTAGCCATGTGCTTCCAATAAAAATCCAATATCTAGTATTGCTACAAATATGGAAAAGTCTTCACCTTCCTTAATTTTAATATCTTACAGGAGAATGAACCCAAGAAACCAAACTCTCGCTACCGAATTCGTTCTACTGGGGTTTTCTAAGGATCTGAAGACCAACATTGTGTTATTTGTGGTCTTTTTCCTCTTATATTTAGTGTCTATTAATACTAATTGTCTAATTCTGTGTCTGGTCCTTATTCATTCCAATTTACATATTCCGATGTACTTCTTCCTCTGCATTCTGTCTATTATTGACTTCTGTATAATAACAACCACTATACCCAGATTGTTAGGAGACCTCGTATCTGGTCAGAGGATCATCTCACTTGCTGCCTGCTCAGCACAGTTTTATATTGTTCTTATGATGGCCGGAACTGAATGTCTTCTTCTTACCCTAATGGCTTACAACCGATATGTTGCCATCTGCCGTCCGCTCCACTATCCGGTTGTGATGAGGTGGAGCAATTGCTATGGAATGACAGCTCTTGTGTGGATCCTGAGCTTTATGATACTTCTGCTTCCGACCTTTGTAAATCCCGTCCCGTTGTGCCATCCAAACCAGATAAACCACTTTATGTGTGAAGTCGTCGCTGTTTCAAAGTTGGCTTGTGGTGACATCCATAATAGTGTGGTTATTATTTTCGTCTCATGTTTTCTGGTTCTTCTGCTTCCTTTCTTGCTCATTATAACGTCATACATTCGTATCCTTTGCTCGGTATTCAAAGTGAAGTCAGCAGGAAGGGCCAAGGCCTTCTCCACCTGCTCCTCCCATGTCATGGTGGTGGTCTTATATTACGGCCATCGTCCACATACTCAGCAAATTACGGGAAATATTTTAATTTATTTTCCACAGTTATTTGCCCAACATTAAACCCAATTATTTACTGTCTTAACAATAAAGATGTTAAAGAAGCTCAGAGAAAGGTTTTCTATAAGTTTCAACTTCAATTTTAGAAAATCCAGAGTCACATGGAAATTTCCTCCAAATATTGAGATGTATTGGGTTCTTTTTTTTTTGTTTGTTTGTTTTTTTAGATAAGTAACCATTGCAAAAAAATATATACACGTCATATATTTACACGTCATATATATATATATATATATATATATATATATATATATATGACGACCTATGTTTGACCCCTGCCTGTTTATTAGACTCTGAGACTGTCCTGACCTCGGCCTATTCTCCTTTACTCCGCACTACCTGCTCGGAACTTGTACCCATTTACTGTTGAAAAAACTTCCCTTAACTCAGAGGACCACATTTATCACTTTTGTGCGCCTAAGTGTAGTAGTTGCGCCTAAATTCTGGCGCACTGTTTTTCCAGAATTATCACAAGCTACAACCCTCTGTGATAAGTCAATTTTCTGCCTCTTATTAATCACTTTACTTTAACACAGTTTCGGCGCAATGTTAGATTCGGGCACTTATATGTCATCCTGCTACAAGCTCCTCTCTGCTTCTCCCACAGCCTAGAATGAGGATAACACTCACAGCAGCACCCAGGTGTGTGACACCCAGCACCCAGTGACCTCCTCAGCAGGGGCTTCTCCTGGAGGGGATCCCCCAGTGCTGGTCTCCTGCTGCACCCCTGTAATTCTGCACAGTACCCCCCTCAGACACACTGGTGATACTGGGCAGAATTAGGGTACATTCACACAGCGGTATGCCCGCCGTGCGCCTGCGCCGCTATTGCCGTCTATGGGGACGTACATGCGGCCGCAAATTTGCGGCCGCATGTACGTCCCCGCAGACGGCCATGTGAATGTGCCCTTACACGGGGGACTCTTGTCTGTAGTATCTGCAACATTCTGAAAAGTTCTTCTCTCTTGCTCTGAGCTCAGGATTCTGCAGAATGTTTTGTAAATAGAAGGTTATGAACTGTAAATAGAGTCTGCAGCTCCTGTCTGTAGTGTATGTATTATCTGTACTAGTGTCTGCAGTGTATGTAGTGTCTGTATTATCTGTACTAGTGTCTGCAGAGCACCTAATGTCTATATTATCTGTACTAGTGCCTGCAGTGTAAGTAATGTGTGTATTATCTGTACTAGTGTCTGCAGTGTATGTAATGTCTGTATTATCTGTACTAGTGTCTGCAGTGTATGTAGTGTCTGTATTATCTGTACTAGTGTCTAGAGAAAACCTAATGTTTATATTATCTGTACTAGTGTCTGCAGTGTATGTAATGTATGTATTATCTGTACAAGTGTCTGCAGTGCATGTGATGTCTGTACTAGTGTCTGCAGTGTATGTAATGTCTGTATTATCTGTACTAGTGTCTGCAGTGTATGTAATGTCTGCATTATCTGTACTAGTGTCTGCAGAGCACCTAATGTCTATATTATCTGTACTAGTGTCTGCAGTGTATGTAATGTCTGTATTATCTGTACTAGTGTCTGCAGTGTATGTAGTGTCTGTATTATCTGTACTAGTGTCTGTAGTGTATGTAATGTCTGCATTATCTGTACTAGTGTCTGCAGAGTATCTAATGTCTGTATTATCTGTACTAGTGTCTGTAGTGTATGTAATGTCTGCATTATCTGTACTAGTGTCTGTAGTGTATGTAGTGTCTGTATTATCTGTACTAGTGTCTGCAGAGTATCTAATGTCTGTATTATCTGTACTAGTGTCTGCAGTGTATGTAATGTCTGTATTATCTGTACTAGTGTCTGCAGAGCACCTAATGTCTATATTATCTGTACTAGTGTCTGCAGTGTATGTAATGTCTGTATTATCTGTACTAGTGTCTGCAGTGTATGTAGTGTGTGTATTATCTGTAGTAGTGTCTGCAGTGTATGTAATGTCTGTATTATCTGTACTAGTGTCTGCAGTGTATGTAGTGTGTGTATTATCTGTACTAGTGTCTGCAGAGTATCTAATGTCTATAGGGGGGACTCTTGTCTGTAGTATCTGCAACATTCTGAAAAGTTCTTCTCTCTTGTTCTGAGCTCAGGATTCTGCAGAATGTTTTGTAAATAGAAGGTTATGAACTGTAAATAGAGTCTGCAGCTCCTGTCTCTAGTGTATGTTTTATCTGTACTAGTGTCTGCAGAGCACCTAATGTCTATATTATCTGTACTAGTGCCTGCAGTGTAAGTAATGTGTGTATTATCTGTACTAGTGTCTGCAGTGTATGTAATGTCTGTATTATCTGTACTAGTGTCTGCAGTGTATGTAGTGTCTGTATTATCTATACTAGTGTCTAGAGAACACCTAATGTTTATATTATCTGTACTAGTGTCTGCAGTGTATGTAATGTATGTATTATCTGTACAAGTGTCTGAGGTGTATGTGATGTCTGTACTAGTGTCTGCAGTGTATGTAATGTCTGTATTATCTGTACTAGTGTCTGCAGTGTATGTAATGTCTGCATTATCTGTACTAGTGTCTGCAGAGCACCTAATGTCTATATTATCTGTACTAGTGTCTGCAGTGTATGTAATGTCTGTATTATCTGTACTAGTGTCTGCAGTGTATGTAGTGTCTGTATTATCTGTACTAGTGTCTGTAGTGTATGTAATGTCTGCATTATCTGTACTAGTGTCTGCAGAGTATCTAATGTCTGTATTATCTGTACTAGTGTCTGTAGTGTATGTAATGTCTGCATTATCTATACTAGTGTCTAGAGAACACCTAATGTTTATATTATCTGTACTAGTGTCTGCAGTGTATGTAATGTATGTATTATCTGTACAAGTGTCTGAGGTGTATGTGATGTCTGTACTAGTGTCTGCAGTGTATGTAATGTCTGTATTATCTGTACTAGTGTCTGCAGTGTATGTAATGTCTGCATTATCTGTACTAGTGTCTGCAGAGCACCTAATGTCTATATTATCTGTACTAGTGTCTGCAGTGTATGTAATGTCTGTATTATCTGTACTAGTGTCTGCAGTGTATGTAGTGTCTGTATTATCTGTACTAGTGTCTGTAGTGTATGTAATGTCTGCATTATCTGTACTAGTGTCTGCAGAGTATCTAATGTCTGTATTATCTGTACTAGTGTCTGTAGTGTATGTAATGTCTGCATTATCTGTACTAGTGTCTGCAGAATATCTAATGTCTGTATTATCTGTACTAGTGTCTGCAGTGTATGTAATGTCTGTATTATCTGTACTAGTGTCTGCAGAGCACCTAATGTCTATTTTATCTGTACTAGTGTCTGCAGTGTATGTAATGTCTGTATTATCTGTACTAGTGTCTGCAGTGTATGTAGTGTGTGTATTATCTGTACTAGTGTCTGCAGTGTATCTAATATCTGTATTATCTGTACTAGAGTCTGCAGTGTATGTAATGTCTGTATTATCTGTACTACTGTCTGCAGTGTATCTAATATCTGTATTATCTGTACTAGTGTCTGCAGTGTATCAAAGGTCTGTATTATCTGTACTAGTTTCTGCAGTGTATGTAATGTGTGTATTATCTGTACTATTGTCTGCAGTGTATCTAATATCTGTATTATATGTTCTAGCGTCTGCAGTGTATGTAATGTCTGTATTATCTGTACTAGTGTCTGCAGTGTATCTAATGTCTGCATGATCTGTACTAGTGTCTGTATTATTTGTACTAGTGCCTGTATTATCTGTACTAGTGTCTGCAGTGTATGTAATGTATGTATTATCTGTACAAGTGTCTGCAGTGTATGTGATGTCTGTACTAGTGTCTGCAGTGTATGTAATGTCTGTATTATCTGTACTAGTGTCTGCAGTGTATGTAATGTCTGCATTATCTGTACTAGTGTCTGCAGAGCACCTAATGTCTATATTATCTGTACTAGTGTCTGCAGTGCATGTAATGTCTGTATTATCTGTACTAGTGTCTGCAGTGTATGTAGTGTCTGTATTATCTGTACTAGTGTCTGTAGTGTATGTAATGTCTGCATTATCTGTACTAGTGTCTGCAGAGTATCTAATGTCTGTATTATCTGTACTAGTGTCTGTAGTGTATGTAATGTCTGCATTATCTGTACTAGTGTCTGCAGAGTATCTAATGTCTGTATTATCTGTACTAGTGTCTGCAGTGTATGTAATGTCTGTATTATCTGTACTAGTGTCTGCAGAGCACCTAATGTCTATATTATCTGTACTAGTGTCTGCAGTGTATGTAATGTCTGTATTATCTGTACTAGTGTCTGCAGTGTATGTAGTGTGTGTATTATCTGTACTAGTGTCTGCAGTGTATCTAATATCTGTATTATCTGTACTAGTGTCTGCAGAGTATCTAATGTCTATATTATCTGTACTAGTGTCTGCAGTGTATGTAATGTCTGTATTATCTGTACTAGTGTCTGCAGTGTATCTAATATCTGTATTATCTGTACTAGTGTCTGCAGTGTATCAAAGGTCTGTATTATCTGTACTAGTTTCTGCAGTGTATGTAATGTGTGTATTATCTGTACTAGTGTCTGCAGTGTATCTAATATCTGTATTATATGTTCTAGCGTCTGCAGTGTATGTAATGTCTGTATTATCTGTACTAGTGTCTGCAGTGTATCTAATGTCTGCATGATCTGTACTAGTGTCTGTATTATCTGTACTAGTGCCTGTATTATCTGTACTAGAGTCTGCAGTGTATGTAATGTCTGTATTATCTGTACTAGTGTCTGCAGTGTATGTAATGTCTGTATTATCTGTTCTAGTGTCTGCAGTGTATGTAATGTCTGTATTATCTGTACTAGTGTCTGCAGTGTATGTAATGTGTGTATTATCTGTACTAGTGTCTGCAGTGTATGTGAAGTGTGTATTATCTGTACTAGTGTCTGCAGTGTATGTAGTGTCTGTATAATCTGTACTAGTGTCTGCAGTGTATGTAGTGTCTGTATTATCGGTACTAGTGTCTGTAGTGTATGTAGTGTCTGTATTATATGTGCTAGTGTCTGCAGTGTATATAGTGTCTGTATTATCTGTACTAGTGTCTGCAGTGTATGCAATGTGTGTATTATCTGTACTAGTGTCTGCAGTGTATGTAAAGTGTGTATTATCTGTACTAGTGTCTGCAGTGTATGTAGTGTGTGTTTTATCTGTACTAGTGTCTGCAGTGTATGTAATGTCTGTATTATCTGTTCTAGTGTCTGCAGTGTATGTAATGTGTGTATTATCTGTACTAGTGTCTGCAGTGTATGTAATGTCTGTACTGGTGTCTGCAGTGTATGTAATGTCTGTACTAGTGTCTGTAGTGTATGTAATGTCTGTATTGTCTGTACTAGTGTCTGCAGTGTATGTAGTGTCTGTATTATCTGTACCAGTGTCTGTAGTGTATGTAATGTCTGTATTATCTGTACTAGTGTCTGCAGAGTATGTAATGTCTGTATTATCTGTACTAGTGTCTGCAGTGTATGTAATGTCTGTATTAGCTGTACTAGTGTCTGCAGTGTATGTAGTGTATGTAATGTCTGCATTATCTGTACTAGTGTCTGCAGTGTATGTAGTGTATGTAATGTCTGTACTAGTGTCTGCAGTGTATGTAATGTGTGTATTATATGTACTAGTGTCTGCAGTGTATGTAGTGTCTGTATTATCTGTACTAGTGTCTGCAGTGTATGTAATGTCTGTATTATCTGTACTAGTGTCTGCAGTGTATGTAATGTCTGTATTATTTGTACTAGTGTCTGTAGTGTATGTAATGTCTGCATTATCTGTACTAGTGTCTGCATTGTATGTAATATCTGTATTAGCTGTACTAGTGTCTGCAGTGTATGTAGTGTATATAATGTCTGTATTATCTGTACTAGTGTCTGCAGTGTATGTAATGTCTGTACTAGTGTCTGCAGTGTATGTAATGTGTGTTTTATATGTACTAGTGTCTGCAGTGTATGTAGTGTCTGTATTATATGTACTAGTGTCTGCAGTGTATGTAGTGTCTGTATTATCGGTACTAGTGTCTGTAGTGTATGTAGTGTCTGTATTATATGTGCTAGTGTCTGCAGTGTATATAGTGTCTGTATTATCTGTACTAGTGTCTGCAGTGTATGCAATGTGTGTATTATCTGTACTAGTGTCTGCAGTGTATGTAAAGTGTGTATTATCTGTACTAGTGTCTGCAGTGTATGTAGTGTGTGTTTTATCTGTACTAGTGTCTGCAGTGTATGTAATGTCTGTATTATCTGTTCTAGTGTCTGCAGTGTATGTAATGTGTGTATTATCTGTACTAGTGTCTGCAGTGTATGTAATGTCTCTACTGGTGTCTGCAGTGTATGTAATGTCTGTACTAGTGTCTGTAGTGTATGTAGTGTCTGTATTATCTGTACTAGTGTCTGCAGAGTATGTAATGTCTGTATTATCTGTACTAGTGTCTGCAGTGTATGTAATGTCTGTATTATCTGTACTAGTGTCTGCAGTGTATGTAGTGTATGTAATGTCTGTACTAGTGTCTGCAGTGTATGTAATGTCTGTATTAGCTGTACTAGTGTCTGCAGTGTATGTAATGTCTGCATTATCTGTACTAGTGTCTGCAGTGTATGTAGTGTATGTAATGTCTGTACTAGTGTCTGCAGTGTATGTAATGTGTGTATTATATGTACTAGTGTCTGCAGTGTATGTAGTGTCTGTATTATATGTACTAGTGTCTTCAGTGTATGTAGTGTCTGTATTATCGGTACTAGTGTCTGTAGTGTATGTAGTGTCTGTATTATATGTGCTAGTGTCTGCAGTGTATGTAGTGTCTGTATTATCTGTACTAGTGTCTGCAGTGTATATAATGTCTGTATTATCTGTACTAGTGTCTGCAGTGTATGTAGTGTCTGTATTATCTGTACTAGTGTCTGCAGTGTATGTAGTGTGTGTTTTTTCTGTACTAGTATCTGGCGTGTATGTAATGTGTGTATTATCTGTACTAGTGTCTGTAGTGTATGTAATGTGTGTATTATCTGTACTAGTGTATGCAGTGTATGTAATGTGTGTATTATCTGTGCTAATCACTGCAGTGTATGTAGAGTGTGTATTATCTGTACTAGTGTCAGCAGTGTATCTAATGTCTGTATTATCTGTACTAGTGCCTGCAGTGTATGTAATGTGTGTATTATCTGTACAAGTGTCTGCAGTGTATGTAGTGTCTGTATAATCTGTACTAGTGTCTGTATTATCTTTACTAGTGTCTGCAGTGTATGTAATGTGTGTATTATATGTACTTGTGTCTGCAGTGTATGTAAAGTGTGTATTATCTGTACTAGTGTCTGCAGTGTATGTAGTGTCTGTATTATCTGTACTAGTGTCTGCAGTGTCTGTAATGTCTATATTATCTGTACTAGTGTCTGGAGAGCACCTAATGTCTAAATTATCTCTTCTAGTGTCTGGCTGAGCTTTGCTGCTAGAAATGAACTGCTCTGCACAGGGGCTCAGTGTCACTTCTCAGTTTACGCCACCTTCGGGCTGGAGTGTTTTTGTACCCATTTTTGTGCCTAAATGAAAAAGATGCAAGTGATGAATATCATTAGGCGCAGCAAAACTTCTGGATTGGTAAGATAGATGAGGGAAAGGTAGTTATTTTAGCTGCACGGCTAGTTTGGCGTTTAATCGCAAAAATGGCGCAAAACAGTGCGGCAGTATGAAAAGGCTCAAAAATTTGCCTGTCTAGTTTAACGTCTTCTCACTTTTTCCTTGTGTTAAATGTTTTTAGATGTCTCCTTGGGACATTTGTTACAAATGTCTCAAAAATGTCTCACAAATATCTCAAGTCATTTCTTTCTATTTTCTAAGTTTTCCTTAAAGGGGTGTTCTCATCTGGGCATTTACATTCAGTTTCATTAATCTGCCATATGTAAACATTTCTTCAATTAGATGTTATAAAAAAAATGTTCCTGTGTGAAGATAGTTTCTCATAAATGTAGCCATGTTGTCCCTTAGAAACGAGATAGCTTCCTCGGATACGGCCACCTCTGCTGGAGTGATTGCACAAAGAAACAAAAGGTTTTTGTATATAAAATGTCCAGGAGTTACTGCAGGTCCCGCAGCCGTCCTGTGGTAATGATTGCTGAATCCTGGTGGTACGGCAGGACTCTATAGCGCATGTCTGGCCACCGCTGCAGGAGTGTACCGTGGTCGTATCCAAGGAAGCTATCTGGTTTCTAAGGGACAACATGACTACATTTATGAGAAATTATCTCCACACCGGAACATTTTTTTAATTAACATCCAATTGAAGAAATGTTTACATAAGGCAAATGAATAGAGATGAGCGAACACACTCGTCCGAGAAAATGACGTCTCCCACCGTTGTGATTTTTGGCGGCCAGAAACAGAGCCAATCACAAGCCAGGAGACTCTGCACTCCACCCAGCATGACGTGGTACCCTTACACGTCGATAGCAGTGGTTGGCTGGCCAGATCAGGTGACCCTGGAATAGACGAGCCCCAGCCCGCGCTGCTCGCATCATTCTCTGTCTTGATGCCGTTAGGGAGAGAGCTGCTGCTGGTCAGGGAAAGCGTTAGGGTGTTCTATTAGAATAGTGTTAGGCAGGAGTGAGTCTACAAGAACCCAACAGCCCTTGTTAGGGCTAGAATAGCGTTATATATATATATTTTTGGTTTGCCTGTGGCTGGGCTTGCTGGCACTAGTAGTGCAGCTAGTACCATATTGTGAGGAATTTGCAGGGAGACTTGTTACTTTTTTATAACTCAGAGTAATCTGGCAAAGCAGTGTGCTTTCAGTGTAGGCTAGAAAATAGCCATAGGAGAACCCCAACGGCTTACTTAGGCCTACAATAGCGTTATATTTTACTTTTTTTTTGGTTGCTTGTGGCTGGGCTTGCTGGCACTAGTAGTGCAGCTAGTACCATATTGTGAGGAATTTGCAGGGAGACTTGCAAACGTTTTATTTAGCTCTTAGTGACACACATATCCACCTCAAACACCGAAGTGGGACAATTTATTAGGGGTTTGATTTGAATTAGGCACAGTCTGCTGATTTATTTTTTTTTACGTTTATTTTTCTTTATAACTCAAAGTCATCTGGCACAGCACAAAATCCAGTTGTGTGCTGTCAGTGTAGGTTAGAAACTAGCCATAGAAATAGGATAGCATTGTTTTGTTAAAAAAAAAAAAAAACACAAAAAAACAAACAAAAAAAGAATTTTCAGTTTACACTTTAATTTTGAAAATGTTTAACCCGAGGGCTAGGGGTAGAGGATGAGGGCGTGGACGTGGGCGTCCAACTACTGCAGGGGTCAGAGGCCGTGGTACTGGGCGGGGTGAGACACCACCTGCTTATGAGGGAGCAGGGGAACGCCGCAGAGCTACACTCCCTAGGTTCATCATGTCTCAAGTTACTGGGACTCGTGGTAGAGCACTGTTGAGGCCAGAACAGTGCGAACAGATGATGTCATGGATTGCGGACAATGCTTTTAGCCATTTGTCCACTAGTCAATCTTCCACGCAGTCCACCCATGTCCCCGAAATCAGCACTCCTCCAGCTCCTCCACCTCAGCCTCCTTCCCCCAAGTCTGCCCCCTCCCAGGAAAATTTGGCATTTTAACCGGCATACTCTGAGGAATTGTTTTCTGGACCCTTTACAGAGTCACAAACCACTTGTCCGGTTGCTGCTGAGCTCTTTTCCGATGCCCAGGTTTTCCACCGGTCGCAGTCTGTGGTTGATGATGACATTATTGACGTAGTGGAAGAAGTGTGTAAAGAGGTGTTGGACGATGAGGAGACACGGTTGTCAGACAGTGGTGAAGTTGTTGTCAGGGCAGGAAGTCCGAGGGGGGAGCAGACTGAGGGATCGGAGGATGATGAGGTGACAGACCCAAGCTGGGTTGCTAGGCAGGGTGAACACAGTGCTTCTGAGACGGAGGCGAGTCCTATACCAGAAGAGGCAGTGGTGGGGCCAGACGGAGAGGCAGGGCCAAAGCTGTTGCATCAGCGCCAAATGTTTCACGTAGTCAAGCTCCCGTGGCGAGGGCTAGATTTTCAGAAGTCTGGAGGTTCTTTAAAGAAACACCGGATGACCGACGGACTGTGGTGTGCAACCTGTGCCAAACCAGGATCAGCAGGGGTTCCACCACTACTAGCTTAACTACCACCAGTATGCGCAGGCATATGAATGCTAAACACCCCACTCAATGGCACCAAGCCCGTTCACCTCCGGCTGGGCACACCACTGCTCCTTCCCCTGTGTCATCTGCTAGTCAGCCCACTGCCCAGGACCCCGGCCCAAACACCTTCCGTGCGAAAACCCCATCTTCGCCTCCACGATCCTCCACAGCATCCACCAATGTTCAGCTCTCCATACCCCAGACGCTGGAGCGCAAAAGGAAGTATAGTGCAACCCACCCACACGCCCAAGCCCTCAACGTCCACATCTCCAAACTGCTTAGCCTGGAGATGCTGCCCTATAGGCTGGTAGAGACCGAGGCCTTTTGAAACCTCATGGCGACGGACGCCCCTCGGTATTCGGTCCCCAGCCGCCACTACTTTTCCTGATGTGCCATCCCAGCCTTGCACAAGCACGAGTCAGAGAACATCCTCCGTGCCCTGACCAACGCCGTTTCTGACAAGGTCCACCTGACCACGGACACGTGGATGAGTGCTGCCGGGCAGGGTCACTATATATCGCTGACGGCACATTGGGTTAACTTGGTGGAGGCTGGGATCAAGTCTGACCCTGGGGCTGGTCATATACTGCCGACTCCGAGGATTGCGGGGCCTACCTCGGTCCAGGTCTCTCAGGCCTACTATGCCTCCTCCTCCTCCCACCCCTCCTCCACCTCCTCCTCCGAATTAAAATGGCGCCATCAGTCGGTAGCTCTAGGCACAGCAGCAGTGCCGTCGCTAAGCGACAGCAGGCGGTGCTCAAACTGCTGAGCCTAGGCGATAAAAGGCACACCGCCCAAGAGCTATTACAGGGCATCACGGCGCAGACTGATCTGTGGCTGGCACCGCTGAACCTGAAGCCAGGCATGGTTGTGTGTGACAACGGCCGTAACCTGGTGGCGGCTCTGCAACTCGGCAGACTGACACATGTGCCATGCCTGGCCCATGTGTTAAATCTCATAGTTCAGCGGATCCTCAAGACATACCCCAATCTGTCTGATTTGCTCACGAAGGTGCGCCGCATCTGTGCGCATTTCAGGAAGTCCAGCACAGATGCTGCCACTCTCAGGGCAGCGCAGCGCCGCCTCCAACTGCCCGCTCACCGACTGTTGTGCGACGTGCCCACGAGGTGGAATTCAACATTAACCATGTTATCCAGAGTTTACCAGCAGCGCAGAGCGATTGTAGACTGCCAGATGTCAACATCCACCAGAACTGGTAGTCAGGTCAGTCAGCTTCCTCAAGTCTACAATGAGGAGTGGACGTGGATGTCTGATATCTGTCAGGTGCTGAGTAACTTTGAGGAGTCAACACAGATGGTCAGTGGCGATGCCGCCATCATCAGCCTCACCATCCCGCTGCTTGGCCTGTTGAAAAACTCTCTGGTCAGCATGAAGTCGGAAGCTTTGCACTCGTCACAAGAGACGGGGGAAGAAGATTCCCTTGTTGATAGCCAGAGCACCCTCAGGTCTGTTTCTCAGTGCATATCGGAGGAGGTGGAGGAGGATGAGGAGGAAGAAGAGGAGAATGTTGGCGAGACAGAAGAGGGGACCATTGTTCAGTCCTTCACTGTTCAGCATGTTTGGGCAGAAGAAGAGGAGTTGGAGGAGTTGGAGGAGGAGGAAATGGAGAGTCAGGCCAGTGAGGGGAGTGAATTCTTGCGCGTTGGTACTCTGGCGCATATGGCAGATTTCATGCTAGGCTGCCTATCCTGTGACCCCCGCATTCAAATAATTTATTCCAGCACCGATTACTGGGTATTCACTCTCCTGGACCCACGGTACAAGCAAAATCTTTCCACTCTCATCCCTGGAGAGGAAAGGAGTGTGAGAATGCATGAATACCAGCAGGCCCTGGTGCACAAGCTAAAACAGTTTTTCCCTTCTGACAGCGCTAGCGGCAGAGGGCGTACTTCTGCGGGACAAGTAGCGAGGGAGAGTAGGCGAGCAGGCAGCTTGTCCAGCACTGGCAGGGGTACGCTTTAGAAGGCCTTTGCCAGTTTTATGTCACCCCAGCAAGACACTGTCACCTGTCCCCAGTCTCGGCAGAGTAGGGCTGATCTTTACAGAAAGATGGTGAGGGAGTACGTAGCTGACCATACCATCGTCCTAAATTATCACACAGCTCCCTACAACTACTGGGTTTCAAAGCTGGACATGTGGCACGAACTGGCACTGTACGCCTTGGAGGTTCTTGCCTGCCCTGCCGCTAGCGTGTTGTCCGAGCGGGTTTTCAGTGCAGCTGGTAGCATCATCACCGATAAGCGTACACGCCTGTCGACTGACAGCTCTGACAGGCTGACGCTTATCAAGATGAATAAAGCCTGGATTTCTCAGGATTTCCATTCTCCACCAGGTGAAGGAAGCTCAACCTGAATAATGTATGCACTCCTCCTCCTCATTGTCCTCCTTCTCCTCCTCTTTGTACACTAAAGCACAGGAAACTGGCTATTTTTTGCCAGGGCCAACTGGCTCTAGCTATAGTACTCTATGTATTTAATTTTTCTGGAGGGCCACCTACCCAATCCTCTGTTTTAAACAATTTTTGGGAGCGCCACATACAGGCACTCAATTTATTTAATTTTTCTGGAGGACCACCTACCTGCTCCTCTGGTTTGAAAACTTTTTGGACTGCCACTTACAGGCGCTCAATCTATTTAATTTTTCTGGAGGACCACCTACCTGCTCCTCTGGTTTGAAAACTTTTTTGGACTGCCACATACAGGCACTCAATCTATTTAATTTTTCTGGAGGACCACCTACCTGCTCCTCTGGTTTGAAAACTTTTTTGGACTGTCACATACAGGCACTCAATCTATTTAATTTTTCTGGAGGACCACCTACCTGCTCCTCTGGTTTGAAAACTTTTTTGGACTGCCACATACAGGCACTATCCAAATTAAATTGTCTCCATAGCAGCCTCCACACGTCATCTTTTTAGCTGCCTCCACACGTTGTCCATATAGCTGCCTCCATACATCGTCCCCTTATCAAACGAGTTGTGTCAGGCAGAATTTTGGGTTGTTTTCATGGCTTCCACATCAAACTTGTTAACTTTGTCGCCACCCTGCTGTGTAATCCACAAAATATACTGGCAAACTTTTATCATTTACCGATATTATTTCAGCGCTTCTTGAGCATCTGTTTACATTTCCCTCAACCGCCATAACCCAAACTTATAAGAACACTACTACACTTGATCTTATACAAAAGGTTCTTAGAAGTGCTGTTTGGGGAGGAGCCGAGAGACAGGGGCTTGGATAGGCGAAAGCTCGCCTGACAGCGGAGCGCCAGCTCCATCCCAAGATCCAACTAACATAGTTTTAACTGCAGCACCTTTAATCTACTACTAGTTCACTGCCTCCATACATCGTCCCCTTATCAAACGAGCTGTGTCAGGCAGAATTTTCAGGTGTTTCACCAGATACATAGTGGAACTCGGCCTATCTGTCGTCACCATGCTGGAGACCTGAAGTTGTAATCATAGAAGGCCAATATGGATGCCCCATACTGTCGCTCTTAATCATGGAACCATTTCCGCAAAAACAATTAAAAATAGTACCGCTATGCTATTCCATTATTCCTAGGTGAAATATTAAAACGACCCTGCCTGCTTTGAAAATTATAATTTTTTCAAAGTAAACGCTTCTGGCCCCCATGCCCATTTTGTGTTGGGAGGAGCCGAGAGACAGGGGCTTGGACAGGTGAAAGCTCGCCTGGCAGTGGACCGCCAGCTCCATCCCAAGATTAGGCAGCCTCAGAGGCATCCATGCATGCTGCCCCTGCTGTTTACTGTCCATTTTGCCTCCACGATCCTCCACAGCATCCACCAATGTCTCATTTCAACTCTCTATACCCCAGACGCTGGAGCACGAGAGGATATGCAGCACATCATCCCCTTATCAAACGAGCTGTGTCAGGCAGAATTTTCAGGTGTTTCACCAGATACATAGTGGAACTCGGCCCATCTGTCGCCACCATGCTGGAGACCTGAAGTTGCAATCATAGCAGCGCAATATGGATGCCCCATACTGTTGCTCTTAATCATGGAAGTCGTCTCCATGGCTGCCTCCACATGTCGTCCCCTTATCAAACGAGCTGTGTCAGACTCATTTTTCGGTTGTTTCACCAGATACGTTATGGAACTTGGTCACTATGTCGCCACCATGCTGTGTTATCGACTAAATATACAGTCAACCTTTTGTTGACATAGGAAATCATTTCAGCGCTTCTTGCTCACCTCCTTTGGTTCCTCTCTGCCACCCATTGGTTTGAAGCCTGAGTCCATTTAGGATATGTCGCCATGACACTCTATAGCCTGCCACTGCTGCCGCTGCCTCTGCATGCCATCCCCTATAGTGTCAGGGTCAATTATTGGATGTTTTAGATGCTATCTAGCCTCATTCGGTCACTCTGTCATGGCCATGCTGTTGCCCATAATTTTGTCATAATGGTGCGATTAAGCAGCCTCAGAGGCATCCATGCATGCTGCCCCTGCTGTTTCCTGTCCATTTCCATGGTGTTTCCATCATTTTCTGAGGTTTCCAGGTGTTTGGCCAAGCTTCCCTGTGCAGAGACTTGGTCCCCTTGAAAAATGCTCGAGTCTCCCATTGACTTCAATGGGGCTCGTTATTCGAGACGAGCACTCGAGCATCGGGAAAAGTTTGTCTCGAATAACGAGCACCCGAGCATTTTAGTGCTCGCTCATCTCTACAAATGAATTTAATTAAATGTAAATGCCCAGATAGGAATACCCCTTTAAGTTTGGTTTCGTCTGGAGCTTTTTGCACCAAAAAATGGTGCAAGTTTTAGACAATTTGAAAAGATAAACATCTTTTGTAATTTGACAATTTGAAAAAAAAATTATAGATAAATGACCCCCCCCACACACATTCAACAAAACACTCAATGCCAAAATCATACAAGAATAGTAAATCCTACTGTATACAGGACTTCATATCTTCTGATGTTGAGGTTGGTAATAATCAATGTTGAATCATAATGGCCCAAAATGTCAATTTGTTAGGATCTGTGCACCACGCCCTGAAATAATCGCAAATGCTAGCTTATTGCTTTTACTTTTGAGGGACCTGTTCAGGTTTCAGGTTATGAGAGGTCTTAATAACAGCAAACCCCGTAAATTACCCCATTATAGAAACTAGACTCCTCAACGTATGGAAAACAACCTGTATGAGGTTTGTTAACTCTTTAAGTGTTTTACAGGGCTTAAAACAAAATAGCGGTTTCATTTCGGCATTTTTTTTGTGACTTTTTTTTGGATAAATGAATGTATTATTCAAAACATGTACAAACTAACAATGGATACACAACATAAAATACCAAATCACTTTCCCGGCTGTTTGGGCACCTGCGAGGGCACTGAAGGGAGGCTGCACCATTCACTTTATTTTTTGGCAGTTTGGCCAAATGTTCAAAAGGTAAATGAAAGTGTATATAAACCTGGACCCCATCACTAGGGGATTGATATTTGTGAACTTTCTTTCATGGTCAAACCCCTTTAAGTGCAGTGGTTGAACCTAACTTCAGCACCTGACAGGGATTCCGATGGACACAATAGGGCAGATTTATCAAGCTGTCTGAAAGTCAGAATATTTCTAGTTGCACATGGCAACCAATCACAGCTCCCCTTTAAAATATTCATGAGCACTGGCAAGATGAAAGCTGAGCTGTGATTGGTTGTCATGGGCAACTGGAAATATTCTGACTTTCGGCACTTGATAAATCTGCCCCAAATATTGCATTGCCAATTGGCGCCAATCCCCCTTCCCCCTTCCCCTGTGACGTCATCGGAGGGCGCCGATCGACTAATAGACAGCCTCAAAGAGACTTGTAGACCTGCCCTGGATAGTGATCTCTAATAGCCTCCTAATGGCATCTGGGTGACAGTTGTGCATCAGCAGGTACAGACCTCCATGACAACCTCTCCTAGTTGTCACTTATTGTTGTCAAATTTTCCACAAAGATGTCTTTACAGCACAGGTCCACCCCGTGTACATTAAATACAACACCCTAGGTAACATGAACTCCACATATTTCTTTCTCTTCATGAAGCTGCAATAGATATTTACCGCATGTCACCCCCTTTCTTCACATTGTATTCTGTGCATGCGGTGTTCCTCTGAAGTGAGGTATCTCCATTCTGCATGTGGCACAGACGTTCCCAATGCATTTACACAATGTACATAGCGCTGTGAATGCCAGACCGAGCTTACAGCGTCTCAGCGTATTCAGAAGATGAGGAGAGGGGAGGGCCTCAGACCGCCCCCTCATGAATACGCCGGACCACTGTAAGCCTGTTCCGGCGTTCGGTGGCCATGTACTGCAGTGTTTCCTATCTTTTCGGTATGTTGCGATAAAGCTGGCGATTTAACACTGTTACACCTGGGGTAGGGCTAGGGAGACACTTACTTTAGTAATTGCTCCTAGAGCATTTATTTCAGGTGACAGGTTTAAGGCCAAATGTAGCCAACAAGTCGATGAAAGGATTTGACCTGAAGTTATCCCTAATAATGTTCTTTAAAGGGGTATTCAATGCCATTAATCACAAAATGGAGCTTTGATTTTATGATTCACAACATTTTATGGCCTCTCGAAAGTATGTGAAGTTATCACCAAGATGGCCGCCACTGGAAACTACAAGTCCCATGATCCTTGGTTCTCAGTAACTCCTCCTCCTTCTTGTGCTCTGCTCGCAGTGATGATGTAACAGAGTTTCTTGCTCTGTTACCATGCTAATGATGTGTGTAACTGCCATCACTGCGCATCACCACAACACCGGCCATACTGGATGCACTTCAACCAACCGAATACAGCCAAACGTAGTGGTGATCACATGACCTGCCCAGGAAGGTGCAGAACATGTGATGTGGACATGTGACCAGCGGCCATCTTCTGTCCTGTGTCTACTCCGCGCGGAGGAAATCAACAAACTGATTAAAGGGCCAGTAACATTTTAATTCTTCATTACAGTCTATGTCATCAGCATTTTCTTCTAAGGGGAGCAACATTTTAAATAACAACAAATTACACATTTGCTTCTATTTTAAGTACCCAATTTTATATGATTTATGCTGATTCCTGGAATACCCCTTTAAGTTGTCCGATAGAATCCAACCTCTAATTCTTATATGGAGGTCAGGGCTACACTTCAGGGGAAAACACCAGGTTGTCACAGTAGTTCCTGAAATAGTCTTACAGTTAACCAAGGGAACTTGTGAGATGTCAATGTCTACAAAAGGGACAAACATCTACGTGAGCTCAGGGCAAACAGCATCATTGTTGTCACTTCAAACATGTCATATAGGGCATATAGTACTGAGTCACTTTAGTTACATAGTTATATAGTTTACATGGTGTAAAATAGACAAATATCCATCATGTTCAGCCAAGGGATGGAAGGAAAGGGATGTAAGTAAAACAATTCTATATTATATAACCATCTGCTCTTAAACTCGGCTTCCACAGATTCACAGATTTTATTGTAAAGAAGCTTTAAGTCTCCTCTGGTGATTAAACATTCTTTTCTCCAGGCACAGGCACCGCCCCCTTGTCAGTTGATTTGATTAAACACTGCAACAACTTTGCACCATATTTTTTTGTAAGGACCTTTCATATATTTATACAACATATTTATGTCCCTTCTTTGTCATCTCTTACCAAGTCTAAATAAATCAAAATTTTTTAATCTTTTCTCATAACTGACATCCTGGCTGTTTAACCCTATGAGCGCATCTATGGGGCAGGTCCTACCAGGCTGATCGGCATCCTTCGTGCAAGGCACAGAGTTGCCGACTGCTCCAATGGCAGCCCTGCTGAGGTCCTATGGCGGACCCCAGGGCTGCCTTTAGTAGAAGCCTCCTAGATTGTGCTTTCAGCACCATCTAACAGTGTACATGTTATTCTACGCAAAAAGCATAGGCCGACTTAGGTAATATACTGCAATATATTAGTTAATCAGTATATTACATTAAACAAGTGATCAAATGATCCCACCCTGGGACAAAATAAAAATTCTAAAATCATTGATAAAAGAATAAAGTCCCAAAATTCCCCAAACCAATGTTAAAACACATATATAATGTAAAAAAAGTGAAAAACACCACAAAAACACTACATAATTGGTATTTCTGTGCTATTACACAAACAGGTTACTGTAGCCATTTGATGAAGCAGTAAATAAAAGTTTAAAAAACACGTAAAAAGTACAATATTTTCACATCCTTTCTGATTTTAAAAAAAATGAATAAAAAAAATGATAAAAGGTAACTTTTACCCTGACATGATACCAGTAAAAAAACAACTTGTCCTGCAAAAAATAAGCCCTAAAATAGCTCTGTAAACAAAAAAAATAAAAATGTCATGGCTCTTATGAACATGGCGATGCAAAAACAAAATCATTCTCAATTTATAATTTTTAAATTTTACAAAACAAGTCAACCATCAAAAACGATATATTGCTATAATCTCGGTGACTGCTAGAATGAAGATAACACATTATTTTTATGGTACAGTGAAAACAAAAAAGACTAAAACCCCTAAACCAGAATTAATGATCTTCTTATCCCCACCAAGAAAGAGTTGATAAAATTGCATCATTTGCCTGAAAAGTGGCTCTCATCCCAGAAAAAATAAGCCCCCCATAAGTCTGCAAAATGTGAAATTGAAAATCTGCTCTAAACGGTTCTCCTTCCCTTCTATGCGCAGCTGCGTGCCTATACAGCAGATTTCCACCACATGTGGGGTATCGGCACCCGCGAGAGATTGGGTATCGAACTTTGTGGAGTTTTTATTCATTTAATCCATTGTGAATGTTAAATTTCTGTGCTAAAATGAATTTACTGTCCAAAAAAATTACAAATTGTAAATTTGAACTCCATGTTTTAACCCTTGTGAAAAACCTAAAGGGATAACAAACTCCTTGAAGCTGTTTATTCATACATTAGTGTAGTTTTTACTATGGGGTAATTTACGGGACTTTACTATCATTTAGGCCTCTCAAAGTCGATTAAACCTGAGAAAGTGCCTCTAGGATTTTCAAAAAAATGTTAACCCCCAAAACATTCTAGAAAAATGAAAGGATGCATAAAAACCAAGCTATCATAATTTAGACATCCATGAAATGCTAGTTATGAAGTTATTTGGGTGCTATGAGTATCTTCCAGAAAAGGAAAGAATTGAGGTCTTTAAAAAATTGAGAACTTTTCAAAATTGTTGCTAAATTCTGATTTTTTGGAAAACTAAACGCAAAATATAGCATCCAAATTTTTCAACTAATTTGAAGCAAAATGTATGATGAGAGAACAGTTATTAAATCCCCTGGATATGTTATAGCATTCCTAGGTTATAACCACATAGTGCAGATTTAAACAATCGGGCTTGGTCCGAAAGCCTAAATGTGTCATAAAGGGTTCCGGAGCAGGTGGAGAACATCTACCCCCAGAAGTTGTTACAGGTTTGAAGAAACAGAGCTGTGATATAAGATCCCCTACATTTCCAACTGTTATTAGTCTTTGATTTTATGTCAAATGAGCCTTGTTTTAAAAGTACAAGGGCCTCAATCATGGGGGGGTCCAGTGGGACTGTGTCCCATTTTCCTATCAAAAGGGGCTCACAGTACCCACTAAGCCCCCCATTTCCGGGCCCTATATGAGAAAAAAAAATCTATATTCACCTTTCGGCTTCTTCTCCACAGGGACGCGGCTCCATCTTCTGCTCTTTTGGCCTGGCCGCACCATTATAACTCAGCGGCCACGTGGCCTCATATTGTATGCGCTGCGTGGGCCCTTACACTGTGACGTCCCACTGGCGTGACACCGCCAATTCATAGTGATCTGCCCAGGCCAGAAGAGCAGAAGATGGAGCTGCGAGAAGAAGACAGAGCCGAGGGAATGGGGAAAGGAAGCTGAAAGGTCAGTATAAAGGGGGAGTCTGGCTGGACATTTCATTTAAGGGGGCATCTGGTAGGACATTTCATTAATGGGGGCATCTGCTGTGAACTGTGGGCTGGTGGAGCTGTCTGAATACTGAGTGGGCACGTGCAGCAGGGTAGGGTCCTGTCTAGTTTGTCAAAGCACAAAAAAATGTGTATAATGTTATGTATCAATGTGGGAATGGACAGCAGTAGGGGTGGGGGGTGGCACAAAAGTCTTCCAGTCAGGGGCCCCAAAATCCCTGAAAAGAACTAAACTCTAAAATTGAAAGATGTTTCTACATCCAGTACTCTTAGTTCTGAGAGCTTGTCATCTGCTGACATTGACTTTGCAACTTGTAGAAAAACTTTTTCTGAGCTTCTTTAACATCTTTATTATTCAGGCAGTAAATGAGCGGGTTCAGTGTTGGACAAATAACATTAAAAAGCAGTGAGAAATATTTCCCATAATTTGCCGAGTACATAGATAATGGTCCAAAGTACATGACAACAGCTGAGCCGCAATACAAGACCACCACCATGACATGGGAGGAGCAGGTGGAGAAGGCTTTGGCTCTTGCTGCTGACTTAATTTTAAGTACTGAGAGTAGAATAAGAATATACGATGCTAAAATAAACAAAAAAGGAAGAAAAAGTGCAATAAAGCAAGTAATAAGCATCAGCAATACACTATAATGGATATCACTACAAGCCAATTGAAGGACAGCTATAACTTCACACATAAAGTGGTTTATCTGGTTTGGATAGCACAATGGGACAGAACGTGCAAAGGTTGGAAGAATAAATATCACAAAGCTCAAGATCCAGACTAGAGCCGTCATTCGATGACAATTGCTCCACCTCATCACAATCGGATAGTGGAGCGGGCGGCAGATGGCAACAAATCGATCATAAGCCATTAGGGCAAGAAGAAGACATTCTGTTCCGACCAGCAGAATAATAATATAAAACTGTACAGTACAGGCAGCAAGTGAGATGATCCTCTGACCAGATATGAGGTCTACTAAAAATCTGGGTAAAATTGTTGATGTAAGACACAAGTCCATAAGAGACAAAACACAGAAAAAGAAATACATTGGAATATGTAAATTGGTGTCGATAAGGATCAAGCACAAAATTAAACCATTTGCATTAATAGACACTAAATATAAGAACAAGAAAATCACAAATAGCACAAGGTTTGTCTTCACGTCGTTGGAGAATCCAAGTAGAACAAATTCAGTAGCGAGAGTTCGGTTTCTTAGGTCCATCATTGAGAAACCTAGAAGTTCTTAAGATTAGAGAAGTTAACAAGTGTTCTGGATTTTTTTTTTAAAAATTGGATTTTCTTTGGAAGCAAATGACTCATTTAAGTGTTGTCCGTCCAATAAAAAATATCATATTTGATGTTATAAATTCTCAGTTTCAAAAATTAAAATTTTTAATAGCAATGAAATCACTTTGCACTCACCTGAAACCTTTTTAAGAAATAAGAGTTAGGAAAATATTTGATACAACGTTTCTGAGATTGAAATCAGAAGAAGATAAAGGATTAGACAAGAGACGGCCTCCGGCAGGGGCTCTCCCCAGAAGGAAGATGTAGAATAATAAATCGACCTCTATTTAAATAAAACATCTAATCTACGATACCTAAAGGAACAAATGAATGAGGGAACCCTGGAGGGCGACCAGTGAGGATTTTTAGAACTGTTACAATTATCAACTAATGCATTGGGATTTTGGATGATAACAAACATTGTGGTAAACATTAAGATGTGGGCCAATTATTGGAATATATCCAAGAATCTAAAAGATATTGAGAAATTAGCAAATTTTTGTTTAGTTAATACTTTTTAATACATGAGACATCACTTTAGGCAGAGAAGACATCTCGTAGAAATTAAAAATGTCTGTGACTATCGTTTGGTAGCATCCGCTATTTGGTATTTTGTAGGGTTTTTTTTACTTTTGTATTTTGTATAGTGGCTTTGGAAAAACCCCTTACTGTGGCTTCTGCCAATGTAGAAGTACTGCTTCCTGGGTTCTTCCGCTAAGCCATAGATTCTAAGGACCTTCAGGTGGGAGCTTAGAAACAATATATATATGTTTTGCCATAATCAATTAGTTGATAATATTCGAGGTTGTGGATCCTCTGGACCACTGCGGACGATGACACAAGCCACAACCTGGGACAGGAGTCTAAGTGGCACCCGGTTTTCACCAGAGCCCGCCGCAAAGCAGGTTGGTCTTGCTGCGGCGTGGTACCACCAGGTCGTTCCACAGGCGTGACTTGTCCGCAATGGCAGCCAAGGTCGAGGTACAGAAACGGCAGGCAATCTCGTAGTCGGGACAGGCAGGAGGTCAGGACGGGCAGCACAGGATCGGAGTCAGAGACGTAGCAATAGTTCAAGGCAGGCGGCAAAGGAGCGAAGTCAAAAGCAGAACCAGGGTCACAACGGGAAATCACATAAACAGCACACGGCATAAACAAAGCTTTCTCCAAGGCACAGGGCACAAAGATCTGGCAGGGATCACAGGAAGAGGCAGGAATAAATAGATTACCTGAAATGGCCAGCGCCAATTAGCGGCGCACTGGCCCTTTAAATCTGCAGAAGTTGGTGCGCGCGCGCCCTAGGAGCCTGGGACGCGTGCACACGGCTGAGAATGAAGGAGCAGCGGCAGCCGGAACTGAAGAGGCCAGGACAGGAGCCGGGAACCGTAAGTTGCGCTTGCGGCGCGCAGGCGGGGAGCGATAGGCACGGGTGACCCCGCGATCCGCGATATGGATTGCGGGACCACCCATGACAGTAAACCCCCCCCTTCGGCCTCCCCCTCTTCCTGGGCTGGAGAAATCTCTGCAAGAGGTTTTGGTCCAAGATATTGTCCTCGGGCTCCCAAGATCTCTCCTCAGGCCCTTCCAGTCAACCAAAAAGAACCGCTTACCCCTCACTGTCTTCATATCCAGGATTTCCTTAACCTTAATAGATGTCAGAGGAGTCGGTCACAGGAGCAGGAGGGGAGAGTTGTCGGGAGAAGCGGTTCAAGATAACAGGCTTAAGCAAGGAGACATGGAAGGAGTTCGGGATGCGCATGGTGGGAGGGAGACGCAGCTTGTAGGAGACTGGATTGATGCGATTCAGCACCTCGAAGGGACCCAGGAAACGAGGACCAAGCTTGTAGCCAGGAATCTTAAGTCGGACATACTTGGAGGACAACCAGATTTTATCACCAGGATTGAAGACAGGAGAAGGTCTGCGTCTTTTATCGGCCTGGGACTTGATTCGAGCCGAAGCCTGTAGTAAGGAAAGACGAGTCTGTTCCCAAATGGTCTTAAAGTCCCGCACCAGTTCCTCAACAGCAGGAACTTCGATGGCACGGGCAGGGGTAGAGGAGGGCGGGGATGCAATCCATAATTAACAAAAAATGGGGCGGAACCTGTGGATGTAGAGTCCAAGGAGTTATAGGAGAACTCTGCCCACGGTAACAGAGTGGACCAATCATCCTGACGGGCAGAACCAAAATGGCGTAGATAGCAGCCCAAGGTCTGATTAACTCTTTCCACTTGTCCATTAGACTGGGGGTGATAAGCGGAAGAGAAGTACAATTTCACCTGAAGTTGGTTGCAGAGAGAACGCCAGAATTTCAAGACAAACTGAACCCCATGGTCAGAGACGATGTGTTGGGGAAGTCCATGGAGTCTGAAGATGTGATGGAAGAACTGGCTGGCAAGACGTGGAGCAGATGGTAAACCTGGAAGAGGGACAAAATGGGACATCTTTGAAAATTGGTCAGTCACCTCCCAGATGGCGGTATTGCCAGATGAAGGCGGTAGGTCCGTAATGAAGTCCATGGCGATATGAGTCCAAGTACAGCTAGGTATCGGCAACGGCAGAAGAAGACCAGCAGGCCTGAGAGGTGACGGCTTATTTCGGGCACAGGAAGCACAGGACCGGGAAATGAGGGCGATAGAACGCTGCACCCCAGGGTGCCCAGCCACACGTGAGCAATGTCCCCAAGACAGAATCTTCCTACGTAGAGCAGGTTGTACGTATGTCTTGCCAGGGGGTAGTTGACAAAGATCCACAGGTGCAGCCAGTACCAGTCGGTCATGAGAAAGGGCGTCAGCCTTGATGTTCTTCTCGGCAGGGCGGAAATGAATGAGGAAATCGAACCGGACGAAGAAGAGTGACCAGCGGGCTTGGCGTGGATTTAGTCGCTGAGCAGATTGGAGGTAGAGAAGGTTCTTGTTGTCCGTATAAATGCTGACCGGAAACCGAGCTCCCTCCAGGAGGTAACGCCACTCTTCTAAGGCAAGCTTAATCGCCAACAGTTCACGATCTCCTATGGAATAATTCCTCTCAGCGGAAGAGAAACTCTTGGAGAAAAATCCACAGGTGACAGTTCGACCTTTGGAACCCTTCTGCGTGAGCACTGCACCGGCCCCCACCGAGGATGCATCTACTTCCAGTTGGAAAGGCTTCTCTGTGTCAGGACATACCAGTACTGGGGCTGAAGCGAACTTGGACTTTAAGTTCGTGAAGGCCTCCTCAGCAGACGAAGGCCAGAGTCGGGGGTTAGCACTCTTCTTGGTGAGCGCCACAATAGGGGATACCAGCGAGGAGAAGTGTGGGATGAACTGCCGGTAGTAATTCGCAAAGCCTAGAAACTGCTGTATAGCACGTAGTCCTACTGGATGGGGCCACTGAAGAACCACAGACAACTTTGCAGGATCCATCTGGAGGCCTCTGTCAGAGATGATATAGCCACGAAACAGGATACTCTGCTGATGGAATAGACACTTTTCTAGTTTGGCGTAGAGGCGATTGGCCCTTAAACGACTGAGGACTTGCCGTACATGAACTTGGTGGATACGAATGAGATTGTAGGCCCCTTGAAGATCCAATTTGGAGAAAATCTTGGCTCCATGAAGACGGTCAAACAATTCCGTGATCAGCGGCAATGGATAGCGGTTCTTAACTGTGATCTTGTTAAGTCCGCAGTAGTCCGCGTCTTTCTTGGTCAGGAAGAAAAAACCTGCACCAGCCGGAGAAGAGGACTTATGAATGAATCCCTTTTGCAGGTTTTCCTTGATATAGTCAGACATGGCCGCTGTTTCTGGTACTGAAAGCGGGTACACACGACCCCGCGGAGGAGAGGTCCACACTGAAGCAGGAACCAATCTAATTTTGATCCCGTCAGGCCACCTTACTTGTAGTTTCAAGAGCTACCCCATATTTGTAGTTCCCAAC
Organism: Engystomops pustulosus; assembly: GCF_040894005.1. Taxonomy (NCBI): domain Eukaryota; kingdom Metazoa; phylum Chordata; class Amphibia; order Anura; family Leptodactylidae; genus Engystomops; species Engystomops pustulosus. Next base: position 222,854,842 of record NC_092413.1, on the reverse strand, counting down.
TCCCCTTGTACAGCTATAGCCATGCCAGTGGATCCATACTTGGTCCATCAGGGCCTCTGTAGTTGTAGTTCCAAGGGCAGCTTCATTTTTGTAGTCCTAGGACTCTGATCTAATCATGCTGGATAAGTAATCAGATTTATGTTTTACTGTGATAAATGCCATGTATTTCACCTGCTAATATTTGATTTTATTTCTAACCTATTTTAACTTGTTGTAAGTAACGGTTTGATGTCGCCACTGGCCCGTCTGTCCCCATGCGGTTCTGCTCCCTGTCATCTATAAATGTCCAGCAGCTAATTGTATGTCAAGGAATCTGAGGAAGTGCTAAGTCCTAGCGCAAAATGCGTCATTCCAATTTTTTATTGTAAGAACCTTTTATTGTTTTATTGCCATTTATGGCTTAAATAAAAAAAAGCCTGTTTTAAGGAAAAGCTTCCGAGTAAGTCAGCGCCTGTCTCATGTCCCAAAACTTGAGGAGAACATCAACGCACCCCATTCGGATGCTTTTGAATACCGTGTACTGTTTACAGGAGAGTGAACAGTGGGACCGGGCAGCGGCTTAGAGCATTGTTACAGGCATCAAAAGGAGTTGTGCCCTTGATGCACAACTCTCAGAGGTGAGTGGAATACCACAACACTGATATCCATATTATCAAGGGTAATACACCATAGGAGCGCTCTCTGTCTCCTCTTGTCTCTTCACTTCGTTCCAATATCTAGAGGTACAGAAACGGCAGGCAATCTCGTAGTCGGGGACAGGCAGGAGGGCAGCACAGGATCGGAGTCAGAGACGTAGCAATAGGTCAAGGCAGGCGGCTAAGCAGAGAAGTCAAAAGCAGAACCAGGGTCACAACGGGAAATCACATAAACAGCACACGGCATAAACAAAGCTTTCTCCAAGGCACAGGGCACAAAGATTAAAGGGATCACAGGAAGAGGCAGGAATAAATAGATTACCTGAAATGGCGAGCGCCAGTAAGCGGCGCGCTGGCCCTTTAAATCTGCAGAAGTTGGTGCGCGCCCTAGGAGCCGGGGATGTGAGCGCACAGCCGAGGACGAAGGAGCAGCGGCAGCCGGAACTGAAGAGGCCAGGACAGGAGCCTGGACCCATAATTTGCGCTTGCGGCGTGCAGGCGGGGAGCTAGAGGCACCGGTGACCCCTTTATCCGCGATAGGGTGACCTATCGCGCATGCGCAGATACTAACTTTCACACAGCCAGCCAGCGATAGGTGCCGAGAGCTTGGTGACGTCACGGCTCTCGGCACCTGAAGGAGAACGGCTACTATGAAGGAGGTGGGAATAATTAAGGATCGGAAGGCATCTCCCTTCCGAAGATGACGTAGCGTAGCACCAGACGGATATTTTCATATGTAAGTAAAACATTTTTTTAGCTAAACTAACGATCGCCGTGCCTAACTAAAGTATGTGCCGGCATCAGTATTAAATAGCCTACCAGGTGGTCTGCTCGCATGATTTTATCATGCGAGCAGTGGTAGGTTTCCTTTAAGGTTTCTACTACAGATGCAAATCATTTAAGATTTAAATTGCTGAAGCTTTGCCAAATTTTTGACCAGAATCAGTTCAGGTGAGAATCGAAATGGTCAAAACCAATGTTGTATTAATAAATATACTATCCAGCAGCCCCATCCCCTTATTAATAAATATACTGTGTTCAGTAGCACCCCTTATTAATTAATATACTATCCGGCAGCCCCATCCCCTTACTAATGAATATACTGTGTTCAGTAGCACCCCTTATTAATTAATATACTATCCAGCAGCCCCGTCCTCTTACCAATGAATATACTGTGTTCAGTAGCACCCCTTATTAATTAATATACTATCCAGCAGCTCTGTCTCCATACTAATGAATATACTCTTCAGTAGCACCCCTTATTAATTAATATACTATCCAGCAGCCCCATCCCCTTACTAATGAATATACTGTGTTCAGTAGCACCGCTTATTAATTAATATACTATCCAGCAGCCCCGTCCCCTTACTAATGAATATACTGTGTTCAGTAACACCCCTTATTAATTAATATACTATTCAGCAGCCCTGTCCCCTTACTAATGAATATACTGTTCAGTAGCACCCCTTATTAATTTACTATCCAGCAGCCCCATCCCCTTACTAATGAATATACTGTGTTCAGTAGCACCCCTTATTAATTAATATACTATCCAGCAGCTCCCCCTTCCATATTAAAGGAAATCTACCACCAGAAAGAACGTTTGTACACCAAGTACAATGACATACTGGTGTGTGCCCCCTCTGGCAGCACCTGCCCCTTTTGCCCTGTTTTTAAGAAAAAAAGTTTTACAATGATGCAAACGAGCCTGGAGGGCTTCAGACTCCATTAACATCTATGGAGCCCTTCAGACTCATTTGCATCATTTTGTAAACCTTTTTATTAGTAAAAACAAGGTTCTAAATCGCTAGAAGAAGAGCAGATCCTGCCAGCGGGGGCACACACCTGTATGTCAGTGTGCTGGGTGTACAATCCTTCATCCTAGTGGTAGATTCCCTTTAAAGAAAGTACTGTTCAGCAGCACTCCCTTCAGTATTAATCCATGTACTGTTCAGCAGCCCCAATTATGAATTCATCTATAGCTCAGAAACCTCCTATTCATTTATGATCCGGTAGCTCCCATTCCTTACTAATTCACTATTCAGCAGCCCCCTTATTATATAACTAATACCTCCTCCTATTAATTAAAATAGTTTCCCCTTTGTTAATATACTGTTCAGAAGCCCTGCTTTTTAATAGCCTTTATTTATGTATAAAATATACAGTAAAACCAATAAAACTGGAGAAGCTGTAGGGGAGGAAGGAGAAAGGATGTGGGAGCAGCTGGTGTGAGGAGGTGTTGAAGGGAGGAGAGAAGCTATTGAGCAGAGGACCATTCAGATTTGGAGTACCCCCCCCCCCCCACCTATGCCCATGGAAGTGGGGTGAGGGGAAAATATGATACCTGTCTATAATTTGATATACATTTGATATACATCGGCACATTGTAATGAATGAGGAGGAAAACCCCCATATAGTGTCGTACTGTAGTATGGCAGTATATGATAGGATCAACAGACAACCAAGGTTAAAGTACCTTAAAGAGTCTGAAAAATAGAAAAAATAAAAATTAAAAAAAAGTTGAAAAAAAATGTTCCAACTTTTTGAAAAATCTAATCACCCCCCTTTCTCTAGAACTGATATAAATATAAATAAATAGTACAGGAAAACCTATTGACTCGAGTATAAGCCGAGGGTGGGAAATGCATTGGTCACAGCCTCACCAGTATATAGCCTGACATATCCTGCCCCATAGTATATAGCCTGCCAGCCCATATCCCCCAATATATAGTCAGCCCCCTGTCCCTGTATATAGCCAGCCCCCTGCCCCAGTATATAGCCAGCAGCGGGGGAAGCCGTGAAGGTGAGTTTTGATATATTTTTTTTACTCGAGTATAAGCCAAGTTTGGGGTTTCAGCACATTTTTTGTGCTGAAAAACTAGGCTTATACTTGAGTATATATGGTAAATTAAATAATCTAATGGAAATTATTCAAAAATGTTTCACTTTTGTCTAAATCTAAATAATGAAATGGTAAACCCTGGTGTTGATAATTATTTTCATTATTTATTCTGATTAGACCAAGAAATAATGGATCTCAGGGGTCGCGCTTCACTGACTAATTGCCCTGGAGATGTGTATATACCAGACCTGGAGGGTTACCTACAATCCTTAGTGAAACAATATGAGTGTTTTCAGGCCACTTGCATTTCCATTTCATTTCTGCCTAGAATTATCTTTTCAGAAGACAAGATTTATGACATTTATCAAACATCTAAATTTTTTTAATTAATACGGAAGGAAGAACCTGCACACAAGACGTGTCGTTGACGGGAATCTTTTCTGACTGATTTGGAAAGTGGCTGCTATTGGACATTTCTTCCACCATGGACCACAACATGACGTTTGCCACTGAGATCATACTATTAGGATTCTACCAAGATCTTTCCACCAGTATTCTACTTTTTATTGTGTTCTTTGTGATCCACTTAATTACCGTCATTGGAAATCTTTCGCTCATACTGGTTGTTATCTTGACCTCTCACCTTCAGACCCCGATGTATTTCTTTCTATGCATATTATCCTTCCTGGACTTAGGTAACTCATCATCAGTGGTGCCTAGGCTGTTGTGGGACCTCTTCTCTATCCGTAGGTCCATATCAGTTGGGGCTTGTGCTGTACAGCTGTACATGATACTTCTTATGTCGGGTTCTGAATGTCTTCTTCTTGCCATCATGGCCTATGACCGATATGTGGCCATCTGCCGACCCCTTCACTACTCAAGGCTGATGAGCTGGAGCATCTGTCATCGACTCATAGGCACCTTAGGGGTGTTGAGCTTTTTCATGTTTGTTTTACCAACCCTTGCCATGCCTGTACCTCTGTGCTACCCAAACACGATCAACCACTTCATGTGTGAGGTCCTAGCAGTCCGAAAAATAACTTGTATTCAGTCCTACTTTACTGAAGTTTTGATACTTTCTATTTGTGTCACCTCTGTATTCTCTCCTTTCATCCTCATCCTTATTTCCTATACTTGTATTATATCCTTTGTATTAAAAATCCAGACTACAGACAGATCTAAGGCCTTCTCCACCTGCACCTCCCATGTCTTAGTGGTAGTTTTATTTTACGGGAGTGAAATGGCCATGTATTTTGGAGCCTCCGCAAATTACTCTACAAACCAAGGAAAGTATATTGCCGTTTTTTGTAATATTATTTGTCCCATATTAAATCCTCTGATTTACAGTCTGAACAACAAAGACATCAAAACAGAACTGAAAAAATGTAGACATATTTGTATTCCTACAAACTATCATTCAGAATCCTAATACAATTGGAAATTAAATATTATACATTTCGACAATTATTTATACTTGATTTTTACGCTATGATTCCCTTCTATCCTTTTGCCTTAAACTCTTTGCCATATTCCCAGCATTTTTCATATACTGTTTCCATATAATGTTATTATGTTATTTTTAAAAAAATATTCTTAGTTTGTTTTTTTTGTTCCATTTATACTTTCTATCCCCTACATGAAATCATGTAATTACCACCCGGTAAGTCTGACATGTATACTCGGAAAGCAAAGGCTGTGCACAATGTAGTATCAAATGCAGTCTGAAGTTTATTATAGATACAATAGTGTATATACACCATTGTTTATCTCCTTTATACACAATCTCCTTTATACACAAAGGAGATTGTCGAAGGTAAGTATTCAATCATATAACAATGTAACACTTGGATGCAAGCATGATTACAATGGTAGGCAATATCAGATGGCCAAGAGAATATATATATATATACATTATACACAAACATCATGATGTCCAGTGCAACGACGAATAAGTAGTTATACAGAGAATACAATTTATATCAGAGAATTGTATCGGAGGCCAGGTCTACGGAGGGCTATGAGGACCACAGAGTAACAGGATATACATGCTATGGTAATAAATGAGTACAATATCACAGCTCACATAGATGATAAGAACATGCACATGGCCTGTTATTTCTTTTCATTCAGAGGATTGGAACCCACAGTCTCCTGATTATTAGGTCCTATCAGACGTTTACCCAGTATTTTGTAGACAGGGGAATGACAGAACAAATTGGATGAGCGTTTCTAAATCTCACACACAATGCCAATATTGTTGTGCTTTTGGCCTGGGTCTTTTTCTGTCCCTTTCAATATACACTGAAAGCAAGCAGAGATCTAGCAATGCTGAAGAAATCAAACTGTAACATCTGTGCCAAAGTCTTCCTCTATTCGCAGAGTGAGGTTTAGGTGGCGTTAAATTTCCTTTGGGTTTTGTGTATGTGAACTGTGGCTGAGGTTATTGCTGTGTTCTTAATGACTGAGCCACACTCGGTTCTCTGCAGTCCTGTCCAACAAGGGTTACTAGGGTGATGGTCAGCTGATCCAGTCAGCTGCTGGAGACGGCATCCAGGAACTCCATTACATATCTGCCCAGTCCCATTACACCTGGCTGCTTCTACAACTTTCCTCCTACCTGTTTCTTGTGACCGCTTGTTATTACTTACTATTCTGTTTATCTGACCTCTGCTACATGTACTCGACCTCTCTAGTGATACAATTCTGAACCTTCATCACCATCTTGGTTTTAACTTGGATCTGTCCAACCCTGCTTGTTTGTCTTTATCTGCTGTTTGTCTTTATCTGCTGTTTGTCCTAGTGTGAATACTGGTCTATCTCTGACTTTTTGTTACCTGTCTGCTCCACCATCCAGCAGTTACCAGATGAAGTAAGTTTTCCCTGTCACCTAGCAGGGTCTCTCAGGGTCCGTTAGTTAGGTTCATGATAGCAGGTTTGCCATAATCAGGCCGTCTTATCTGCTTTAGGCAGTTGGGACACCCTACTGCCCAGGTTGAGTTTGCCACCGCTTAACCAGTCTGACAACTTTTCAATTTTCTGCCTCACATCGGTGTAAAAGTCCTTATTTACATAAGAACTGCTCAGATATCAGTATTTTTACATCTTTAGAATGCAATTTCTTCCATTGATGATCTCTTCTTGAACCTGGAAATTGTTTAGGATTTTACTGCTCCTTTGTGTTTACAAAAAAAAAAAAAAAAAATCTTTATTTATATAGCACCATCAAATTACATAGCACTTTACAGATTTTGGGTAACATGCACAAATAAAATAAGATATTACAGAGTAATAACATTGTCATATGAAACAATAGGAGGAAGGGTCCTGCTTGGAAGCTTTGATTTAATCAAAAAATATTGCATTCAAAACAGTCAATTTAAGTAATGAATTGAGGAGACTGTTTGGGTTCATGCTGCACATCACGGGTCTGGGTTCCAGGTAATGCATTTGGGCTCACCCCTTAATAGTAACACCCACGATTGGGGTCAGAACTAGAGATGAGCGAACACACTCGTCAGCTCGAGAAAATGGCATATCCCGCCGTTTTGATTTTTGGCGGCCAGAAATAGAGCCAATCACATGGTAGGAGACTGTGCACTCCACCCAGCATGACGTGGTACCCTTACACGTCGATAGCAGTGGTTGGCTGGCCAGATCAGGTGACCCTGGAATAGACTAGCCCCTGCCCGCGCTGCTCGGATCATTCTCTGTCTGGATGCCGCTAGGGAGAGAGCTGCTGCTGGTTAGGGAAAGCGTTAGGCTGTTCTATTAGAATAGTGTTAGGCAGGAGTGATTCTACAAGAACCCAACAGCCCTTGTTAGGGCTAGAATAGCGTTATATTTTATTATTTTTTTGTTTGCTTGTGGCTGGGCTTGCTGGCACTAGTAGTGCAGCTAGTACCATAATGTGAGGAATTTGCAGGGAGACTTGCGAACGTTATATTTAGCTCTTAGTGACACGCATATCCACCTCAAACACCGAAGTGGGACAATTTATTAGGGGTTGGATTGAATTAGGCACAGTCTGACGATTTTTTTTTTTTTTCAAAACTTAAAGTGACTTAAAATCCAGTTGTGTGCTGTCAGTGTAGGTTAGAAACTAGGCATACAAGAACCCAACCAACTTTCTTAGGCCTACAATAGCGTTATATATATATATATATATATATATATATATATATATATATATATATATATATTGTTGATTTGCTTGTGGCTGGCCTTGCTGGCACTAGTAGTGCAGCTAGTACCATTTTGTGACGAATTTGCAGGGAGTCTTGCGAACGTTCTCTATAGCTCTTAGTGACACACATCCATCTCAAAAACCTAAGTGAAACAATTTATTAGGGGTTTGATTGAATTAGGCACAGTCTTCTTTTGCTTTTCTATTTTTTTTTTTCAAAACTAAAAGTCATCAGGCACAGCACAAAATCCTGTTGTGTGCTGTCAGTGTAGGTTAGAAACTAGCCATAGCAATAGGATAGCATTGTTTTCTTAAAAAAACAAAAACACAAAAAAACACAAAAAAACACAAAAAAAATTTACAGTTTACACTTTAATTTTGAAAATGTTGAACCCGGGGGCTAGGGGTAGAGGACGAGGGCGTGGGCGTCCCACTACTGCAGGGGTCAGCGGCCGTGGTCCTGGGCGGGATGAGACACCACCTGTTGATGAGGGAGCAGGGGAACGCCGCAGAGCTACACTCCCTAGGTTTATGTCTCAAGTTACTGGGACCCGTGGTAGAGCACTGTTGAGGCCAGAACAGTGCGAACAGGTGATGTCGTGGATTGCGGACAATGCTTCTAGCCATTTGTCCACCAGTCAGTCTTCCACACAGTCCACCCATGTCACCGAAATCAGCACTCCTCCACCTCAGCCTCCTTCCCCCCAGTCTGCCCCCTCCCAGGAAAATTTGGCATTTGAACCGGCATACTCTGAGGAACTGTTTTCTGGACCCTGAGTCACAAACCACTTGTCCGGTTGCTGCTGAGCTCTTTTCCGATGCCCAGGTTTTCCAACGGACGCAGTTTGTGGGTGATGATGACATTGTTGACGTAGTGGAAGAAGTGTGTAAAGAGGTGTCGGACGATGAGGAGACACAGTTGTCAGACAGTGGTGAAGTTGTTGTCAGGGCAGGAAGTCCGAGGGGGGAGCAGACTGAGGGATCGGAGGATGATGAGGTGACAGACCCAAGCTGGGTTGATAGGCCGGGTGAGCACAGTGCTTCTGAGACGGAGGAGAGTCCTCGACGAGAACAGGTTGAAAGAGGCAGTGGTGGGGCCAGACGGAGAGCTGGTGCATCAGCGCCAAATGTTTCACGTAGCTCCCGTGGCAAGGGCTAGATTTTCGGAAGTCTGGAGGTTCTTCAAAGAAACACTGGATGACCGACGGACTGTGGTGTGAAACCTGTGCCACACCAGGATCAGCAGGGGTTCCACCACTACCAGCTTAACCACCACCAGTATGCGCAGGCATATGTATGCTAAACACCCCACTCAATGGAACCAAGGCCGTTCACCTCCGGCCGGGCACACCACTGCTCCTTCCCCTGTGTCATCTGCTGCCTCTGCTAGTCAGCCCCCTGCCCAGGACCCCGGCCCAAACACCTCCCGTGCTAAAACCACACCTTCGCCTCCACGATCCTCCACAGCATCCACCAATGTCTCCATGCACAGCGTTCAGCTCTCCATACCCCAGACGCTGGAGCACAAGAGGAAGTACAGTGCAACTCACCCACACGACCAAGCCCTCAACATCCACATCTCCAAACTACTTAGCCTGGAGATGCTGCCCTATAGGCTGGTAGAGACCGAGGCCTTTCGCAACCTCATGGCGGCGGCCGCCCCTCGGTATTCGATCCCCAGCCGCCACGACTTTTCCCGATGTGCCATCTCAGCCCTGCACCAGCATGTGTCAGACAACATCATCCGTGCCCTGACCAATGCCGTTCCTGACAAGGTCAACCTGACCACGGACACGTGGACGAGTGCTGCCGGGCAGGGCCACTATATATCGCTGACGGCACATTGGGTTAACTTGGTGGAGGCTGGGACCGAGTCTGACCCTGGGGCTGGTCATATACTGCCGACGCCGAGGATTGCGGGGCCTACCTCGGTCCAGGTCTCTCAGGCCTACTATGCCTCCTCTTTCTCCCACCCCTCCTCCACCTCCTCCTCTGAACTACCATCCGTGGGCATGGCGCCATCAATTGGTAGCTGTAGGCACAGCATCAGACTGATGAGCCTAGGCGATAAAAGGCACACCGCCCAAGAGCTATTACAGAGCATCACGGCGCAGACTGATCTGTGGCTGGCACCGCTGAATCTGAAGCCAGGCATGGTTGTGTGTGACAACGGCCGTAACCTGGTGGCGGCTCTGCAACTTGGCAGACTGACACATGCGCCATGCCTGGCCCATGTGTTAAATCTCATAGTTCAGCGGTTCCTCAAGACATACCCCAATCTGTCTGATTTGCTCACGAAGGTGCGCCGCATCTGTGCGCATTTCAGGAAGTCCAGCACAGATGCTGCCACTCTCAGGGCAGCACAGCGCCGCCTCCAACTGCCCGCCCACCGACTGTTGTACGACGTGCCCACGAGGTGCAATTCAACATTAACCATGTTATCCAGAGGTTACCAGCAGCGCAGAGCGATTGTAGACTGCCAGATGTCAACTTCCACCAGAACTAGTAGTCAGGTCAGTCAGCTTCCTCAAGTCTACAATGAGGAGTGGACGTGGATGTCTGATATCTTTCAGGTGCTGAGTAACTTTGAGGAGTCAACACAGATGGTCAGTGGCGATGCCACCATCATCAGCCTCACCATCCCGCTGCTTGGCCTGTTGAAAAACTCTCTGGCCAGCATGAAGTCAGAAGCTTTGCGCTCGTCACAAGAGACGGGGGAAGAAGATTCCCTTGTTGATAGCCAAAGCACCCTCAGGAATGTTTCTCAGCGCATATCGGAGGAGGTGGAGGTGGATGAGGAGGAAGAGGAGGAGAATGTTGGCGAGACAGAAGAGGAGAGCATTGCTTAGACCTTCACTGTTCAGCGTGTATGGGCAGAAGAAGAGGAGTTGGAGGAGGATATGGAGGAGATGGACAGTCAGGCCAGTGAGGGGAGTGAATTCTTGCGAGTTGGGACTCTGGCGCATATGGCAGATTTCATGCTAGGCTGTCTATCCAGTGACCCTCGCGTTCAAAGAATTTATTCCAGCACCGATTACTGGGTATTCACTCTCCTGGACCCAAGGTACAAGCAAAATCTTTCCACTCTCATCCCTGGAGAGGAAAGGAGTGTGAGAATGCATGAATACCAGCAGGCCCTGGTGCACAAGCTGAAACAGTATTTCCCTTCTGACAGCGCTAGCGGCAGAGGGCGTACTTCTGCAGGACAAGTAGCAAGGGAGAGTAGGCGAGCAGGCAGCTTGACCAGCACTGGCAGGGGTACGCTTTACAAGGCCTTTGCCAGTTTTATTTCACCCCAGCAAGACACTGTCACCTGTCTCGGCAGAGTAGGGCTGATCTTTACAGAAAGATGGTGAGGGAGTACGTAGCTGACCATACCATTGTCCTAAAAGATCACACAGCTCCCTACAACTACTGGGTTTCAAAGCTGGACATGTGGCACGAACTGGCGCTGTACGCCTTGGAGGTTCTTGCCTGCCCTGCCGCTAGCGTGTTGTCTGAGCGGGTTTTCAGTGCAGCTGGTTGCATCATCAAAAATAAGCGTACACGCCTGTCGACTGACAGCGCTGACAGGCTGACGCTTATCAAGATGAATAAAGCCTGGATTTCTCAGGATTTCCATTCTCCACCAGGTGAAAGAAGCTCAACCTGAATATTGTATGCACTCCCCCTCCTCATTTTCCTCCTTCTCCTCCTCTTTGTACACTAAAGCAGAGGAAACTAGCTATTTTTTGCCAGGGCCAACTGGCTCTAGCTATAGTACTCTATGAATTAAATTTTTCTGGAAGGCCACCTTCCCGGTCCTCTGTTTTAAACAATTTTTGGGAGTGCCACATACAGGCACTCAATCTATTTAATTTTTCTGGAGTACCACCTACCTGCTCCTCTGGTTTGAAAACTTTTTTGGACTGCCACATACAGGCACTATCCAAATTAAATTGTCTCCATAGCAGCCTCCACACGTCGTCTTTTTAGTTGCCTCCACACGTTGTCTCCATTGCTACCTCCACACGTCATCGCCATAGCTGCCTCCAAAAGTCGTCCATATAGCTGCCTCCATACATGGTCCCCTTATCAAACGAGCTGTGTCAGGAGGAATTTTGGGTTGTTTTCATGGCTTCCACATCAAACTTGTTAACTTTGTCGCCACCCTGCTGTGTAATCCACAAGATATACTGGCAAACTTTTATCATTTACCAATATTATTTCAGCGCTTCTTGCGCATCTGTTTACATTCCCCTCACCCGCCATAACCCAAACTTATAAGAACACTACTACACTTGATCTTATACAAAAGGTTCTTAGAGGTGCTGTTTGGGGAGGAGCCGAGAGACAGGGGCTTGGATTGGCGAAAGCTCGCCTGGCAGCGAAGCGCCAGCTCCATCTCAAGATCCAACTAACATAGTTTTAACTGCAGCACCTTTAATCTACTACTAGTTCACTGCCTCCATACATCGTCCCCTTATCAAACGAGCTGTGTCAGGCAGAATTTTCAGGTATTTCACCAGGTACATAGTGGAACTCGGCCCATCTGTCGCCGCCATGCTGGAGACCTGAAGTTGCAATCATAGCAGCGCAATATGGATGCCCCATACTGTCGCCCTTAATCATGGAACCATTTCCGAAAAAACAATTAAAAATAGAACCACTATGCTATTCCATTATTCCTAGGTGAAATATTCAAACGAACCGGCCTGCTTTGAAATTTATAATTTTTTCAAAGTAAACGCTTCTGGCCCCCAGGCCCATTTTGGGTGAGGAGGAGCCGAGAGACAGGGGCTTGGACAGGCGAAAGCTCGCCTGGCAGCGGACCGCCAGCTCCATCCCAAGATTAGGCAGCCTCAGAGTCATCCATGCATGCTGCCCCTGCTGTTTCCTGTCCATTTCGCCTCCACGATCCTCCACAGCGTCCACCAATGTCTCCATGTGCAACTTTCAACTGTCTATACCCCAGACGCTGGAGCACGAGAGGATATGCAGCACATCATCCCCTTATCAAACGAGCTGTGTCAGGCAGAATTTTTAGGTGTTTTACCAGATACATAATGGAACTCGGCCCATCTGTCGCCGCCATGCTGGAGACCTGAAGTTTCAATCATAGAAGCAATATGGATGCCCCAGTAGTCACTCTTAATTATGGAAGTCGTCTCCATGGCTGCCTCCACGTGTCGTCCCCTTATCAAACGAGCTGTGCCAGGCGCATTTTTCGGGTGTTTCACCAGATACGTTATGGAACTTGGTCACTATGTCGCCACCATGCTGTGTTATCGACTAAATATACCGTCAATCTTTTGTTCACAGAGGAAATCATTTCAGCGCTTCTTGCTCACCTCCTTTGGTTCCTCTCTGCCACCCATTGGTTTGAAGCCTGAGCCAATTTAGGGTATGTCGCCATGCCACTATCTAGCCTGCCGCTGCTGCCGCTGCCTCTGCGTGCCGTCCCCTATAGTGTCAGGGTCAATTATTGCATGTTTTAGATGCTATCTAGCCTCATTCTGTCACTCTGTCATGGCCATGCTGTTGCCCATAATTTTGGCATAATGGTGCGATTAAGCAGCCTCAGAGGCATCCATGCATGCTGCCCCTGCTGTTTCCTGTCCATTTCCGTGGTGTTTCCATCCTTTTCTGAGGTACCCAGGTGTTTGGCCAAGCTTCCCTGTGCAGACCCTTGGTCCCCTTGAAAAATGCTCGAGTCTCCCATTGACTTCAATGGGGCTAGTTATTCGAGAGGAGCACTCGAGCATCGGGAAAAGTTTGTCTCGAATAACGAGCAACCGAGCATTTTAGTGCTCGCTCATCTCTAATGGCGATCTTCCAGGCTATCAGCGGCGCCAATCACTCAGAATAATTCCTTTTCATAAACGAATATCTTTCTTCATAGGCTGAATAAAGATCAGCCTACAAATGTATACAACTGAGGAAGAGCCCGGTCCGGACTCGAAACGCGTATTATTCAGCCTATGAATAAAGATATTCGTTTATGAAAAGGAATTATTCTGAGTGATTGGAGCCGCTGATAGCCTGGAAGATCGCCATGCATAGTAATTTTATGGGCACATCCATTGCCTTACTACCCCTTTCTCCACCCACTTCTCCACCCACCAATATAGTCTGCCCCCTCTCGGACCGATCTGTCTCTTTAATTTCTACCTTCTCCTCCATCCAATTATCATCAGTTTTCCTAATTAAGGAGCTGTAGTAGGCAGTATTTTAGTGCATTTGTATGTCTGTATTGTACTTGTCTACACACAATGGTTTTTATAAAAGTAAAGCGCGTTGTCGTTGAGATCTCCGCAATATTATCTGGTTACTGAGGTGCAGCAGCCATGACAATGAGTCCAGATGTACAGTTCTGGTATATACTCCTTATGACGTTCTTACAAGCCATGTCAGCTTGGTCTAGGATTGACAGCTTACCAGTGGTGTCCATGCTCTAAGCAACGAGAAGTGGGAAATTACCCTACTGTGCCACCACTCCGATTTAATAGGGTTTCTGGGAATCTGTTGGCCTATTAATAGTGATAAGCGACCCATTAAAATAGAATTTAAAAAATTTGTTCATGTCCGGGGACCAAACTTCAATCATATTCCCCACCGAGGAAAAAATGAAAACAACTGAAAAAACTAAAACTGCAATGGGTCAACACAGCCAGATTATTTCTCCAACAGGGCCCCAACAATTGTTTACAGTGTGGGGGATTCAGGAGGTCGCATGGACGGCTGTATTACCCACTAGATGTGTGATGAACCACCAGTAGATAACCGGCCGTTAAGGCCAGAAGATTTGGTTTATGGCAGAGCAAGGGAACAGCGTCTACACCAGATGTTTGACCTGTCAGAATTTGATCCGTGTAGCGGGAGAAGGAAAGTAAAGTTTTGTTATTTTACGAGGAACTATATATTGTTATTGCTTGGGGGGGGTGTATACAGTTAATGCTGGGGGGGGGGCTGTATATAGATAGATAGATTCCTTTATTTATATAGCGCACAGAGATTCCACAGTGCTGCACAGAGTTTGCCAAATTGGTCCCCGTCCCCAATAGGGCTCACAATCTAATCAAGCTACCAGTATGTTTTGGAGTGTGGGAGGAAACCTGAGAACCCACAAACACAGAGAGAATATACAAACTCTTTGCAGAAGTTGACCCTGAGACTTGAACCAAGGTCCCAAGCACTGCAAGGCTGTAATGCTAACCATATAGTTAATGCTGGGGGGGCTGTATATAGTTAATTCTGTGGGACTGTAAATAGTTAATGCTGGGGGGCTGTAAATATTTAATGCTGTGAGACTGTATATAGTTAATGCTGGGGGGGGCTGTATTTATTTAATGCTGTGAGACTGTATCTAGTTAATTCTGGGGAAGCTGTCTATAGTTAATGCTGGGGGTATATAAAGTTAATGCTGGGGGGCTGTATATAGTTAATGCGGGGGGAATGTATATAGTTAGTACGGGGGAACTGTATATAGTTAGTACAGGGGGACTGTATATAGTTAATGCTGGGGGGGTGTACATAGTTAGCGCTGTGGGGGGCTGTATATAGTTAATCTGGGTCAGCTCCAGGTTTCAGTAGGCCCCTGGGCGACAGAGCCTCAGTAGGCCTCTTAGCAGTGAAATGACATGGTGGAATTAAATATTCCGAAACTAAAACAGTCTCCTGTTCCCAAAAATATTTCCTAGTGTATCATACCAAAAAGCCTCTCATGGTTATTTTATATACTGCCCCTTTCATCCACATGGATTCCTTATGTACAGCCTTATGTGGGCCCTCCCCAGGAGCTTTTGGCCCCGCCACTTGCACAGGAATGCCCAGTGCTGGGACCAACCCTGTAGTTAATGCTGGAAGGGATGTATATAGTTATTGCTTGGGGCCTGTATATGGTCATTACTGGGGGCTGTATATAGTAATTACTGGGAGCTGTATATAGTGATTGCTGGGGGTTGAGGGGCGGTATATAGTGATTGCTGGGGGAGCCGTATACAGTGGTTGCTGGGGGAGCTGTATATAGTGATTGCTGGGGGGGGGAGCTGTATACAGTGATTGATTGCTGGGGGAGCCGTATACAGTGGTTGCTGGGGGAGCTGTATACAGTGATTACTAGGGGCTGTTTATAGTGATTACTGCAGGCTTTATATAGTGATTGCTGGGGCAGTATATAGTGATTGCTGTTTCCTGTCTGGACTACATTCAACTACAGATTTTGCTCCCAGGGTCTCCGGCTCCGCTGATCACTGACATTTGCTGACCACTCCACTTTCCAAACCACCTATGAAGATACAATCCATTAGAGTCACAATGTGGTAAACATAAGCCATGAAAGTGGGAACAGAAAACATACAGTGTCAGGCAGCTGCTGCAAAAGTCAAAGTAAAAAAAAAAAACATTTTATTTTATACTTTATGTCACGGCGAGGACGCCGCCGCCTCGTCACGTGACTTGGGGTGCAACTGTACGGGTTAATTTAGCCTACTCGAACTTGCGCTCACCTTTCACTCAGGACACAAATTGAGCATAAATCACACCTCATACAGCTCCAGCACCAGACCCGCTGCCACCACTTATTGCATTTATACCGGGACCAATAAGTATCCCACTCTACATCAACTCTTGCTCTCAAGCAGTCACCTTGTCACACCACTAGACATGCACGCTCAGCTCTCTAGCAG
This sequence comes from Engystomops pustulosus, assembly GCF_040894005.1. Taxonomy (NCBI): domain Eukaryota; kingdom Metazoa; phylum Chordata; class Amphibia; order Anura; family Leptodactylidae; genus Engystomops; species Engystomops pustulosus. The sequence goes on along the minus strand of NC_092413.1, from coordinate 222,838,516 downwards.
TCACCTTGTCACACCACTAGACATGCACACTCAGCACTCTAGCAGTCACACCGCTAACCACACTTCACAAGGCTGTGAGTTCGCAGAGCATACACGGACCAAAATTAAAGTGAAAATCTTTAATTACAAAAAGTTGGTCAGTGCATAAAAAAGATATTAAAAACAAAAGAATTACAAAATAAAATGACACACAACACGGCAAAACAGTTATAAAATAAAAGGGAGAAAATAACAGAAACTTACAACTTAAAGTAAATCCTGATTCCCTGGAGGTGGGAGAAATAAGGAACACACTCAGCTTGTCAAGCAGCCCCCAAAATGTGAACACCAATTCTTGGATTTCATATTATTTTATATCTTCTCAGTTTGGTTCAGGTTTCAGAACCTCCCATTCATTAATTAGTCCAGAGGGTCATTCAGGATTGGGCAAAGTTTTAATGAGGGGGGGGGGGAGTCCAGGAATATTTAAACAGTCTTTTGTTTCCAAATCCTGATGCAGAAGAGGGGGGGTAGGGAGACCAAATGTCCTTTGGGGTCTGAACAGACCAGTCTTCAGTTCAGAGGTTATCAGGCTGTTAAAGCTCCAGGATGTCATAAAAGCTGCCTGGACGCTTCAATAGATGCCAAATATTTAAACAAAGTTTGTAATTGCCCTAAAGTTAAACCAATCTTATACATTCACAATTAATATCTCCTTGACACCTCCCCCTTTCAAGATTGGGCAAATTTGAAATGACCCATGCAATTTTAAATTTTCCCAAGCCAATTACCAATAATACATTGCAGAAGTTCAGTATCATAAAAATCATTGCCATAAGATGTGATTACCTGGGCACATCAACCATCTGGTCCTTTGTCCTGTGTATAAGGCCAAGTAATATCTCCCCTGGTCACTTGTACACTGCTGTGCTGGGACCCCCTGCTGACTTTATGGCTTTGTGCTGCAGAAACACTAAGTTCTGTGTCCCCTCTCCCAAGTGTGAAATGTTTAACCCTCTCCCTGCTGGATGATATACCAGTGGAGTTAAGTGTAGGACTACTGTACCCAGTTACATTATGTTTAGGTTTTCCCTCTGTACAGGTATTGGGGTTTCTCTCTTTACTATTTATACTATAGGGCTTAGGTTGGACCACTGACTGGACGCTCTCCTGAGAGTCCCTATGCCCCTGCTCCACTTCCTGATCGCTCCCCAAAACTGCACTGGCAACACTCATCACTGGGCACCCAACTTCACTGTGGACCCCAGTCTCCTCTCTCAGCACTGGTTCTATTGTACACGCTGTCTTTGGCTCATAGACACACTGCATCTCCCCAGTCGAGGAGTGGCATCTTTGTGGCTCATGCTCTGAGCCTTACACATCTTGACACCCCTGGTCTGCTCTGGGATCTCTCCTTGAGTAATGGCCTCTACCAGATCCACACTCAGGACCTTAGAGCTTTGAGGTGCAGATTCAGAGACTCCATCCTGGCAGCCTCTCACACCCTGCATCATATCTGCTGACTGCAGGGTTATATCTGGGGGCCCATTCACCACCCCCTCCCTCTGAACTTCCTCATACTGGGACACCTCTGGTTCTGGAGCAGGCATAGCCTTGCTCTTGCTATCCTGTCCTCCCTCCCAGATCAGTCCCCTTGGGCTTCTGCCCATTTTCTCATATGATTGTTGCACATCAGACACATACACAGATGTCATTTTCCCCAAATCATTTCCCAACAATACATCCACAGGCAATTCTTGTGACACTCCCACTTGTCTGATACCTCTACCAGAACCCCAGTCCATAAAAACCTTGGCGACGGGCACTCCTGGATGGCATCCGGTTATCCCCTTCACAGGCAAAGTCTTTTCTGGAATGATGTCCTTAGGGTTTATAACCTCAGGGCGAACGAATGAATAACTTGCTCCTGAGTCTCTTAATCCCTGGGTGACTCTATCACCCACTATCACAGTCTGCATATGGTGCTGTAACTTGTCCATATCACCAGAAAGCAGCATGACTACTGGTACTGTAGAGTAGACAGTTGCCCCTCTCTCTGGGCACGCAGACCTCAGATGACCCACTTTGTTACAATTAAAACATTTGCGCATATCCCCCTGATTTATAGACTCCCTCAGTGTAATGTTCTCACCCACTTTGGAGACAGAAGGCTGTGATGTTGTCCTGGCTTGTTTCTCCTTCCAGCTGGTGGACCTTTGGGGGGATATTTCCATCTTGGCTTCAGGCATCCAGTTGACGGTGTAAGAGTCTGCAATCTGCGCAGCTTTATCCGCAGTTTTAGGCTCCCTGTCACAAACAAACTGTCGTACATCCACAGGACAAATGTGCAGAAACTGATCTTTTATCATGAGATCCTCCAGGTCCTCAGGGCTGTTGACAGAAAGTCCTCGGGTAAACTGTAGAAAGGTCGTCCGTAAGTTGCCTACTGTATCAGCGTAGCTGTCAGTTGGTCCTCGCTTTACGCTCCGGAACTTCTTGCGGTACACCTCTGGAGTTAAGTTGTACTTTTTAATCAAAGCAGCTTTTATAGCGTCATAGACCTCATCAAGTTCAAGAGGAAGGTCAGCAAATACTTCCAGGGCTTTGCCTCTTAGCCCTGGGCTTAAATACTGTGCCCACTGCTCACGGGGCAGATGATATTGTCTGCAGGTCTTCTCAAACGACCGCAGGAAAATTTCCAAGTCCCCATCCTTGTCCAGTACTGGAAAACGTTCTTGACGAGGTCTTTTGGGGTCTACATCCTGGGATTGGGGTTGCACAGAATTGATACACCTTTCAATACACGCCATTTCCAGCCTGAATTCTCTATCAGCCTGGCGCTCTGCGGACTCTCTCTCCTTCTCTCGCTCTGCGGCCTCTCTCTCCTTCTCTCGCTCTGCGGCTGCTCTCTCCTCTCGTGCTGCGGCCGCTCTCTCCTCTCGTGCTGCAGCTGCTCTTTTCTTCTCTCGCTCTGAGGCCGCCTGATTAAACTGAAGGATAAGCTGCAGGCGCAGGCTAGGATCACATTCACCTAGCTGCTGTAGGGCCATTTGTAGAGACACATCCATGCCTTCCTGAGGGCTCCTGCTGTGGGTAGCCTCAGGGGAAACTCTTCCAGGATTAATGTCCATATCTTGGCTCCCTTGAGCTGTGCCAGATCCTTGCTCTGCATCTTGCTCCATCAGAGCACAAACCAGCAGCTCTTTGGACTTGTCAGCCGGGTCGATACCTCTCTGCTCACAGAGGTGGACTAGAGCCTCCTTGCTCTGTCTCTTGTATATGGTTGCCATCACTGAGTGCAACCTTTGCCAAATAAAAGATAGAAAAGAAAAACGGGGAAGGGGAACTGTTTGCACGTGTGTCTTAGAACAGCACTGATTTGGTCCATGTAAAACTAGGGTACTCCTCGCAAGGATTCCACTAGTCCTTAAGTGCAGGGGTTAGTTACTTAATCCCAACACTTAATGCTCTGACAAAAATGAATTTATCCCACTGCTGCCACCAATTTGTCACGGCGAGGACGCCGCCGCCTCGTCACGTGACTTGGGGTGCAACTGTACGGGTTAATTTAGCCTACTCGAACTTGCGCTCACCTTTCACTCAGGACACAAATTGAGCATAAATCACACCTCATACAGCTCCAGCACCAGACCCGCTGCCACCACTTATTGCATTTATACCGGGACCAATAAGTATCCCACTCTACATCAACTCTTGCTCTCAAGCAGTCACCTTGTCACACCACTAGACATGCACACTCAGCACTCTAGCAGTCACACAGCTAACCACAATTCACAAGGCTATGAGTTCGCAGAGCATACACGGACCAAAATTAAAGTGAAAATCTTTAATTACAAAAAGTTGGTCAGTGCATAAAAAAGATATTAAAAACAAAAGAATTACAAAATAAAATGACACACAACACGGCAAAACAGTTATAAAATAAAAGGGAGAAAATAACAGAAACTTACAACTTAAAGTAAATCCTGATTCCCTGGAGGTGGGAGAAATAAGGAACACACTCAGCTTGTCAAGCAGCCCCCAAAATGTGAACACCAATTCTTGGATTTCATATTATTTTATATCTTCTCAGTTTGGTTCAGGTTTCAGAACCTCCCATTCATTAATTAGTCCAGAGGGTCATTCAGGATTGGGCAAAGTTTTAATGAGGGGGGGGGGGTTGAGTCCAGGAATATTTAAACAGTCTTTTGTTTCCAAATCCTGATGCAGAAGAGGGGGGGTAGGGAGACCAAATGTCCTTTGGGGTCTGAACAGACCATTCTTCAGTTCAGAGGTTATCAGGCTGTTAAAGCTCCAGGATGTCATAAAAGCTGCCTGGACGCTTCAATAGATGCCAAATATTTAAACAAAGTTTGTAATTACCCTATAGTTAAACCAATCTTATACATTCACAATTAATATCTCATTGACACTTTATTTCTTAAAACTTTGTAATTTCTAGATGTCACTGGGCTCAGGATTAGAGATGAGCGAGCACTAAAATGCTCGGGTACTCGTTATTCGAGACGAACTTTTCCCGATGCTCGAGTGCTCGTTTCGAGTAACGAGCCCCATTGAAGTAAATGGGAGACTCGAGCATTTTTCAAGGGGACCAAGGCTCTGCACAGGGAAGCTTGGCCAAACACCTGGGAACCTCAGAAAAGGATGGAAACACCACGGAAATGGACAGGAAACAGCAGGGGCAGCATGCATGGATGCCTCTGAGGCTGCTTAATCGCACCATTATGACAAAATTATGGGCAACAGCATGGCCATGACAGAGTGACCGAATGAGGCTAGATAGCATCTAAAACATCCAATAATTGACCCTGACACTATAGGGGACGGCATGCAGAGGCAGCGGCAGCAGCGGCAGGCTAGAGAGTGGCATGGCAACATACCCTAAATGGACTCAGGCTTCAAACCAATGGGTGGCAGAGAGGAACCAAAGGAGGTGAGCAAGAAGCGCTCAAATAATATCGGTACATGATAAAAGTTTGCCAGTATATTTTGTGGATTACACAGCAGGGTGGCGACAAAGTTAACATGGAAGCCATGAAAACAATCCAAAATTCTGCCTGACACAGCTCGTTTGATAAGGGGACCATGCATGGAGGCAGTGAACTAGTAGTATATTAAAGGTGCTGCAGTTAAAACTATGTTAGTTGGATCTTGGCATGGAGCTGGCGCTCCGCTGCCAGGCGAGCTTTTGCCAATCCAAGCCCCTGTCTCTAGGCTACTCCCCAAACAGCACTTCTAAGAACCTTTTGTATAAGATCAAGTGTAGTAGCGTTCTTATAAGTTTGGGATATGGCGGGTGAGGGGAATGTAAACATCTGCGCAAGAAGCGCTGAAATAATATCCGTAAATGAAAAAAGTTTTCCAGTATATTTTGTGGCTTACACAGCACGGTGGCGACAAAGTTAACAAGTTTGATGCGGAATGCCCTGTAATAGCTCTTGGGCGGTGTGCCTTTTATCACCTAGGCTCAGCAGTTTGAGCACCGCCTGCTGTCGCTTAGCGACGGCACTGCTGCTGTGCCTAGAGCTACCGACTGATGGCGCCATGCCCACGGATGGTAATTCGGAGGAGGAGGTGGAGGAGGGGTGGGAGGAGGAGGCATAGTAGGCCTGAAACACCTGGACCGAGGTAGGCCCCGCAATCCTCTGCGTCGGCAGTATATGACCAGCCCCAGGGTCAGACTCGGTCCCAGCCTGCACCAAGTTAGGTGTAGTAGCGTTCTTATAAGTTTGGAATATGGCGGGTGAGGGGAATGTAAACAGATGCGCAAGAAGCGCTGAAATAATATCCGTAAATGGTAAAAGTTTGCCAGTATATTTTGTGGCTTACACAGCACGGTGGCGACAAAGTTAACAAGTTTGATGCGGAATGCCCTGTAATAGCTCTTGGGCGGTGTGCCTTTTATCACCTAGGCTCAGCAGTTTGAGCACCGCCTGCTGTCGCTTAGCGACGGCACTGCTGCTGTGCCTAGAGCTACCGACTGATGGCGCCATGCCCACGGATGGTAATTCGGAGGAGGAGGAGGAGGTGGAGGAGGGGTGGGAGGAGCAGGCATAGTAGGCCTGAAACACCTGGACCGAGGTAGGCCCCGCAATCCTCTGCGTCGGCAGTATATGACCAGCCCCAGGGTCAGACTCGGTCCCAGCCTGCACCAAGTTAAGTGTAGTAGCGTTCTTATAAGTTTGGAATATGGCGGGTGAGGGGAATGTAAACAGATGCGCAAGAAGCGCTGAAATAATATCCGTAAATGGTAAAAGTTTGCCAGTATATTTTGAGGATTACACAGCAGGGTGGCGACAAAGTTAACAAGTTTGTTGTGGAAGCCATGAAAACAACCCAAAATTCTGCCTGACACAGCACGTTTGATAAGGCGGCCATGTATGGAGGCAGTGAACTAGTAGTAGATTAAAGGTGCTGCAGTTAAAACTATGTTAGTTGGTTCTTGGCATGGAGCTGGCGCTCCGCTGCCAGGCGAGCTTTCGCCAATCCAAGCCCCTGTCTCTAGGCTACTCCCCAAACAGCACTTCTAAGAACCTTTTGTATAAGATCAAGTGTAGTAGCGTTCTTATAAGTTTAGGATATGGCGGGTGAGGGGAATGTAAACAGATGCTCAAGAAGCGCTGAAATAATATCCGTAAATGGTAAAAGTTTGCCAGTGTATTTTGTGGATAACACAGCAGGGTGGCGACAAAGTTAACAACTTTGATGTGGAATCCATGAAAACAACCCAAAATTCTGCCTGACACAGCACGTTTGATAAGGCGGCCATGTATGGAGGCAGTGAACTAGTAGTAGATTAAAGGTGCTGCAGTTAAAACTATGTTAGTTGGTTCTTGGCATGGAGCTGGCGCTCCGCTGCCAGGCGAGCTTTCGCCAATCCAAGCCCCTGTCTCTAGGCTACTCCCCAAACAGCACTTCTAAGAACCTTTTGTATAAGATCAAGTGTAGTAGCGTTCTTATAAGTTTAGGATATGGCGGGTGAGGGGAATGTAAACAGATGCGCAAGAAGCGCTGAAATAATATCCGTAAATGGTAAAAGTTTGCCAGTGTATTTTGTGGATAACACAGCAGGGTGGCGACAAAGTTAACAACTTTGATGTGGAATCCATGAAAACAACCCAAATTTCGGCCTGACACACCTCGTTTGATAAAGGGACGATGTATGGAGGCAGCTATGTGGACGACTTTTGGAGGTAGCAATGGAGACAACGTGTGGAGGCTGCTATGGAGACAATTCAATTTGGATAGTGCCTGTATGTGGCAGTCCAAAAAAGTTTTCAAACCAGAGGAGCAGGTAGGTGGCCCTCCAGAAAAATTGAATAGATTGAGTGCCTGTATGTGGCAGTCCAAAAAAGTTTTCAAACCAGAGGAGCAGGTAGGTGGCCCTCCAGAAAAATTGAATAGATTGAGTGCCTGTATGTGGCAGTCCAAAAAAGTTTTCAAACCAGAGGAGCAGGTAGGTGGCCCTCCATAAAAATGGAATAGATTGAGTGCCTGTATGTGGCAGTCCAAAAAAGTTTTCAAACCAGAGGAGCAGGTAGGTGGCCCTCCAGAAAAATGGAATAGATTGAGTGCCTGTATGTGGCAGTCCAAAAAAGTTTTCAAACCAGAGGAGCAGGTAGGTGGCCCTCCAGAAAAATTGAATAGATTGAGTGCCTGTATGTGGCACTCCCAAAAATTGTTTAAAACAGAGGACCGGGTCGGTGGCCCTCCATAAAAATTAAATGCATAAAGTACTATAGCTAGAGCCAGTGGGACCTGTCAAAAAATAGCCAGTTTCCTCTGCTTTACTGTACAAAGAGGAGGAGAAGGAGGAAAATGAGGAGGAGGAGGAGTGGATAAATTATTCAGGTTGAGCTTCCTTCACCTGGTGGAGATTGGAAATTATGAGAAATCCAGGCTTTATTCATCTTAATAAGCGTCAGCCTGTCAGCGCTGTCAGTCGACAGGCGTGTACGCTTATCGGTGATGATGCCACCAGCTGCACTGAAAACCCGCTCGGACAAGACGCTAGCGGCAGGGCAGGCAAGAACCTCCAAGGCGTACAGCGCCAGTTCGTGCCACATGTCCAGCTTTGAAACCCAGTAGTTGTAGGGAGCTGTGTGATAATTTAGGACGATGGTATGGTCAGCTACGTACTCCCTCACCATCTTTCTGTAAAGATCAGCCCTACTCTGCCGAGACTGGGGACAGGTGACAGTGTCTTGCTGGGGTGACATAAAGCTGGCAAAAGCCTTGTAAAGCGTACCCTTGCCAGTGCTGGACAAGCTGCCTGCTTGCCTACTCTCCCTCGCTATTTGTCCCGCAGAACTACGCACTCTGCCGCTAGCGCTGTCAGAAGGGAAATACTGTTTCAGCTTGTGCACCAGGGCCTGCTGGTATTCATGCATTCTCACACTCCTTTCCTCTCCAGGGATGAGAGTGGAAAGATTTTGCTTGTACCGTGGGTCCAGGAGAGTGAACACCCAGTAATCGGTGCTGGAATAAATTCTTTGAACGCGAGGGTCACGGGATAGGCAGCCTAGCATGAAATCTGCCATATGCGCCAGAGTACCAACGCGTAAGAATTCACTCCCCTCACTGGCCTGACTGTCCATTTCCTCCTCCTCCAACTCCTCCAAATCCTCTTCTTCTGCCCATACACGCTGAACAGTGGAGGACTCAACAATGGTCCCCTCTTGTGTCTCGCCAACATTCTCCTCCTCTTCCTCCTCATCCTCCTCCACCCCCTCCGATATGCGCTGAGAAACAGACCTAAGGGTGCTTTGGCTATCAACAAGGGAATCTTCTTCCCCCGTCTCTTGTGAGGAGCGCAAAGCTTCCGACTTCATGCTGACCAGAGAGTTTTTCCGTATGATACTTTTTATTGAACATTTTTTCAAAATTACAATAACAAGCGCTTCAAATACTTTACGAATGCATAGGTACATGTATACAGCCTTGATTTTGTTGCAATATATATCCCTTTCTTAATACATTTTCCATTATACAGTTTGGTTATCTATTAAGGTCTACAGTAGCTGTATTCCCTCTTGCTTTCTTCTATTAGTTGCTCTATCATCAACAACCATATAACAAGAAGAACAAAAAGAACAACAAATTGAATAACATTTGTCACAGGTTTCAGTTGCTCCTTTTCCTTATTCCGGTTTTGCTAGTATTACATATTATCCAGAATTCAATCCTCCTGTCAGGCATTTTCTAAAGTTGTCATAAGGGTGTTTTAAGAATAAGAGTGTTTTAGGATTAAAGTTACAAAGGTGTGCAGTATTCCTGCCATGGTTGCCAGATTTTTTCAATTGGTTGGTGCTTCAAAAAACCGTACGCTAGTGCTTTTTCAAAGTTATATACCTTGGAGATCTCCCCCTCTACTTCTTTTATTGTGGGGCAAGTGGGAGACTTCCAATATCTAGCTATTACTATCCGAGTTATTGTGCATATCTTTACTATTAGTGTTTTCTGTTTTGGAGGTATGCCAGTCATATCAAGGTGTAGTAAGGCTTGCGCTGGACCTTTGTTAGGGACAGGTCCTATCAAATTACCTAACAGCTCATACACTTTGCGCCATATGGGTTCTATTATTGGACATTCCCACAGAATGTGACTTAAGTTGCCTCTTGCCCCGCACTCTCTCCAACACATGGGTGAGGATGTAGGGTATGCCTTGTGTATGCGGTCTGGTGTGTAGTACCATCTTAGCATTACTTTTATTGTATTTTCGATGTGTGCTGTGCTTTTTAGGGCCTTATATGTAGCTTTTATTGCTTTTCCCCAATCTGATGGTAGTATTGTTCTATTAAGGTCCCTCTCCCATTGTTTTAATGCATAGTTTTTCTCGAATTGCATACATTCAGTTAGGTGCCTATATATCAGACTTAGTCCTTTCCTCTTGGAGTACACTAATCTCTTTAGCTGTGTGTCATGATATTGCGGAGTTTTTATTTTCTCTTCAATAAAATGTTTTAGTCGCAGATACGCGAAAATTTCAGAGCTGGGAACCTGGAACTTCTCTCTAATACAGGTATAAGGGAGTACCTTACCCCCTATCATTATTTGCGATATTTGTTTAATTCCCGCATCTGTCCATTTTTTCAAACTTAAATCCGCTGTGATGTTCTCAACCATGTTCAAATGCAATTCAGCTATTCGTACCTCTCTCATGTGTGTATTTATTTTGGAATGTCCCGATATCCACACTTTTATGAGATTGTGGGTTAGCGGCAACATGTGTTTATGTATTAATGGCCCATATAGGCTGGATTTCAGTAGAGAGTCTAAAGAAGAGATAGAGGCTATCTTTTCCTCTATTTCCATCCAAGGGAGCTTATTTTTAGTGTTAAGCCACTGGGAGGCTTGTTGTAGAACTGAGGCTTGATAGTATCCCTTTAGGTTTGGCACACCCAACCCTCCTGACGATTTATGTTTGATAAGTTGTTTCTGCGCTAATCTCGGCTTATTACGTTTCCATATATATAAATTGAGCAATTGGTTTACTTTAGCGAAAAATTTCTCTGGCAACTCTATTGGCAAAGTACGGTATAGTTAAAGCAGTCTGGGTAGCAGTAGCATTTTGAAGGCTGCTACTCTTCCCATCCAAGAGACTTCCCTGTGTTCCATATTATTGATTTCTTTCCTCAATGTAGCTATAAGAGCTTCATAGTTTAAAGAGTATAATTTAGAAGCTGTTTTTGGTATTTGCACCCCTAAATATTGTATGCTCAATGAGCACCAGTCAAATGGGTATTTGGCTTGCAAAAATGAAGTAGTTTCTGGTTTGATATTTATGGGCATAGCCTGAGTTTTAGTTGTATTCAGTTTATAGTATGATACATTCCCAAAATTCCTTATTACCTCCATGGCAATTTCTACGGAGTCCTCTGGGTCTGACAATGTGAGAATTATATCATCAGCGTAAAGCGAGATGATATGTTCAGTTGGTCCTATTTTTATGCCTCTTATCCCCTCTTTATTTAGTAATGCGCATGTAAGAGGTTCTAATGATAAAATAAATATTAGCGGAGACAAGGGGCACCCTTGGCGGGTTCCGTTGGTTATTTGGAAAGGGTCTGATAAGGTATTATTGGAGTACACTTTCGCCGATGGTGCCGAGTATAGTGCTCGAATCGCTTGTAGTATTTCCCCCTGAAAACCCATTTTTTCCAGGGCCGAGAAGGCATACAACCAATGGATTCGGTCGAACGCCTTCTCGGCATCCAACGCTAGCATGATCGCCTCCATTTTTTTGGAGTCTATGTAGTGGAGTAAGTCCACTACCTTTCTAGTGTTATCTGATGCTTGTCGGCTTTTTACAAATCCAACTTGGTTAGTGCTAATAAGTTCTGGCAAAATCTCCATTATTCTTGTCGCCAATATTTTGGCATATATTTTCGTGTCTACGTTTAATAACGAAATTGGCCTAAAATTTTGCGGTGTATCAGCTGGCTTTCCGGGTTTAGGTAGTGTAATTATAAGGGCTTCTTGATTTTCTTCTGGCATGTTACCCTTCACCATAAATAGCGCAGGAGAAAAAACAATTTCACGGTCCAGCCAGGCTCCAAACACCAAATTTTCTTTATTTCATGGTAAGTACAAAAAGTTTTTTAAAATCCACTCGGACAGACATCAGTGCCTACGCGTTTCGGACATTAGCTATGTCCTTAGTCATGGCTGGGACATAGCTAATGTCCGAAACGCGTAGGCACTGATGTCTGTCCGAGTGGATTTTAAAAAACTTTTTGTACTTACCATGAAATAAAGAAAATTTGGTGTTTGGAGCCTGGCTGGACCGTGAAATTGTTTTTTCTCCTGCGCTATTTATGTCCCCCGGGCAGAAGGGGAGGTCCGTGCCGTACTCAACACTGAAGGTGGAGGTGAGCTGGCATTCCTTTCCTTGCTCGTCATACCCTTCACCATAACCTGGTTTAACATATTCATTAAGTATGGGACCAGTTCCTCTGTATGTGTTTTGTAGTACTCCCCTATGATTCCATCTGGTCCCGGGGCTTTATGTGATGGAAGCGTTTTAATAGCCTTAGATACCTCTTCTATGGTTATAGGTTGGTTAAGATTTTTAAGCTGGGTCTGAGAAAGACTTTTCATTTCGAGGCTTTCCAAGAAGTCATCAATTTCCTTTATGGAAGGTTGATATGTAAAGGGATCACTACTTAGATTATATAGGGAGGCATAGTATTCTTTAAATCTATTTGCTATGCTGACCGGTGTAATAAGTTTGCCAGACTTATCTGCGTTGTATAGAAATGGGATTTTAGCCCTTAATTGTCTGTTTTTGAAGCGGTTAGCTAGGATCTTCCCCGCCTTATCTCCTTGTGAATAAAATCTAGCCCCTGTTTTAAGTAGCCTTTTCTCATACGTATGGATCAGCAGTAGTCTAAGTTTTTCCCTTAGTTGGTTTAACGCTTCTAAGTTTGTTCTAGAGGGGTTTGTTTTGTTTGATACTTCTATATGTTGTATCTTGTCCATTACTTCTGTTATCTCTACTAGGCGTTGCTTTTTATCTCTAATTCCCAGTTGGATGAAGATGCCTCTTATAAATACTTTATGTGCGTTCCATAAAAGTGATGGGTCAGTTACTGAATGGGGGTTAAAACGGAAATATTCCTTTATGTCTCTCAACAGAATTTCCTTATATTTAGGTTGTTGAAGAATATATTCATTACATCTCCAAATATAAGTTGGAGATTGATCATATATGTCGGATATTTCCATTTTAATTGCCGCATGATCTGACCATGTGATCATTTCGATAGTAGACGACCCTATGCGATTGAGTAGTGGTCTGTTAACCAAAAATAAATCTATCCTAGTGTACGTGTTATGCACTAGTGAATGGAAGGTATAGTCCCTCTCTGTATTGTGTTGAGCCCTCCACACATCATATAGGTAATTCCGCCAAAATTCTTCTCCCAGTCCCTTTTGGTGTCTATTGCTGCTTGCCGAGCAATCTATTGCTGGGTCAGGGGTAATGTTAAAATCTCCTCCCAATATGATATTGCCCTGAGCGTGTTTTTTAACCAGTCTGAATATTTTCCTAGCGAAATGAATTTGTCTCTTATTAGGTGCATATATCGTACCTAAGGTATAAGTTTCATTATTAATCTCACATATCAGTAATACATAACGGCCCATTGGATCTCGTATCACTTTAGTCTCCTGGAAAGCACAGGTGCTCCTAATTGCCAAAAGCACGCCTCTACTTTTTGTTTTATAGTGTGCTTGATACACATTTGGGTAGGCTGGGTGGCTCATTCGTGGTGCATCCACTTCTTTCAAATGTGTCTCCTGTACATATAAGACGTCACATGATGCTGAACATGCGTCTTGCCACACCTGTGATCTCTTATAAGGATTATTTAATCCTTTAGCATTAATGGAAAGTAATTTTACACTCATTTTGATCAATATTAAATATATAGCCTGATCTCACCCTCTTTCTCTCTCCTTTCGCCCTCCAGGATACTCGTGGACCAGATCCTTTGGTTATTATGGAATGAACCTGTGACAATAAGAACAATAACACTAAACCAAACATTAAACCTTTTTGTTGCAGCCATAGCTGCCAATAAAGAAAACATTGCAGTGTGTCTAATACACTGCCCTGTGGGGGTGAAATACCAGTTCAGATAAAGGATACCAGTCCTGTGGGTATACCCTTCAATATTACCGGCTATTCGCCTTAGCTCTCATCTATGATGGTTGCCCTTGGACCCGACGGTTTGCCATTCTTTTTCCATTCTGCTGGGGCCTTGGTTGTCTCGTGGCTGAATTTCTGAGATAGGAATCCCCCATCTCTTTAATACCTGCAGGCCTTCCTCCGGACTTCTTATCAGAGTAGTAGTGCCATTTCTCGCCACTATCAACTTCATTGGGAAACCCCACTTGTATGGAATTTGTTTCTCTCTTAGCTTGGAGGTGATTGGAATGAGTTGTCTCCTCAGACGTAGAGTCGTCGCCGATAGATCCGCATAGATTGAAATGCCTTCATATGGGGCTGGAAGAGCTCCTTTCTTTCTGGATATGTCCATTAGTCTTTCTTTAATTGTGTAGAAATGTATCCTCGCTAAAACATCTCTTGGCACTGTCTCCTCTAGGAGTCTCGGTCTTGGTAAGCGATGTGCTCTGTCTATGATTAATTCTTGCTCGTTGCATTCTGGGAGTAAAGCCTTGATCAATCTTTGTAGGTATTTGGTCAGCTCTCCTTGAGTTACTATTTCCAGAATCCCTCTGAATTTCACGTTATTACGTCTTGATCTGTCTTCTATATCCGCAAGCTTTACTTGCATATTTTTAACCTCTTCCTCTAAAACGTAGTGTGCATCAATCAATTCGTTGTGCGAGGGGACCAATTCCCCCATTTTTTGCTCTACGTGGTGTATTCGATCATCTATAGCATGTATCTCTGCTTTCACTGGTTTGAGCATAGTAGATATGTCCCCTTGGAATGATCGGCGCCATACTGTCATCATGTGTTTCATAGTCGCTTCTGTTAACCCTTTGTCTGTGGCGGGAAGGAGCTCAAATGGGTCTGACTGTTCTGTATCATTTGTTAGCCCATTATCTATCAAATCCCCGATACTTTCTGCAGAAAGTCTCGGCCTTTGTTTGGCTGGGCTCTGGCTCTGTGAGTGAGTTAGTGGCGGCCATGTTGCCGAGTTACTACGTCTCATAGGCTCTGCCTGTTTGATTACGCTCCCCTCCGGGGATCTCTCACCTCTGCACCTTAAGTCCTGGCGGCTTACAGAGTTTGGAGTGGACGGCGCTGAGCACGATCTTCGGCTGATGGGTGAGCTTGCACAACTCTCTTCCTCTCTCAGAGCCTGTTGTGCGCGTTCAGCTCGCGTGTCTGTGTGTTCGGCGCCATCTTGGCTTTGCTCCGTGCCCGCTCTTGTATAAAAGTCTGTTAATTTGCGGGGACGGGAGACGTTTTTCCGCCTCTTAGTCATCCCTCCGGACTTCTCCGTGCTGTCTGGGCTACGGATGGTCGGGTCTGTGCTGTGTAACGTCGCTGATGTTGGAGCTGTCAGCGGAGCCGGTTTAGCGTGCGACTGTCTCGCTCGGCATCCAGGCCACCACCAGAGAGTTTTTCAACAGGCCAAGCAGCGGGATGGTGAGGCTGATGATGGCGGCATCGCCACTGACCATCTGTGTTGACTCCTCAAAGTTACTCAGCACCTGACAGATATCAGACATCCACGTCCACTCCTCATTGTAGACTTGAGGAAGCTGACTGACCTGACTACCAGTTCTGGTGGAAGTTGACATCTGGCAGTCTACAATCGCTCGGCGCTGCTGGTAAACTCTGGATAACATGGTCAGTGTTGAATTCCACCTCGTGGGCACGTCGCACAACAGTCGGTGAGCGGGCAGTTGGAGGCGGCGCTGCGCTGCCCTGAGAGTGGCAGCATCTGTGCTGGACTTCCTGAAATGCGCACAGATGCGGCGCACCTTCGTGAGCAAATCAGACAGATTGGGGTATGTCTTGAGGAAACGCTGAACTATCAGATTTAACACATGGGCCAGGCATGGCACATGTGTCAGTCTGCCGAGTTGCAGAGCCGCCACCAGGTTACGGCCGTTGTCACACACAACCATGCCTGGCTTCAGGTTCAGCGGTGCCAGCCACAGATCAGTCTGCGCCGTGATGCCCTGTAATAGTTCTTGGGCAGTGTGCCTTTTATCGCCTAGGCTCAGCAGTTTGAGCACCACCTGCTGTCGTTAGCGACGGCACTGCTGCTGTGCCTAGAGCTAGCGACTGATGGCGCCATGCCCACGGATGGTAGTTCGGAGGAGGAGGTGGAGGAGGGGTGGGAGGAGGAGGAGGCATAGTAGGCCTGAAACACCTGGACCGAGGTAGGCCCCGCAATCCTCGGTGTCGGCAGTATATGACCAGCCGCAGGGTCAGACTCGGTCCCAGCCTCCACCAAGTTAACCCAATGTGCCGTCAGCGATATATAGTGGCCCTGCCCGGCAGCACTCGTCCACGTGTCCGTGGTCAGGTGGAACTTGTCAGAAACGGCGTTGGTCAGGGCACGGATTATGTTGTCTGACACGTGCTGGTGCAGGGCTGGGACGGCACATCGGGAAAAGTAGTGGCGGCTGGGGACCGAATACCGAGGGGCGGCCGCCGCCATGAGGCTGCGAAAGGCCTCGGTCTCTACTAGCCTATAGGGCAGCATCTCCAGGCTTAGCAATCTGGAGATGTGCACATTAAGGGCTTGGGCGTGCGGGTGGGTTGCACTATATTTGCGTTTCCGCTCCAGCGTCTGGGGTATGGAGAGCTGAACGCTGGTGGATGCTGTGGAGGATCGTGGAGGCGACGATGGGGTTTTTGTGGCAGGGTCCTGGGCAGGGGGCTGACTATCAGCTGACACAGGGGAAGGAGCAGTGGTGTGCACGGCCGGAGGTGAATGGGCTTGGTGCCACTGATTCGGGTGTTTAGCATTCATATGCCTGCGCATACTGGTGGTAGTTAAGCTATTAGTGGTGGAACCCCTGCTGATCCTGGTTTGGCAAATGTGGCACACCACAGTCCGTCGGTCATCCGGTGTTTCCTTAAAGAACCTCCAGACTTCTAAAAATCTAGCCCTCGCCGCAGGAGCCCTCGCCACGGGAGCTTCACTAGTTGACACATTTGGCGCTGATGCACCAGCTCTGGCCCTGCCTCTCCGTCTGGCCCCACCACTGCCTCTTCCAACCTGTTCTGGTCGAGGACTCTCCTCTGTCTCAGAAGCACTGTGTTCACCCGGCCTCTCAACCCAGCTTGGGTCTGTCACCTCATCATCCTCCGATCCCTCAGTCTGCTCCCCCCTCGGACTTCCTGCCCTGACAACAACTTCCCCACTGCCTGACAACCGTGTCTCCTCATCGTCGGACACCTCTTTACACACTTCTTCCAGTACGTCAACAAGGTCATCATCACCCACAGACTGCGACTGGTGGAAAACCTGGGCATCGGAAAATTGCTCATCAGCAACCGGACAAGTGGTTTGTGACTGTGGGAAGGGTCCAGAAAACAGTTCCTCAGAGTATGCTGGTTCAAATGGCAAATTTTGCTGGGAGAGGGCAGACTGGGGGGGAGGAGGCTGAGGTGCAGGAGCTGGAGGAGTGCCGATTTCGGTGACATGGGTGGACTGCGTGGAAGACTGACTGGTGGACAAATTGCTCGAAGCATTGTCGGCAATCCACGACATCACCTGTTCGCACTGTTCTGGCCTCAACAGTGCTCTACCACGAGTCCCAGTAACTTCAGACATGAACCTAGGGAGTGTAGCTCTGCGGCGTTCCCCTGCTCCCTCATAAGCAGGTGGTGTCTCACCCCGCCCAGGACCACGGCCTCTGACCCCTGCAGTAGTTGGACGCCCACGTCCCCGCCCTCGTCCTCTACCCCTAGCCCTCGGGTTAAACATTTTGAAAATGAGAGGTATAACTTTAATTTTTTTTTTAACTTTTTTTTGTGGTTTTTTTTTTTTTTGTGTGTTTTTTAGTTTTTAAAACCAAACGATGCTATCCTATTGCTATGGCTATTTTCTAGCCAAGTATGAAAGCACACTGCTATGCCAGATGAGATGACACTGAGTTATTAAAAAAATAAACGTAAAATAAAAAAGGAAATGGCAGACTGTGCCTAATTGAAATCCAACCCCGGGCCCTAATAAATTTTCCCACTTCGGTCTTTGCGATGGATATGTGCGTCACTAAGCGCAAAACACAGTGGTCGCAAGTCTCACTCCTAATTGCTCACAATTTGCTAGTAGATGCACTGCAGCAATGACAGCCCCCAGCAGATCAACCAGAAATCAAATATATATAACGCTACTGAAGGCGTAAGTAAGCCGTTTGGATTCTCCTATGGCTATTTTCTAGCCAAGTATTAAAGCACACTACTATGCAAGATGAGATGACGCTGAGTTATGAAAAAAATAAACGTAAAATAAAAAGAAACTGCCAGACTGTGCCTAATTGAAATACAACCCCTAATAAATTTTCCCACTTTGGTGTTTGAGGTGGATATGTGTGTCACTAAGAGCTAAACCCAACGGTCGCAAGTCCCCCTGCTAATTCCTCACAATATGGTACTAGCTGCACTACTAGTGCCAGCAAGCCCAGCCACAAGCAAATAAAAAAAAAAAGTATAACGTTATTGTAGCCCTAAGAAGGGCTGTTGGGTTCTTGTAGAATCACTCCTGCCTAACAGTAAGCTAATAGAACACCCTAACGCTTTCCCTGACCAGCAGCAGCTCTCTCCCTAGCGGCATCCAGACAGAGAATGATCCGAGCAGCGCGGGCAGCGGCTAGTCTATTCCAGGGTCACCTGATCTGGCCAGCCAACCACTGCTATCTACGTGTAAGGGTACCACGTCATGCTGGGTGGAGTACAGAGTCTCTTGGCTTGTGATTGGCTCTGTTTCTGGCCGGCAAAAAGCAAAACGGCGGGAGCTGCCATTTTCTCGAGCGGGCGAAATACTCGTCCGAGCAACGAGCAGTTACGAGTACGCTAATGCTCGATCGAGCATCAAGCTCGGACGAGTATGTTCGCTCATCTCTACTCAGGATCTTTTCCTGATACTTTTTGTTGATTACATTCCCTGATGATAAGAATCCAAAAAAATTCTCAGTGGTCGCTCTCCAGGGTTTTGTCATTAATGTTCATGATATTTTCAGAATACAAGAGATAAACATCTACAATCTTATCGATATATAAACGGCTTCTTTCACATTGAGAAATCTGGCCAGGAGGAAATCATGCCGGGATCCATCCGTTCTTTATTTCTTTTACTTCTTCTCTTGATTTTGATCTCATGAACGATAAATAGAACTTTGGTTTGGCTTTCCAAAAAAGGTGAAGTTTATCCTCAACATGCATTTATATTTTTTGGTTGTTATATTTAGAATATTACTTTTATCAATCTTATTGCAATTCTGTACATTGGAGTTGAGTTTTCTGTGGTGACCTCTTTACTTGATTATGTGTCTTCACCAGCAGGACCTAGATGTCCCGATTCAGTGATATTTTCCTCTCTACCAATTAATAAAAAATTTTTTTTTTTTGGGGAGGGGGGGTTGTTATTCATTTTTTTGAACATTAGTATCAGAAAAAGTGGTGCAAAAATAGTATTATATTTTTTTGTATCCACAGTAGAAAAGAAGATTCTGCTAGATCTCGAGATCGAGAGAATGTTGAATGTTGAGACTTGAGGGAACATCTAAAACGTACAATATAATTAGGGACATCTCCCGGCTTTGTCTCTGTACTGTAGCTATGTGCTTCCAATAAAAATCCAATATCTAGTATTGCTACAAATATGGAAAAGTCTTCACCTTCCTTAATTTTAATATCTTACAGGAGAATGAACCCAAGAAACCAAACTCTCGCTACCGAATTCGTTCTACTGGGGTTTTCTAAGGATCTGAAGACCAACATTGTGTTATTTGTGGTCTTTTTCCTCTTATATTTAGTGTCTATTAATACTAATTGTCTAATTCTGTGTCTGGTCCTTATTAATTCCAATTTACATATTCCGATGTACTTCTTCCTCTGCATTCTGTCTATTATTGACTTCTGTATAATAACAACCACTATACCCAGATTGTTAGGAGACCTCGTATCTGGTCAGAGGATCATCTCACTTGCTGCCTGCTCAGCACAGTTTTATATTGTTCTTATGATGGCCGGAACTGAATGTCTTCTTCTTACCCTAATGGCTTATGACTAGAGATGAGCGAACATGCTCGTCCGAGCTTGATGCTCGGTCGAGCATTAGGGTACTCGAAACTGCTCGTTACTCGGACGAATACTTCGCCCGCTCGAGAAAATGGCAGCTCCCGCCGTTTTGCTTTTTGGCGGCCAGAAACAGAGCCAATCACAAGCCAGGAGACTCTGCACTCCACCCAGCATGACGTGGTACCCTTACACGTCGATAGCAGTGGTTGGCTGGCCAGATCAGGTGACCCTGGGATAGACTAGCCGCTGGCCGCGCTGCTCGGATCATTCTGTCTCTGGATGCCGCTAGGGAGAGAGCTGCTGCTGCTCAGGGAAAGCGTTAGGGTGTTCTATTAGCTTACTGTTAGGCAGGAGTGATTCTCAAAGAACCCAACAGCCCTTCTTAGGGCTACAATAACGTTCTACTTTTTTTATTTTAATTTGCATCTTTTACCATTTTGTGAGGAATTAGCAGGGGGACTTGCTACCGTTGTGTTTAGCTCTTAGTGGCACACATATCCATAGCAAAGACCGAAGTGGGAAAATTCAGTAGGGGTTGGATTTCTATTAGGCAATAACTCAGTGTCATCTCATCTGGCATAGTAGTGTGCTTCCTTTGATACTTGGCTAGAAAATAGCCATAGGAGAATACAAACAGCTTCTTGAAGCCTACAGTAGCGTTCTATATATTTGATTTCTGGTTGATCTGCTGGTGGCTGTAGTTTCTGCAGTGCATGTACTTGCCAATTCTGAGCAATTTGTAGTGAGACTTGCGACCGCTGTGTTCTGCGCTTAGTGGCGCACATATCCATAGCAAAGGCTGAAGTGGCAAAATTAAGTAGGGGTTGGATTTCTATTAGGCAATAACTCAGTGTCATCTCATCTGGCATAGTAGTGTGCTTCCTTTGATACTTGGCTAGAAAATAGCCATAGGAGAATACAAACAGCTTCTTGAAGCCTACAGTAGCGTTCTATATATTTGATTTCTGGTTGATCTGCTGGTGGCTGTAGTTTCTGCAGTGCATGTACTTGCCAATTCTGAGCAATTTGTAGTGAGACTTGCGACCGCTGTGTTCTGCGCTTAGTGGCGCACATATCCATAGCAAAGGCTGAAGTGGCAAAATTAAGTAGGGGTTGGATTTCTATTAGGCAATAACTCAGTGTCATCTCATCTGGCATAGTACTGTGCTTCCTTTGATACTTGGCTAGAAAATAGCCATAGGAGAATACAAACAGCTTCTTGAAGCCTACAGTAGCGTTCTATATATTTGATTTCTGGTTGATCTGCTGGTGGCTGTAGTTTCTGCAGTGCATGTACTTGCCAATTCTGAGCAATTTGTAGTGAGACTTGCGACCGCTGTGTTCTGCGCTTAGTGGCGCACATATCCATAGCAAAGGCCGAAGTGGCAAAATTCAGTAGGGGTTGGATTTCTATTAGGCAATAACTCAGTGTCATCTCATCTGGCATAGTACTGTGCTTCCTTTGATACTTGGCTAGAAAATAGCCATAGGAGAATACAAACAGCTTCTTGAAGCCTACAGTAGCGTTCTATATATTTGATTTCTGGTTGATCTGCTGGTGGCTGTAGTTTCTGCAGTGCATGTACTTGCCAATTCTGAGCAATTTGTAGTGGGACTTGCGACCGCTGTGTTCTGCGCTTAGTGGCGCACATATCCATAGCAAAGGCCGAAGTGGCAAAATTCAGTAGGGGTTGGATTTCTATTAGGCAATAACTCAGTGTCATCTCATCCGGCATAGTACTGTGCTTCCTTTGATACTTGGCTAGAAAATAGCCATAGGAGAATACAAACAGCTTCTTGATCTTGAAGCCTACAGTAGCGTTCTATATATTTGATTTCTGGTTGATCTGCTGGTGGCTGTAGTTTCTGCAGTGCATGTACTTGCCAATTCTGAGCAATTTGTAGTGGGACTTGCGACCGCTGTGTTCTGCGCTTAGTGGCGCACATATCCATAGCAAAGGCCGAAGTGGCAAAATTCAGTAGGGGTTGGATTTCTATTAGGCAATAACTCAGTGTCATCTCATCTGGCATAGTACTGTGCTTCCTTTGATACTTGGCTAGAAAATAGCCATAGGAGAATACAAACAGCTTCTTGAAGCCTACAGTAGCGTTCTATATATTTGATTTCTGGTTGATCTGCTGGTGGCTGTAGTTTCTGCAGTGCATGTACTTGCCAATTCTGAGCAATTTGTAGTGGGACTTGCGACCGCTGTGTTCTGCGCTTAGTGGCGCACATATCCATAGCAAAGGCCGAAGTGGCAAAATTCAGTAGGGGTTGGATTTCTATTAGGCAATAACTCAGTGTCATCTCATCCGGCATAGTACTGTGCTTCCTTTGATACTTGGCTAGAAAATAGCCATAGGAGAATACAAACAGCTTCTTGATCTTGAAGCCTACAGTAGCGTTCTATATATTTGATTTCTGGTTGATCTGCTGGTGGCTGTAGTTTCTGCAGTGCATGTACTTGCCAATTCTGAGCAATTTGTAGTGGGACTTGCGACCGCTGTGTTCTGCGCTTAGTGGCGCACATATCCATAGCAAAGGCCGAAGTGGCAAAATTCAGTAGGGGTTGGATTTCTATTAGGCAATAACTCAGTGTCATCTCATCCGGCATAGTACTGTGCTTCCTTTGATACTTGGCTAGAAAATAGCCATAGGAGAATACAAACAGCTTCTTGATCTTGAAGCCTACAGTAGCGTTCTATATATTTGATTTCTGGTTGATCTGCTGGTGGCTGTAGTTTCTGCAGTGCATGTACTTGCCAATTCTGAGCAATTTGTAGTGGGACTTGCGACCGCTGTGTTCTGCGCTTAGTGGCGCACATATCCATAGCAAAGGCCGAAGTGGCAAAATTCAGTAGGGGTTGGATTTCTATTAGGCAATAACTCAGTGTCATCTCATCTGGCATAGTACTGTGCTTCCTTTGATACTTGGCTAGAAAATAGCCATAGCAATAGGATAGCATTGTTTGGTTTTAAAAACTCAAAAAAAAACAAAAAACACAAAAAAAAAAAAAAAAACACAAAAAAAAACAAAAAAAAGTAAAAAAAAAAATAAAGTTATAACTCTCATTTTAAAAATGTTTAACCCGAGGGCTAGGGGTAGAGGACGAGGGCGGGGACGTGGGCGTCCAACTACTGCAGGGGTCAGAGGCCGTGGTCCTGGGCGGGGTGAGACACCACCTGCTGATGAGGGAGCAGGGGAACGCCGCAGAGCTACACTCCCTAGGTTCATGTCTGAAGTTACTGGGACTCGTGGTAGAGCACTGTTGAGGCCAGAACAGTGCGAACAGGTGATGTCGTGGATTGCTGACAATGCTTCGAGCAATTTGTCCACCACCAGTCAGTCTTCCACGCAGTCCACCCATGTCACCGAAATCGCCACTCCTCCAGCTCCTGCACCTCAGCCTCCTCCCCCCCAGTCTGCCCCCTCCCAGGAAAATTTGGCATTTGAACCGGCATACTCTGAGGAACTGTTTTCTGGACCCTTCCCACAGTCACAAACCACTTGTCCGGTTGCTGCTGAGCAATTTTCCGATGCCCAGGTTTTCCACCAGTCACAGTCTGTGGGTGATGATGACCTTCTTGACGTAGTGGAAGTGTGTAAAGAGGTGTCCGACGATGAGGAGACACGGTTGTCAGACAGTGGGGAAGTTGTTGTCAGGGCAGGAAGTCCGAGGGGGGAGCAGACTGAGGGATCGGAGGATGATGAGGTGACAGACCCAAGCTGGGTTGAGAGGCCGGGTGAACACAGTGCTTCTGAGACGGAGGAGAGTCCTCGACCTGAACAGGTTGGAAGAGGCAGTGGTGGGGCCAGACGGAGAGGCAGGGCCAGAGCTGGTGCATCAGCGCCACTGTCAACTAGTGAAGCTCCCGTGGTGAGGGCTCTTGCGGCGAGGGCTAGATCTTCAGAAGTGTGGAGGTTCTTTAAGGAAACACCGGATGACCGACGGACTGTGGTGTGCAACATTTGCCAAACCAGGCTCAGCAGGGGTTCCACCACTACTAGCTTAACTACCACCAGTATGCGCAGGCATATGAATGCTAAGCACCCCACTCAGTGGCAACAAGCCCGTTCACCTCCGGCCGTGCACACCACTGCTCCTTCCCCTGTGTCAGCTGCTAGTCAGCCCCCTGCCCAGGACCCTGCCACAAAAACCCCATCGTCGCCTCCACGATCCTCCACAGCATCCACCAGCGTTCAGCTCTCCATACCCCAGACGCTGGAGCGGAAACGCAAATATAGTGCAACCCACCCGCACGCCCAAGCCCTTAATGTGCACATCTCCAGATTGCTTAGCCTGGAGATGCTGCCCTATAGGCTAGTAGAGACCGAGGCCTTTCGCAACCTCATGGCGGCGGCCGCCCCTCGGTATTCGGTCCCCAGCCGCCACTACTTTTCCCGATGTGCCGTCCCAGCCCTGCACCAGCACGTGTCAGACAACATCATCCGTGCCCTGACCAACGCCGTTTCTGACAAGGTCCACCTGACCACGGACACGTGGACGAGTGCTGCCGGGCAGGGCCACTATATATCGCTGACGGCACATTGGGTTAACTTGGTGGAGGCTGGGACCGAGTCTGACCCTGGGGCTGCTCATATACTGCCGACGCCGAGGATTGCGGGGCCTACCTCGGTCCAGGTGTTTCAGGCCTACTATGCCTCCTCCTCCTCCCACCCCTCCTCCACCTCCTCCTCCGAACTACCATCCGTGGGCACGGCGCCATCAGTCGGTAGCTCTAGGCACAGCAGCAGTGCCGTCGCTAAGCGACAGCAGGCGGTGCTCAAACTGCTGAGCCTAGGCGACAAAAGGCACACCGCCCAAGAGCTATTACAGGGCATCACGGCGCAGACTGATCTGTGGCTGGCACCGCTGAACCTCAAGCCGGGAATGGTTGTGTGTGACAACGGCCGTAACCTGGTGGCGGCTCTGCAACTCGGCAGACTGACACATGTGCCATGCCTGGCCCATGTGTTAAATCTGATAGTGCAGCGTTTCCTCAAGACATACCCCAATCTGTCTGATTTGCTCACGAAGGTGCGCCGCATCTGTGCGCATTTCAGGAAGTCCAGCCCAGATGCTGCCACTCTCAGGGCAGCGCAGCGCCGCCTCCAACTGCCCGCTCACCGACTGTTGTGCGACGTGCCCACGAGGTGGAATTCAACACTGACCATGTTATCCAGAGTTTACCAGCAGCGCAGAGCGATTGTAGACTGCCAGATGTCAACTTCCACCAGAACTGGTAGTCAGGTCAGTCAGCTTCCTCAAGTCTACAATGAGGAGTGGACGTGGATGTCTGATATCTGTCAGGTGCTGAGTAACTTTGAGGAGTCAACACAGATGGTCAGTGGCGATGCGGCCATCATCAGCCTCACCATCCCGCTGCTTGGCCTGTTGAAAAACTCTCTGGTCAGCATGAAGTCGGAAGCTTTGCGCTCGTCACAAGAGACGGGGGAAGAATATTCCCTTGTTGATAGCCAAAGCACCCTGAGGTCTGTTTCTCAGCGCATATCGGAGGAGGTGGAGGTGGAGGAGGATGAGGAGGAAGAGGAGGAGAATGTTGGCGAGACACAAGAGGGGACCATTGTTGAGTCCTTCATTGTTCAGCGTGTATGGGCAGAAGAAGAGGAGTTGGAGGAGTTGGAGGAGGAGGAAATGGACAGTCAGGCCAGTGAGGGGAGTGAATTCTTACGCGTTGGTACTCTGGCGCATATGGCAGATTTCATGCTAGGCTGCCTATCCCGTGACCCTCGCGTTCAAAGAATTTATTCCAGCACCGATTACTGGGTGTTCACTCTCCTGGACCCACGGTACAAGCAAAATCTTCCCACTCTCATCCCTGGAGAGGAAAGGAGTGTGAGAATGCATGAATACCAGCAGGCCCTGGTGCACAAGCTGAAACAGTATTTCCCTTCTGACAGCGCTAGCGGCAGAGTGCGTAGTTCTGCGGGACAAGTAGCGAGGGAGAGTAGGCGAGCAGGCAGCTTGTCCAGCACTGGCAAGGGTACGCTTTACAAGGCTTTTGCCAGCTTTATGTCACCCCAGCAAGACACTGTCACCTGTCCCCAGTCTCGGCAGAGTAGGGCTGATCTTTACAGAAAGATGGTGAGGGAGTACGTAGCTGACCATACCATCGTCCTAAATGATCACACAGCTCCCTACAACTACTGGGTTTCAAAGCTGGACATGTGGCACGAACTGGCGCTGTACGCCTTGGAGGTTCTTGCCTGCCCTGCCGCTAGCGTCTTGTCCGAGCGGGTTTTCAGTGCAGCTGGTGGCATCATCACCGATAAGCGTACACGCCTGTCGACTGACAGCGCTGACAGGCTGACGCTTATTAAAATGAATAAAGGCTGGATTTCTCAGAATTTCCAATCTCCACCAGGTGAAGGAAGCTCAACCTGAATAATTGATCCACTCCTCCTCCTCCTCCTCATTTTCCTCCTTCTCCTCCTCTTTGTACAGTAAAGCAGAGGAAACTGGCTATTTTTTGACAGGGCCCACTGGCTCTTGCTATAGTACTTCATGCATTTAATTTTTCTGGAGGGCCACCTACCCGGTCCTCTGTTTGAAACAATTTTTGTGAGTGCCACATACAGGCACTCAATCTATTCCATTTTACTGCAGGGCCACCTACCTGCTCCTCTGGTTTGAACAATTTTTGGGACTGCCACATACAGGCACTCAATCTATTCCATTTTACTGGAGGGCCACCTACCTGCTCCTCTGGTTTGAAACATTTTTGGGACTGCCACATACAGGCACTCAATCTATTCCATTTTATTGCAGGGCCACCTACCTGCTCCTCTGGTTTGAACAATTTTTGGGACTGCCACATACAGGCACTCAATCTATTCCATTTTACTGCAGGGCCACCTACCTGCTCCTCTGGTTTGAAACATTTTTGGGACTGCCACATACAGGCACTCAATCTATTCCATTTTACTGCAGGGCCACCTACCTGCTCCTCTGGTTTGAACAATTTTTGGGACTGCCACATACAGGCACTCAATCTATTCCATTTTACTGCAGGGCCACCTACCTGCTCCTCTGGTTTGAACAATTTTTGGGACTGCCACATACAGGCACTCAATCTATTCCATTTTACTGGAGGGCCACCTACCTGCTCCTCTGGTTTGAACAATTTTTGGGACTGCCACATACAGGCACTCAATCTATTCCATTTTACTGGAGGGCCACCTACCTGCTCCTCTGGTTTGAAACATTTTTGGGACTGCCACATACAGGCACTCAATCTATTCCATTTTACTGCAGGGCCACCTACCTGCTCCTCTGGTTTGAACAATTTTTGGGACTGCCACATACAGGCACTCAATCTATTCCATTTTACTGCAGGGCCACCTACCTGCTCCTCTGGTTTGAACAATTTTTGGGACTGCCACATACAGGCACTCAATCTATTCCATTTTACTGGAGGGCCACCTACCTGCTCCTCTGATTTGAAACATTTTTGGGACTGCCACATACAGGCACTCAATCTATCCCATTTTACTGGAGGGCCACCTACCTGCTCCTCTGGTTTGAAACATTTTTGGGACTGCCACATACAGGCACTCAATCTATTCCATTTTACTGCAGGGCCACCTACCTGCACCTCTGGTTTGAACAATTTTTGGGACTGCCACATACAGGCACTCAATCTATTCCATTTTACTGCAGGGCCACCTACCTGCTCCTCTGGTTTGAACAATTTTTGGGACTGCCACATACAGGCACTATCCAAATTAAATTGTCTCCATAGCAGCCTCCACACGTTGTCTCCATTGCTACCTCCAAAAGTCGTCCATATAGCTGCCTCCATACATCGTCCCTTTATCAAACGAGGTGTGTCAGGCAGAAATTTGGGTTGTTTTCATGGATTCCACATCAAAGTTGTTAACTTTGTCGCCACCCTGCTGTGTTATCCACAAAATATACTGGCAAACTTTTACCATTTAGGGATATTATTTCAGCGCTTCTTGCGCATCTGTTTACATTCCCCTCACCCGGCATATCCTAAACTTATAAGAACGCTACTACACTTGATCTTATACAAAAGGTTCTTAGAAGTGCTGTTTGGGGAGTAGCCTAGAGACAGGGGCTTGGATTGGCGAAAGCTCGCCTGGCAGCGGAACGCCAGCTCCATGCGCATCATGCGCTTCTTGCGCATCTGTTTACATTCCCCTCACCCGCCATATCCCAAACTTATGAGAACGCTACTACACTTAACTTGGTGCAGGCTGGGACCGAGTCTGACCCTGGGGCTGGTCATATACTGCCGACGCAGAGAATTGCGGGGCCTACCTCGGTCCAGGTCTCAAAGGCCTACTATACCTCCTCCCACCCCTCCTCCACCTCCTCCTCCTCCGAATTACCATCCGTGGGCATGGCGCCATCAGTCGGTAGCTCTAGGCACAGCAGCAGTGCCGTCGCTAAGCGACAGCAGGCGGTGCTGAAACTGCTGAGCCTAGGCGATAAAAGGCACACCGCCCAAGAGCTATTACAGGGCATTCCACATCAAAGTTGTTAACTTTGTCGCCACCCTGCTGTGTAATCCCCAAAATATACTTGCAAACTTTTACCATTTAGGGATATTATTTCAGCGCTTCTTGCGCATCTGTTTACATTCCCCTCACCCGGCATATCCTAAACTTATAAGAACGCTACTACACTTGATCTTATACAAAAGGTTCTTAGAAGTGCTGTTTGGGGAGTAGCCTAGAGACAGGGGCTTGGATTGGCGAAAGCTCGCCTGGCAGCGGAACGCCAGCTCCATGCGCATCATGCGCTTCTTGCGCATCTGTTTACATTCCCCTCACCCGCCATATCCCAAACTTATAAGAACGCTACTACACTTAACTTGGTGCAGGCTGGGACCGAGTCTGACCCTGGGGCTGGTCATATACTGCCGACGCAGAGAATTGCGGGGCCTACCTCGGTCCAGGTCTCAAAGGCCTACTATACCTCCTCCCACCCCTCCTCCACCTCCTCCTCCTCCGAATTACCATCCGTGGGCATGGCGCCATCAGTCGGTAGCTCTAGGCACAGCAGCAGTGCCGTCGCTAAGCGACAGCAGGCGGTGCTGAAACTGCTGAGCCTAGGCGATAAAAGGCACACCGCCCAAGAGCTATTACAGGGCATTCCACATCAAAGTTGTTAACTTTGTCGCCACCCTGCTGTGTAATCCCCAAAATATACTTGCAAACTTTTACCATTTAGGGATATTATTTCAGCGCTTCTTGCGCATCTGTTTACATTCCCCTCACCCGGCATATCCTAAACTTATAAGAACGCTACTACACTTGATCTTATACAAAAGGTTCTTAGAAGTGCTGTTTGGGGAGTAGCCTAGAGACAGGGGCTTGGATTGGCGAAAGCTCGCCTGGCAGCGGAGCGCCAGCTCCATGCCAAGATCCAACTAACATAGTTTTAACTGCAGCACCTTTAATCTACTACTAGTTCACTGCCTCCATACATCGTCCCCTTATCAAACGAGCTGTGTCAGGCAGAATTTTGGGTTGTTTTCATGGCTTCCATGTTAACTTTGTCGCCACCCTGCTGTGTAATCCACAAAATATACTGGCAAACTTTTATCATGTACCGATATTATTTGAGCGCTTCTTGCTCACCTCCTTTGGTTCCTCTCTGCCACCCATTGGTTTGAAGCCTGAGTCCATTTAGGGTATGTCGCCATGACACTCTCTAGCCTGCTGCCGCTGCCTCTGCATGCCGTCCCCTATAGTGTCAGGGTCAATTATTGGATGTTTTAGATGCTATCTAGCTTCATTCTGTCACTCTGTCATGGCCATGCTGTTGCCCATAATTTTGGCATAATGGTGCGATTATGCAGCCTCAGAGGCATCCATGCATGCTGCCCCTGCTGTTTCCTGTCCATTTCCGTGGTGTTTCCATCCTTTTCTGAGGTTCCCAGGTGTTTGGCCAAGCTTCCCTGTGCAGAGCCTTGGTCCCCTTGAAAAATGCTCGAGTCTCCCATTGACTTCAATGGGGTTCGTTATTCGAGACGAGCACTCGAGCATCGGGAAAAGTTCGTCTCGAATAACAAGTACCCGAGCATTTTAGTGTTCGCTCATCTCTACTTATGACCGATATGTTGCCATCTGCCGTCCGCTCCACTATCCGGTTGTGATGAGGTGGAGCAATTGCTATGGAATGACAGCTCTTG
Source organism: Engystomops pustulosus (assembly GCF_040894005.1). Taxonomy (NCBI): domain Eukaryota; kingdom Metazoa; phylum Chordata; class Amphibia; order Anura; family Leptodactylidae; genus Engystomops; species Engystomops pustulosus. The sequence continues at coordinate 222,808,592 of NC_092413.1, read as the reverse complement.
TGTGGATCCTGAGCTTTATGATACTTCTGCTTCCGACCTTTGTAAATCCCGTCGCGTTGTGCCATCCAAACCAGATAAACCACTTTATGTGTGAAGTCGTCGCTGTTTCAAAGTTGGCTTGTGGTGACATCCATAATAGTGTCGTTATTATTTTCGTCTCATGTTTTCTGGTTCTTCTGCTTCCTTTCTTGCTCATTATAACGTCATACATTCGTATCCTTTGCTCGGTATTCAAAGTGAAGTCAGCAGGAAGGGCCAAGGCCTTCTCCACCTGCTCCTCCCATGTCATGGTGGTGGTCTTATATTACGGCACAGCCATTGTCATGTACTTTGGATCATCGTCCACATACTCAGCAAATTACGGGAAATATTTTAATTTATTTTCCACAGTTATTTGCCCAACATTAAACCCAATTATTTACTGTCTTAACAATAAAGATGTTAAAGAAGCTCAGAGAAAGGTTTTCTATAAGTTTCAACTTCAATTTCAGAAAATCCAGAGTCACATGGACATTTCCTCCAAATATTGAGATGTATTGGGTTCTTTTTTTTTTGTTTGTTTGTTTTTTTAGATAAGTAACCATTGCAAAAAAATATATACACGTCATATATATACACGTCATATATGTATATATATATATATATATATATATATATATATGACGACCTATGTTTGACCCCTGCCTGTTTATTAGACTCTGAGACTGTCCTGACCTCGGCCTATTCTCCTTTACTCCGCACTACCTGCTCGGAACTTGTACCCATTTACTGTTGAAAAAACTTCCCTTAACTCAGAGGACCACATTTATCACTTTTGTGCGCCTAAGTGTAGTATTTGCGCCTAAATTCTGGCGCACTGTTTTTCCAGAATTATCACAAGCTACAACCATCTGTGATAAGTCAATTTTCTGCCTCTTATTAATCACTTTACTTTAACACAGTTTAGGCAAGATGTTAGATTCGGGCACTTATATGTCATCCTGCTACAAGCTCCTCTCTACTTCTCCCACAGCCTAGAATGAAGATAACACTCACAGCAGCACCCAGGTGTGTGACACCCAGCACCCAGTGACCTCCTCAGCAGGGGCTTCTCCTGGAGGGGATCCCCCAGTGCTGGTCTCCTGCTGCACCCCTGTAATTCTGCACAGTACCCCCCTCAGACACACTGGTGATACTGGGCAGAATTAGGGTACATTCACACAGCGGTATGCCCGCCGTGCGGGCATACCGCCGTGTGCTGGAGAGGAGGAGGAGGCGGCCCCTCCTCCCTCCATAGAGAATAGCGGCGCACGGCCGCACACACGCCAAAAGATAGAGCATGCTCTATCTTTTTGCGGTGTGCGGGCCGGATCGGTGCCACACATGTGTGGCACCGTATCTGCGCCGCGCCGCTATTGCCGTCTATGGGGACGCAAATTTGCGGCCGCATGTACGTCCCCGCAGACGGCCATGTGAATGTGCCCTTACACGGGGGACTCTTGTCTGTAGTATCTGCAACATTCTGAAAAGTTCTTCTCTCTTGCTCTGAGCTCAGGATTCTGCAGAATGTTTTGTAAATAGAAGGTTATGAACTGTAAATAGAGTCTGCAGCTCCTGTCTGTAGTGTATGTATTATCTGTACTAGTGTCTGCAGAGCACCTAATGTCTATATTATCTGTACTAGTGCCTGCAGTGTAAGTAATGTGTGTATTATCTGTACTAGTGTCTGCAGTGTATGTAATGTCTGTATTATCTGTACTAGTGTCTGCAGTGTATGTAGTGTCTGTATTATCTGTACTAGTGTCTAGAGAACACCTAATGTTTATATTATCTGTACTAGTGTCTGCAGTGTATGTAATGTATGTATTATCTGTACAAGTGTCTGCAGTGTATGTGATGTCTGTACTAGTGTCTGCAGTGTATGTAATGTCTGTATTATCTGTACTAGTGTCTGCAGTGTATGTAATGTCTGCATTATCTGTACTAGTGTCTGCAGAGCACCTAATGTCTATATTATCTGTACTAGTGTCTGCAGTGTATGTAATGTCTGTATTATCTGTACTAGTGTCTGCAGTGTATGTAATGTCTGCATTATCTGTACTAGTGTCTGTAGTGTATGTAATGTCAGCATTATCTGTACTAGTGTCTGCAGAGCACCTAATGTCTATATTATCTGTACTAGTGTCTGCAGTGTATGTAATGTCTATATTATCTGTACTAGTGTCTGCAGTGTATGTAATGTCTGTATTATCTGTACTAGTGTCTGTAGTGTATGTAATGTCTGCATTATCTGTACTAGTGTCTGCAGAGCACCTAATGTCTATATTATCTGTACTAGTGTCTGCAGTGTATGTAATGTCTGTATTATCTGTACTAGTGTCTGCAGTGTATGTAGTGTGTATATTATCTGTACTAGTGTCTGCAGTGTATCTAATATCTGTATTATCTGTACTAGTGTCTGCAGTGTATCAAAGGTCTGTATTAACTGTACTAGTTTCTGCAGTGTATGTAATGTGTGTATTATCTGTACTAGTGTCTGCAGTGTATCTAATATCTGTATTATATGTTCTAGCGTCTGCAGTGTATGTAATGTCTGTATTATCTGTACTAGTGTCTGCAGTGTATCTAATGTCTGTATGATCTGTACTAATGTCTGTATTATCTGTACTAGTGTCTGTATTATCTGTACTAGAGTCTGCAGTGTATGTAATGTCTGTATTATCTGTTCTAGTGTCTGCAGTGTATGTAATGTCTGTATTATCTGTACTAGTGTCTGCAGTGTATGTAATGTGTGTATTATCTGTACTAGTGTCTGCAGTGTATGTAAAGTGTGTATTATCTGTACTACTGTCTGCAGTGTATGTAGTGTCTGTATTATCTGTACTAGTGTCTGCAGTGTATGTAATGTCTGTATTATCTGTACTAGTGTCTGCAGTGTATGTAATGTCTGTATTATCTGTACTAGTGTCTGTAGTGTATGTAATGTCTGCATTATCTGTACTAGTGTCTGCAGTGTATGTAATATCTGTATTAGCTGTACTAGTGTCTGCAGTGTATGTAGTGTATATAATGTCTGTATTATCTGTACTAGTGTCTGCAGTGTATGTAATGTGTGTATTATATGTACTAGTGTCTGCAGTGTATGTAGTGTCTGTATTATATGTACCAGTGTCTGCAGTGTATGTAGTGTCTGTATTATCGGTACTAGTGTCTGTAGTGTATGTAGTGTCTGTATTATATGTGCTAGTGTCTGCAGTGTATATAGTGTCTGTATTATCTGTACTAGTGTCTGCAGTGTATGCAATGTGTGTATTATCTGTACTAGTGTCTGCAGTGTATGTAAAGTGTGTATTATCTGTACTAGTGTCTGCAGTGTATGTAGTGTCTGTATTATCTGTACTAGTGTCTGCAGTGTATGTAATGTCTGTATTATCTGTTCTAGTGTCTGCAGTGTATGTAATGTGTGTATTATCTGTACTAGTGTCTGCAGTGTATGTAATGTCTGTACTGGTGTCTGCAGTGTATGTAATGTCTGTACTAGTGTCTGTAGTGTATGTAATGTCTGTATTGTCTGTACTAGTGTCTGCAGTGTATGTAGTGTCTGTATTATCTGTACCAGTGTCTGTAGTGTATGTAATGTCTGTATTGTCTGTACTAGTGTCTGCAGTGTATGTAGTGTCTGTATTATCTGTACCAGTGTCTGTAGTGTATGTAATGTCTGTATTATCTGTACTAGTGTCTGCTGAGTATGTAATGTCTGTATTATCTGTACTAGTGTCTGCAGTGTATGTAATGTCTGTATTATCTGTACTAGTGTCTGCAGTGTATGTAGTGTATGTAATGTCTGTACTAGTGTCTGCAGTGTATGTAATGTCTGTATTAGCTGTACTAGTGCCTGCAGTGTATGTAGTGTATGTAATGTCTGCATTATCTGTACGAGTGTCTGCAGTGTATGTAGTGTATGTAATGTCTGTACTAGTGTCTGCAGTGTATGTAATGTGTTTATTATATGTACTAGTGTCTGCAGTGTATGTAGTGTCTGTATTATATGTACTAGTGTCTTCAGTGTATGTAGTGTCTGTAATATCGGTACTAGTGTCTGTAGTGTATGTAGTGTCTGTATTATATGTGCTAGTGTCTGCAGTGTATGTAGTGTCTGTATTATCTGTACTAGTGTCTGCAGTGTATATAATGTCTGTATTATCTGTACTAGTGTCTGCAGTGTATGTAGTGTCTGTATTATCTGTACTAGTGTCTGCAGTGTATGTAGTGTGTTTTTTATCTGTACTAGTATCTGGCGTGCATGTAATGTGTGTATTATCTGTACTAGTGTCTGTAGTGTATGTAATGTGTGTATTATCTGTACTAGTGTATGCAGTGTATGTAATGTGTGTATTATCTGTACTAATCACTGCAGTGTATGTAGAGTGTGTATTATCTGTACTAGTGTCAGCAGTGTATCTAATGTCTGTATTATCTGTACTAGTGCCTGCAGTGTATGTAATGTGTGTATTATCTGTACAAGTGTCTGCAGTGTATGTAGTGTCTGTATTATCTGTACTAGTGTCTGTATTATCTTTACTAGTGTCTGCAGTGTATGTAATGTGTGTATTATATGTACTAGTGTCTGCTGTGTATGTAAAGTGTGTATTATCTGTACTAGTGTCTGCAGTGTATGTAGTGTCTGTATTATCTGTACTAGTGTCTGCAGTGTCTGTAATGTCTATATTATCTGTACTAGTGTCTGGAGAGCACCTAATGTCTAAATTATCTTTTCTAGTGTCTGGCTGAGCTTTGCTGCTAGAAATTAACTGCTCTGCACAGGGGCTCAATGTCACTTCTCAGTTTACGCCACCTTCGGGCTGGAGTGTTTTTGTACCCATTTTTGTGCCTAAATGAAAAAGATGCAAGTGATGAATATCATTAGGCGCAGCAAAACTTCTGGATTGGTAAGATAGATGAGGGAAAGGTAGTTATTTTAGCTGCACGGCTAGTTTGGCGTTTAATCGCAAAAATGGCGCAAAACAGTGCGGCAGTATGAAAAGGCTCAAAAATTTGCCTGTCTAGTTTAACGTCTTCTCACTTTTTCCTTGTGTTAAATGTTTTTAGATGTCTCCTTGGGACATTTGTTACAAATGTCTCAAAAATGTCTCACAAATATCTCAAGTCATTTCTTTCTATTTTCTAAGTTTTCCTTAAAGGGGTGTTCTCATCTGGGCATTTACATTCAGTTTCATTAATCTGCCATATGTAAACATTTCTTCAATTAGATGTTATAAAAAAAATGTTCCTGTGTGAAGATAGTTTCTCATAAATGTAGCCATGTTGTCCCTTAGAAACGAGATAGCTTCCTCGGATACGGCCACCTCTGCTGGAGTGATTGCACAAAGAAACAAAAGGTTTTTGTATACAAAATGTCCAGGAGTTACTGCAGGTCCCGCAGCCGTCCTGTGGTAATGATTGCTGAATCCTGGTGGTACGGCAGGACTCTATAGCGCATGTCTGGCCACCGCTGCAGGAGTGTACCGTGGTCGTATCCAAGGAAGCTATCTGGTTTCTAAGGGACAACATGACTACATTTATGAGAAATTATCTCCACACCGGAACATTTTTTTAATTAACATCCAATTGAAGAAATGTTTACATAAAGCAAATGAATAGAGATGAGCGAACACACTCGTCCGAGAAAATGACGTCTCCCACCGTTGTGATTTTTGGCGGCCAGAAACAGAGCCAATCACAAGCCAGGAGACTCTGCACTCCACCCAGCATGACGTGGTACCCTTACACGTCGATAGCAGTGGTTGGCTGGCCAGATCAGGTGACCCTGGAATAGACGAGCCCCAGCCCGCGCTGCTCGCATCATTCTCTGTCTTGATGCCGTTAGGGAGAGAGCTGCTGCTGGTCAGGGAAAGCGTTAGGGTGTTCTATTAGAATAGTGTTAGGCAGGAGTGAGTCTACAAGAACCCAACAGCCCTTGTTAGGGCTAGAATAGCGTTATATATATATTTTTTTGGTTTGCCTGTGGCTGGGCTTGCTGGCACTAGTAGTGCAGCTAGTACCATATTGTGAGGAATTTGCAGGGAGACTTGTTACTTTTTTATAACTCAGAGTAATCTGGCAAAGCAGTGTGCTTTCAGTGTAGGCTAGAAAATAGCCATAGGAGAACCCCAACGGCTTACTTAGGCCTACAATAGCGTTATATTTTACTTTTTTTTTGGTTGCTTGTGGCTGGGCTTGCTGGCACTAGTAGTGCAGCTAGTACCATATTGTGAGGAATTTGCAGGGAGACTTGCAAACGTTTTATTTAGCTCTTAGTGACACACATATCCACCTCAAACACCGAAGTGGGACAATTTATTAGGGGTTTGATTTGAATTAGGCACAGTCTGCTGATTTATTTTTTTTTACGTTTATTTTTCTTTATAACTCAAAGTCATCTGGCACAGCACAAAATCCAGTTGTGTGCTGTCAGTGTAGGTTAGAAACTAGCCATAGAAATAGGATAGCATTGTTTTGTTAAAAAAAAAAAAAAACACAAAAAAACAAACAAAAAAAGAATTTTCAGTTTACACTTTAATTTTGAAAATGTTTAACCCGAGGGCTAGGGGTAGAGGATGAGGGCGTGGACGTGGGCGTCCAACTACTGCAGGGGTCAGAGGCCGTGGTACTGGGCGGGGTGAGACACCACCTGCTGATGAGGGAGCAGGGGAACGCCGCAGAGCTACACTCCCTAGGTTCATCATGTCTCAAGTTACTGGGACTCGTGGTAGAGCACTGTTGAGGCCAGAACAGTGCGAACAGATGATGTCATGGATTGCGGACAATGCTTTTAGCCATTTGTCCACTAGTCAGTCTTCCACACAGTCCACCCATGTCCCCGAAATCAGCACTCCACCAGCTCCTCCACCTCAGCCTCCTTCCCCCAAGTCTGCCCCCTCCCAGGAAAATTTGGCATTTTAACCGGCATACTCTGAGGAATTGTTTTCTGGACCCTTTACAGAGTCACAAACCACTTGTCCGGTTGCTGCTGAGCTCTTTTCCGATGCCCAGGTTTTCCACCGGTCGCAGTCTGTGGTTGATGATGACATTATTGACGTAGTGGAAGAAGTGTGTAAAGAGGTGTTGGACGATGAGGAGACACGGTTGTCAGACAGTGGTGAAGTTGTTGTCAGGGCAGGAAGTCCGAGGGGGGAGCAGACTGAGGGATCGGAGGATGATGAGGTGACAGACCCAAGCTGGGTTGCTAGGCAGGGTGAACACAGTGCTTCTGAGACGGAGGCGAGTCCTATACCAGAAGAGGCAGTGGTGGGGCCAGACGGAAAGGCAGGGCCAAAGCTGTTGCATCAGCGCCAAATGTTTCACGTAGTCAAGCTCCCGTGGCGAGGGCTAGATTTTCAGAAGTCTGGAGGTTCTTTAAAGAAACACCGGATGACCGACGGACTGTGGTGTGCAACCTGTGCCAAACCAGGATCAGCAGGGGTTCCACCACTACTAGCTTAACTACCACCAGTATGCGCAGGCATATGAATGCTAAACACCCCACTCAATGGCACCAAGCCCATTCACCTCCGGCTGTGCACACCACTGCTCCTTCCCCTGTGTCATCTGCTAGTCAGCCCACTGCCCAGGACCCCGGCCCAAACACCTTCCGTGCGAAAACCCCATCTTCGCCTCCACGATCCTCCACAGCATCCACCAATGTTCAGCTCTCCATACCCCAGACGCTGGAGCGCAAAAGGAAGTATAGTGCAACCCACCCACACGCCCAAGCCCTTAACGTCCACATCTCCAAACTGCTTAGCCTGGAGATGCTGCCCTATAGGCTGGTAGAGACCGAGGCCTTTTGAAACCTCATGGCGACGGACGCCCCTCGGTATACGGTCCCCAGCCGCCACTACTTTTCCTGATGTGCCATCCCAGCCTTGCACAAGCACGTGTCAGAGAACATCCTCCGTGCCCTGACCAACGCCGTTTCTGACAAGGTCCACCTGACCACGGACACGTGGATGAGTGCTGCCGGGCAGGGTCACTATATATCGCTGACGGCACATTGGGTTAACTTGGTGGAGGCTGGGACCAAGTCTGACCCTGGGGCTGGTCATATACTGCCGACTCCGAGGATTGCGGGGCCTACCTCGGTCCAGGTCTCTCAGGCCTACTATGCCTCCTCCTCCTCCCACCCCTCCTCCACCTCCTCCTCCGAATTACCATGGCGCCATCAGTCGGTAGCTCTAGGCACAGCAGCAGTGCCGTCGCTAAGCGACAGCAGGCGGTGCTCAAACTGCTGAGCCTAGGCGATAAAAGGCACACCGCCCAAGAGCTATTACAGGGCATCACGGCGCAGACTGATCTGTGGCTGGCACCGCTGAACCTGAAGCCAGGCATGGTTGTGTGTGACAACGGCCGTAACCTGGTGGCGGCTCTGCAACTCGGCAGACTGACACATGTGCCATGCCTGGCCCATGTGTTAAATCTCATAGTTCAGCGGATCCTCAAGACATACCCCAATCTGTCTGATTTGCTCACGAAGGTGCGCCACATCTGTGCGCATTTCAGGAAGTCCAGCACAGATGCTGCCACTCTCAGGGCAGCGCAGCGCCGCCTCCAACTGCCCGCTCACCGACTGTTGTGCGACGTGCCCACGAGGTGGAATTCAACATTAACCATGTTATCCAGAGTTTACCAGCAGCGCAGAGCGATTGTAGACTGCCAGATGTCAACATCCACCAGAACTGCTAGTCAGGTCAGTCAGCTTCCTCAAGTCTACAATGAGGAGTGGACGTGGATGTCTGATATCTGTCAGGTGCTGAGTAACTTTGAGGAGTCAACACAGATGGTCAGTGGCGATGCCGCCATCATCAGCCTCACCATCCCGCTGCTTGGCCTGTTGAAAAACTCTCTGGTCAGCATGAAGTCGGAAGCTTTGCGCTCGTCACAAGAGACGGGGGAAGAAGATTCCCTTGTTGATAGCCAGAGCACCCTCAGGTCTGTTTCTCAGCGCATATCGGAGGAGGTGGAGGAGGATGAGGAGGAAGAAGAGGAGAATGTTGGCGAGACAGAAGAGGGGACCATTGTTCAGTCCTTCACTGTTCAGCATGTTTGGGCAGAAGAAGAGGAGTTGGAGGAGTTGGAGGAGGAGGAAATGGAGAGTCAGGCCAGTGAGGGGAGTGAATTCTTGCGCGTTGGTACTCTGGCGCATATGGCAGATTTCATGCTAGGCTGCCTATCCCGTGACCCCCGCATTCAAATAATTTATTCCAGCACCGATTACTGGGTATTCACTCTCCTGGACCCACGGTACAAGCAAAATCTTTCCACTCTCATCCCTGGAGAGGAAAGGAGTGTGAGAATGCATGAATACCAGCAGGCCCTGGTGCACAAGCTAAAACAGTTTTTCCCTTCTGACAGCGCTAGCGGCAGAGGGCGTACTTCTGCGGGACAAGTAGCGAGGGAGAGTAGGCGAGCAGGCAGCTTGTCCAGCACTGGCAGGGGTACGCTTTAGAAGGCCTTTGCCAGTTTTATGTCACCCCAGCAAGACACTGTCACCTGTCCCCAGTCTCGGCAGAGTAGGGCTGATCTTTACAGAAAGATGGTGAGGGAGTACGTAGCTGACCATACCATCGTCCTAAATGATCACACAGCTCCCTACAACTACTGGGTTTCAAAGCTGGACATGTGGCACGAACTGGCACTGTACGCCTTGGAGGTTCTTGCCTGCCCTGCCGCTAGCGTGTTGTCCGAGCGGGTTTTCAGTGCAGCTGGTAGCATCATCACCGATAAGCGTACACGCCTGTCGACTGACAGCTCTGACAGGCTGACGCTTATCAAGATGAATAAAGCCTGGATTTCTCAGGATTTCCATTCTCCACCAGGTGAAGGAAGCTCAACCTGAATAATGTATGCACTCCTCCTCCTCATTGTCCTCCTTCTCCTCCTCTTTGTACACTAAAGCACAGGAAACTGGCTATTTTTTGCCAGGGCCAACTGGCTCTAGCTATAGTACTCTATGTATTTAATTTTTCTGGAGGGCCACCTACCCAATCCTCTGTTTTAAACAATTTTTGGGAGCGCCACATACAGGCACTCAATTTATTTAATTTTTCTGGAGGACCACCTACCTGCTCCTCTGGTTTGAAAACTTTTTGGACTGCCACTTACAGGCGCTCAATCTATTTAATTTTTCTGGAGGACCACCTACCTGCTCCTCTGGTTTGAAAACTTTTTTGGACTGCCACATACAGGCACTCAATCTATTTAATTTTTCTGGAGGACCACCTACCTGCTCCTCTGGTTTGAAAACTTTTTTGGACTGTCACATACAGGCACTCAATCTATTTAATTTTTCTGGAGGACCACCTACCTGCTCCTCTGGTTTGAAAACTTTTTTGGACTGCCACATACAGGCACTATCCAAATTAAATTGTCTCCATAGCAGCCTCCACACGTCGTCTTTTTAGCTGCCTCCACACGTTGTCCATATAGCTGCCTCCATACATCGTCCCCTTATCAAACGAGTTGTGTCAGGCAGAATTTTGGGTTGTTTTCATGGCTTCCACATCAAACTTGTTAACTTTGTCGCCACCCTGCTGTGTAATCCACAAAATATACTGGCAAACTTTTATCATTTACCGATATTATTTCAGCGCTTCTTGAGCATCTGTTTACATTCCCCTCAACCGCCATAACCCAAACTTATAAGAACACTACTACACTTGATCTTATACAAAAGGTTCTTAGAAGTGCTGTTTGGGGAGGAGCCGAGAGACAGGGGCTTGGATAGGCGAAAGCTCGCCTGACAGCGGAGCGCCAGCTCCATCCCAAGATCCAACTAACATAGTTTTAACTGCAGCACCTTTAATCTACTACTAGTTCACTGCCTCCATACATCGTCCCCTTATCAAACGAGCTGTGTCAGGCAGAATTTTCAGGTGTTTCACCAGATACATAGTGGAACTCGGCCTATCTGTCGTCACCATGCTGGAGACCTGAAGTTGCAATCATAGAAGGCCAATATGGATGCCCCATACTGTCGCTCTTAATCATGGAACCATTTCCGCGAAAACAATTAAAAATAGTACCGCTATGCTATTCCATTATTCCTAGGTTAAATATTCAAACGACCCTGCCTGCTTTGAAAATTTATAATTTTTTCAAAGTAAACGCTTCTGGCCCCCATGCCCATTTTGTGTTGGGAGGAGCCGAGAGACAGGGGCTTGGACAGGTGAAAGCTCGCCTGGCAGTGGACCGCCAGCTCCATCCCAAGATTAGGCAGCCTCAGAGGCATCCATGCATGCTGCCCCTGCTGTTTACTGTCCATTTTGCCTCCACGATCCTCCACAGCATCCACCAATGTCTCATTTCAACTCTCTATACCCCAGACGCTGGAGCACGAGAGGATATGCAGCACATCATCCCCTTATCAAACGAGCTGTGTCAGGCAGAATTTTCAGGTGTTTCACCAGATACATAGTGGAACTCGGCCCATCTGTCGCCACCATGCTGGAGACCTGAAGTTGCAATCATAGCAGCGCAATATGGATGCCCCATACTGTTGCTCTTAATCATGGAAGTCGTCTCCATGGCTGCCTCCACATGTCGTCCCCTTATCAAACGAGCTGTGTCAGACTCATTTTTCGGTTGTTTCACCAGATACGTTATGGAACTTGGTCACTATGTCGCCACCATGCTGTGTTATCGACTAAATATACCGTCAACCTTTTGTTGACATAGGAAATCATTTCAGCGCTTCTTGCTCACCTCCTTTGGTTCCTCTCTGCCACCCATTGGTTTGAAGCCTGAGTCCATTTAGGATATGTCGCCATGACACTCTCTAGCCTGCCGCTGCTGCCGCTGCCTCTGCATGCCATCCCCTATAGTGTCAGGGTCAATTATTGGATGTTTTAGATGCTATCTAGCCTCATTCGGTCACTCTGTCATGGCCATGCTGTTGCCCATAATTTTGTCATAATGGTGCGATTAAGCAGCCTCAGAGGCATCCATGCATGCTGCCCCTGCTGTTTCCTGTCCATTTCCGTGGTGTTTCCATCATTTTCTGAGGTTTCCAGGTGTTTGGCCAAGCTTCCCTGTGCAGAGCCTTGGTCCCCTTGAAAAATGCTCGAGTCTCCCATTGACTTCAATGGGGCTCGTTATTCGAGACGAGCACTCGAGCATCGGGAAAAGTTTGTCTCGAATAACCCGAGCATTTTAGTGCTCGCTCATCTCTACAAATGAATTTAATTAAATGTAAATGCCCAGATAGGAATACCCCTTTAAGTTTGGTTTCGTCTGGAGCTTTTTGCACCAAAAAATAATGCAAGTTTTAGACAATTTGAAAAGATAAACATCTTTTGTAATTTGACAATTTGAAAAAAAAATTATAGATAAATGACCCCCCCCACACACATTCAACAAAACACTCAATGCCAAAATCATACAAGAATAGTAAATCCTACTGTATACAGGACTTCATGTCTTCTGATGTTGAGGTTGGTAATAATCAATGTTGAATCATAATGGCCCAAAATGTCAATTTGTTAGGATCTGTGCACCACGCCCTGAAATAATCGCAAATGCTAGCTTATTGCTTTTACTTTTGAGGGACCTGTTCAGGTTTCAGGTTATGAGAGGTCTTAATAACAGCAAACCCCGTAAATTACCCCATTATAGAAACTAGACTCCTCAACATATGGAAAACAACCTGTATGATGTTTGTTAACCCTTTAAGTGTTTTACAGGGCTTAAAACAATATAGCGGTTTCATTTCGGCATTTTTTTTGTGACTTTCTTTGGATAAATGAATGTATTATTCAAAACATGTGCAAACTAACAATGGATACACAACATAAAATACCAAATCACTTTCCCGGCTGTTTGGGCACCTGCGAGGGCACTGAAGGGAGGCTGCACCATTCACTTTATTTTTTGGCAGTTTGGCCAAATGTTCAAAAGGTAAATGAAAGTGTATATAAACCTGGACCCCATCACTAGGGGATTGATATTTGTGAACTTTCTTTCATGGTCAAACCCCTTTAAGTGCAGTGGTTGAACCTAACTTCAGCACCTGACAGGGATTCCGATGGACACAATAGGGCAGATTTATCAAGCTGTCTGAATGGTTGTCATGGGCAACTGGAAATATTCTGACTTTCGCCACTTGATAAATCTGCCCCAAATATTGCATTGCCAATTGGCGCCAATCCCCCTTCCCCTGTGACGTCATCGGAGGGCGCCGATCGGCTAATAGACAGCCTCAAAGAGACTTGTAGACCTGTCCTGGATAGTGATCTCTAATAGCCTGCTAATGGCATCTGGGTGACAGTTGTGCATCAGCAGGTACAGACCTCCATGACAACCTCTCCTAGTTGTCACTTATTGTTGTCAAATTTTCCACAAAGATGTCTTTACAGCACAGGTCCACCCCGTGTACATTAAATACAACACCCTAGGTAACATGAACTCCACATATTTCTTTCTCTTCATGAAGCTGCAATAGATATTTACCGCATGTCACCCCCTTTCTTCACATTGTATTCTGTGCATGCGGTGTTCCTCTGAAGTGAGGTATCTCCATTCTGCGTGTGGCACAGACGTTCCCCATGCATTTACACAATGTACATAGCGCTGTGAATGCCAGACCGAGCTTACAGCGTCTCAGCGTATTCAGAAGATGAGGAGAGGGGAGGGCCTCAGACCGCCCCCTCATGAATACGCCGGACCACTGTAAGCCTGTTCCGGCTTTCGGTGGCCATGTACTGCAGTGTTTCCTATCTTTTCGGTATGTTGCGATAAAGCTGGCGATTTAACACTGTTACACCTGGGGTAGGGCTAGGGAGACACTTACTTTAGTAATTGCTCCTAGAGCATTTATTTCAGGTGACAGGTTTAAGGCCAAATGTAGCCAACAAGTCGATGAAAGGATTTGACCTGAAGTTATCCCTAATAATGTTCTTTAAAGGGGTATTCAATGCCATTAATCACAAAATGGAGCTTTGATTTTATGATTCACAACATTTTATGGCCTCTCTAAAGTATGTGAAGTTATCACCAAGATGGCCGCCACTGGAAACTACAAGTCCCATGATCCTTGGTTCTCAGTAACTCCTCCTCCTTCTTGTGCTCTGCTCGCAGTGATGATGTAACAGAGTTTCTTGCTCTGTTACCATGCTAATGATGTGTGTAACTGCCATCACTGCGCATCACCACAACACCGGCCATACTGGATGCACTTCAACCAACCGAATACAGCCAAACGTAGTGGTGATCACATGACCTGCCCAGGAAGGTGCAGAACATGTGATGTGGACATGTGACCAGCGGCCATCTTCTGTCCTGTGTCTACTCCGCACGGAGGAAATCAACAAACTGATTAAAGGGCCAGTAACATTTTAATTCTTCATTACAGTCTATGTCATCAGCATTTTCTTCTAAGGGGAGCAACATTTTAAATAACAACAAATTACACATTTGCTTCTATTTTAAGTACCCAATTTTATATGATTTATGCTGATTCCTGGAATACCCCTTTAAGTTGTCCGATAGAATCCAACCTCTTATTCTTATATGGAGGTCAGGGCTACACTTCAGGGGAAAACACCAGGTTGTCACAGTAGTTCCTGAAATAGTCTTACAGTTAACCAAGGGAACTTGTGGGATGTCAATGTCTACAAAAGGGACAAACATCTACGTGACCACGATCCAAGCTGAGCTCAGGGCAAACAGCATCATTGTTGTCACTTCAAACATGTCATATAGGGCATATAGTACTGAGTCACTTTCGTTACATAGTTATATAGTTTACATGGTGTAAAATAGACAAATATCCATCATGTTCAGCCAAGGGACGGAAGGAAAGGGATGTAAGTAAACAATTCTATATTATATAACCATCTGCTCTTAAACTCGGCTTCCACAGATTCACAGATTTTATTGTAAAGAAGCTTTAAGTCTTCTCTGGTGATTAAACATTCTTTTCTCCAGGCACAGGCACCGCCCCCTTGTCAGTTGATTTGATTAAACACTGCAACAACTTTGCACCATATTTTTTTGTAAGGACCTTTCATATATTTATATAACATATTTATGTCCCTTCTTTGTCATCTCTTACCAAGTCTAAATAAATCTAAATGTTTTAATCTTTCCTCATAACTGACATTCCGGCTGTTTAACCCTATGAGCGCATCTATGGGGCAGGTCCTACCCAGCTGATCGGCATCCTTCGTGCAAGGCACAGAGTTGCTGACTGCTCCAATGGCAGCCCTGAGGTCCTATGGCGGACCCCAGGGCTGCCTTTAGTAGAAACCTCCTAGATTGTGCTTTCAGCACCATCTAACAGTGTGCATGTTAGTCTACGCAAAAAGCATAGGCCGACTTAGGTAATATACTGCAATATATTAGTTAATCAGTATATTACATTAAACAAGTGATCAAATTATCCCCCCCTGGGACAAAATAAAAATTCTAAAAGAAAAAAAAATCATTGATAGATGAATAAAGCCCCAAAATTCCCCAAACCAATGTTAAAACACATATAACGTAAAAAAAAGTGAAAATCACCACAAAAACACTACATAATTGGTATTTCTGTGTCTATTACACAAACAGGTTACTGTAGCCATTTGATGAAGCAGTAAATAAAAGTTTAAAAAACACGTAGAAATTACAATATTTTCACATCCTTTCTGATTTTTAAAAAACTGAATAAAAAAATGATAAAAGGTAACATTTACCCTGACATGATACCAGTAAAATAACAACTTGTCCTGCAAAAAACAAGCCCTAAAATAGCTCTGTAAACAAAAAAAAAATAAAAATGTCATGGCTCTTATGAACATGGCGATGCAAAAACAAAATCATTCTCAATTTATAATTTTTAAATTTTACAAAACGAGTCAACCATAAAAAACTATATATTGCTATAATCTTGGTGACTGCTAGAATGAAGATAACACATTATTTTTATGGTACAGTGAAAACAAAAAAGACTAAAACCCCTAAACCAGAATTAATGATCTTCTTATCCCCACCAAGAAAGAGTTGATAAAATTGCATGATTTGCCTGAAAAGTGGCTCTCATCCCAGAAAAAATAAGCCCCCCATTAGCCTGCAAAAGGTGAAGATGCAAATCTGCTCTAAACGGTTCTCCTTCCCTTCTATGCGCAGCTGCGTGCCTATACAGCAGATTTCCACCACATGTGGGGTATCGGCACTCGCGAGAGATTGGGTATCAAACTTTGTGGAGCTTTTATTCATTTAATCCATTGTGAATATTAAATTTCTGTGCTAAAATGAATTTACTGTCCAAAAAAATTACAAATTGTAAATTTGTCCTCTATGTTTTAACCCTTGTGAAAAACCTAAAGGGCTAACAAACTCCTTAAAGTTGTTTATTCATACATTAGTGTAGTTTTTACAATGGGGTAATTTACGGGACTTTACTATCATTTAGGCCTCTCAAATTCGATTAAACCTGAGAAAGTGCCTCTAGGATTTTCCAAAAAAATTTGAAAAATTGCACCTAAAATTCTAACCCCCAAAACATTCTAGAAAAATGAAAGGATGCATAAAAACCAAGCTATCATAATTTAGACATCCATGAAATGCTAGTTATGAAGTTATTTGGGTGCTATGAGTATCTTACAGAAAAGGAAAGAATTGAGGTCTTTAAAAAATTGAGAACTTTTCAAAATTGTTGCTAAATTTAGATTTTTTTGAAAACTAAACGCAAAATATAGCATCCAAATTTTTAAACTAATTTGAAGTAAAATGTGTGATGAGAGAACAGTTATTAAATCCCCTGGATATGTTATAGCATTCCTAGGTTATAACTAGAGATGAGCGAGCACTAAAATGCTCGGGTACTCGTTATTCGAGACGAACTTTTCCCGATGCTCGAGTGCTCGTCTCGAATAACGAGCCCCATTGAAGTCAATGGGAGACTCGAGCATTTTTCAAGGGGACCAAGGCTCTGCACAGGGAAGCTTGGCCAAACACCTGGGAACCTCAGAAAAGGATGGAAACACCACGGAAATGGACAGGAAACAGCAGGGGCAGCATGCATGGATGCCTCTGAGGCTGCTTAATCGCACCATTATGCCAAAATTATGGGCAACAGCATGGCCATGACAGAGTGACAGAATGAAGCAAGATAGCATCTAAAACATGCAATAATTGACCCTGACACTATAGGGGACGGCATGCAGAGGCAGCGGCAGCAGGCTAGAGAGTGGCATGGCGACATACCCTAAATGGACTCAGGCTTCAAACCAATGGGTGGCAGAGAGGAACCAAAGGAGGTGAGCAAGAAGCGCTCAAATAATATCGGTACATGATAAAAGTTTGCCAGTATATTTTCTGGATTACACAGCAGGGTGGCGACAAAGTTAACATGGAAGCCA
This sequence comes from Engystomops pustulosus, assembly GCF_040894005.1. NCBI lineage: Eukaryota > Metazoa > Chordata > Amphibia > Anura > Leptodactylidae > Engystomops > Engystomops pustulosus. The sequence continues at coordinate 222,791,217 of NC_092413.1, read as the reverse complement.
TGAAAACAACCCAAAATTCTGCCTGACACAGCTCGTTTGATAAGGGGACCATGTATGGAGGCAGTGAACTAGTAGTAGATTAAAGGTGCTGCAGTTAAAACTATGTTAGTTGGATCTTGGCATGGAGCTGGCGCTCCGCTGCCAGGCGAGCTTTCGCCAATCCAAGCCCCTGTCTCTAGGCTACTCCCCAAACAGCACTTCTAAGAACCTTTTGTATAAGATCAAGTGTAGTAGCGTTCTTATAAGTTTAGGATATGGCGGGTGAGGGGAATGTAAACAGATGCGCAAGAAGCGCTGAAATAATATTGGTAAATGATAAAAGTTTGCCAGTATATTTTGTGGATTACACAGCAGGGTGGCGACAAAGTTAACAAGTTTGTTGTGGAAGCCATGAAAACAACCCAAAATTCTGCCTGACACAGCTCGTTTGATAAGGGGACCATGTATGCCTACAGTTCATGCCAGTCGCTGCACTGGCTGCCAGTCTCCTTTCGAATACAGTTTAAAATAATAACCCTCATCCATAAAGCTCTGTATAATGCTGCACCCCCCTACCTCTCCTCTCTTATCTCAGTCTATCGCCCAACCCGTGCTCTTAGATCCGCCAGTGATCTTAGATTAACCTCTACTCTAGTGCGGACCTCCCACTCGCGTCTCCAAGACTTCTCTAGAGCTGCACCAATTCTATGGAATGCTCTGCCCCGGACTATCAGACTAATACCTAACCTCCAAAGTTTCTAACGTGCTCTTAAAACCCATTTCTTTAGCCAAGCCTATAACACTCATTAACTGCATGAAGTTTTAACTCTTCTACTAACCCGTCCTGTGTCGTCCTCCCATCTGTTATCCAGCAACCAACAGGCACCAGACTTCTCTGCAGTCCCATTCACCCTGGACCTGGTATATAAGATGACGGCTGAGTGGTTCAAGCGACAGCAATTCCATTTATTATATTTTATTCTATTCCCTAAGAAGAATGGCTTGACCATTAAATATTCTTTTACCTCGTGTTACCCCATCATCTTCATAAACCGTAAGCTCTGGCGAGCAGGGACCTCACTCCTGTTGTTCCATACAAATGTTGTGCTCTGTTACATTACATTTGTATTTGTTTCCTATGATTTGTAAAGCGCTATGGAATATGATGGCGCTATATAAATAAAGATTATTATTATTATTATGGAGGCAGTGAACTAGTAGTAGATTAAAGGTGCTGCAGTTAAAACTATGTTAGTTGGATCTTGGGATGGAGCTGGCGCTCCGCTTCCAGGCGAGCTTTCGCCAATCCAAGCCCCTGTCTCTAGGCTACTCCCCAAACAGCACTTCTAAGAACCTTTTGTATAAGATCAAGTGTAGTAGCGTTCTTATAAGTTTGGGATATGGCGGGTGAGGGGAATGTAAACAGATGCGCAAGAAGCGCATGATGCGCATGGAGCTGGCGCTCCGCTGCCAGGCGAGCTTTCGCCAATCCAAGCCCCTGTCTCTAGGCTACTCCCCAAACAGCACTTCTAAGAACCTTTTGTATAAGATCAAGTGTAGTAGCGTTCTTATAAGTTTGGGATATGGCGGGTGAGGGGAATGTAAACAGATGCGCAAGAAGCGCTGAAATAATATCGGTAAATGATAAAAGTTTGCCAGTATATTTTGTGGACTACACAGCAGGGTGGCGACAAAGTTAACAAGTTTGATGTGGAATGCCCTGTAATAGCTCTTGGGCGGTGTGCCTTTTATCGCCTAGGCTCAGCAGTTTGAGCACCGCCTGCTGTCGCTTAGCGACGGCACTGCTGCTGTGCCTATAGCTACCGACTGATGGCGCCATGGCCACGGATGGTAATTCGGAGGAGGAGGAGGTGGAGGAGGGGTGGGAGGAGGAGGAGGTATACTAGGCCTTTGAGACCTGGACCGAGGTAGGCCCCGCAATTCTCTGCGTCGGCAGTATATGACCAGCCCCAGGGTCAGACTCGGTCCCAGCCTGCACCAAGTTAAGTGTAGTAGCGTTCTTATAAGTTTGGGATATGGCGGGTGAGGGGAATGTAAACAGATGCGCAAGAAGCGCATGATGCGCATGGAGCTGGCGCTCCGCTGCCAGGCGAGCTTTCGCCAATCCAAGCCCCTGTCTCTAGGCTACTCCCCAAACAGCACTTCTAAGAACCTTTTGTATAAGATCAAGTGTAGTAGCGTTCTTATAAGTTTAGGATATGGCGGGTGAGGGGAATGTAAACAGATGCGCAAGAAGCGCTGAAATAATATTGGTAAATGATAAAAGTTTGCCAGTATATTTTGTGGATAACACAGCAGGGTGGCGACAAAGTTAACAAGTTTGTTGTGGAATCCATGAAAACAACCCAAATTTCTGCCTGACACACCTCGTTTGATAAGGGGACGATGTATGGAGGCAGCTATATTGACGACTTTTGGAGGTAGCAATGGAGACAACGTGTGGAGGCTGCTATGGAGACAATTTAATTTGGATAGTGCCTGTATGTGGCAGTCCAAAAAAGTTTTCAAACCAGAGGAGCAGGTAGGTGGCCCTCCAGAAAAATGAAATAGATTGAGTGCCTGTATGTGGCAGTCCAAAAAAGTTTTCAAACCAGAGGAGCAGGTAGGTGGCCCTCCAGAAAAATGAAATAGATTGAGTGCCTGTATGTGGCACTCCCAAAAATTGTTTAAAACAGAGGACCGGGTAGGTGGCCCTCCAGAAAAATTAAATGCATAAAGTACTATAGCTAGAGCCAGTGGGCCCTGTCAAAAAATAGCCAGTTTCCTCTGCTTTAGTGTACAAAGAGGAGGAGAAGGAGGAAAATGAGGAGGAGGAGGAGTGCATAAATTATTCAGGTTGAGCTTCCTTCACCTGGTGGAGATTGGAAATTATGAGAAATCCAGGCTTTATTCATCTTAATAAGCGTCAGCCTGTCAGCGCTGTCAGTCGACAGTCATCGGTGATGATGCCACCAGCTGCACTGAAAACCCGCTCGGACAACACGCTAGCGGCAGGGCAGGCAAGAACCTCCAAGGCGTACAGCGCCAGTTCGTGCCACATGTCCAGCTTTGAAACCCAGTAGTTGTAGGGAGCTGTGTGATCATTTAGGACGATGGTATGGTCAGCTACGTACTCCCTCACTATCTTTCTGTAAAGATCAGCCCTACTCTGCCGAGACTGGGGACAGGTGACAGTGTCTTGCTGGGGTGACATAAAGCTGGCAAAAGCCTTGTAAAGCGTACCCTTGCCAGTGCTGGACAAGCTGCCTGCTCGCCTACTCTCCCTCGCTACTTGTCCCGCAGAACTACGCACTCTGCCGCTAGCGCTGTCAGAAGGGAAATAGTGTTTCAGCTTGTGCACCAGGGCCTGCTGGTATTCATGCATTCTCACACTCCTTTCCTCTCCAGGGATGAGAGTGGAAAGATTTTGCTTGTACCGTGGGTCCAGGAGAGTGAATACCCAGTAATCGGTGCTGGAATAAATTCTTTGAACGCGAGGGTCACGGGATAGGCAGCCTAGCATGAAATCTGCCATATGCGCCAGAGTACCAACGCGTAAGAATTCACTCCCCTCACTGGCCTGACTGTCCATTTCCTCCTCCACCAACTCCTCCAACTCCTCATCTTCTGCCCATACACGCTGAACAGTGAAGGACTCAACAATGGTCCCCTCTTGTGTCTCGCCAACATTCTCCTCCTCTTCCTCCTCATCCTCCTCCACCTCCACCTCCTCCGATATGCGCTGAGAAACAGACCTAAGGGTGATTTGGCTATCAACAAGGGAATCTTCTTCCCCCGTCTCTTGTGACGAGCGCAAAGCTTCCGACTTCATGCTGATCAGAGAGTTTTTCAACAGGCCAAGCAGCGGGATGGTGAGGCTGATGATGGCGGCATCGCCACTGACCATCTGTGTTGACTCCTCGAAGTTACTCAGCACCTGACAGATATCAGACATCCACGTCCACTCCTCATTGTAGACTTGAGGAAGCTGACTGACCTGACTACCAGTTCTGGTGGAAGTTGACATCTGGCAGTCTACAATCGCTCTGCGCTGCTGGTAAACTCTGGATAACATGGTTAATGTTGAATTCCACCTCGTGGGCACGTCGCACAACAGTCGGTGAGCGGGCAGTTGGAGGCGGCGCTGCGCTGCCCTGAGAGTGGCAGCATCTGTGCTGGACTTCCTGAAATGCGCACAGATGCGGCGCACCTTCGTGAGCAAATCAGACAGATTGGGGTATGTCTTGAGGAAACGCTGAACTATCAGATTTAACACATGGGCCAGGCATGGCACATGTGTCAGTCTGCCGAGTTGCAGAGCCGCCACCAGGTTACGGCCGTTGTCACACACAACCATGCCTGGCTTCAGGTTCAGCGGTGCCAGCCACAGATCAGTCTGCGCCGTGATGCCCTGTAATAGCTCTTGGGCGGTGTGCCTTTTATCGCCTAGGCTCAGCAGTTTGAGCACCGCCTGCTGTCGCTTAGCGACGGCACTGCTGCTGTGCCTAGAGCTACCGACTGATGGCGCCATGCCCACGGATGGTAGTTCGGAGGAGGAGGTGGAGGAGGGGTGGGAGGAGGAGGAGGCATAGTAGGCCTGAAAGACCTGGACCGAGGTAGGCCCCGCAATCCTCGGCGTCGGCAGTATATGACCAGCCGCAGGGTCAGACTCGGTCCCAGCCTCCACCAAGTTAACCCAGTGTGCCGTCAGCGATATATAGTGGCTCTGCCCGGCAGCACTCGTCCACGTGTCCATGGTCAGGTGGACCTTGTCAGAAACGGCGTTGGTCAGGGCACGGATGATGTTGTCTGACACGTGCTGGTGCAGGGCTGGGACGGCACATTGGGAAAAGTAGTGGCGGCTGGGGACCGAATACCGAGGGGCGGCCGCCGCCATGAGGTTTGCGAAAGGCCTCGGTCTCTACTAGCCTATAGGGCAGCATCTCCAGGCTAAGCAATCTGGAGATGTGGACATTAAGGGCTTGGGCGTGCGGGTGGGTTGCACTATATTTGCGTTTCCGCTCCAGCGTCTGGGGTATGGAGAGCTGAACGCTGGTGGATGCTGTGGAGGATCGTGGAGGCGACGATGGGGTTTTTGTGGCAGGGTCCTGGGCAGGGGGCTGACTATCAGCTGACACAGGGGAAGGAGCAGTGGTGTGCACGGCCGGAGGTGAACGCGCTTGTTGCCACTGAGTGGGGTGTTTAGCATTCATATGCCTGCGCATACTGGTGGTAGTTAAGCTAGTAGTGGTGGAACCCCTGCTGATCCTGGTTTGGCAAATGTGGCACACCACAGTCCGTCGGTCATCCGGTGTTTCCTTAAAGAACCTCCAGACTTCTGAAAATCTAGCCCTCGCCGCAGGAGCCCTCGCCACGGGAGCTTCACTAGTTGACACATTTGGCGCTGATGCACCAGATCTGGCCCTGCCTCTCCGTCTGGCCCCACCACTGCCTCTTCCAACCTGTTCTGGTCGAGGACTCTCCTCCGTCTCAGAAGCACTGTGTTCACCCGGCCTCTCAACCCAGCTTGGGTCTGTCACCTCATCATCCTCCGATCCCTCAGTCTGCTCCCCCCTCGGACTTCCTGCCCTGACAACAACTTCCCCACTGTCTGACAAGCGTGTCTCCTCATCGTCGGACACCTCTTTACACACTTCTTCCACTACGTCAACAAGGTCATCATCACCCACAGACTGCGACTGGTGGAAAACCTGGGCATCGGAAAATTGCTCATCAGCAACCGGACAAGTGGTTTGTGACTGTGGGAAGGGTCCAGAAAACAGTTCCTCAGAGTATGCCGGTTCAAATGGCAAATTTTGATGGGAGGGGGCAGACTGGGGGGGAGGAGGCTGAGGTGCAGGAACTGGAGGAGTGCCGATTTCGGTGACATGGGTGGACTGCGTGGAAGACTGACTGGTGGACAAATTGCTCGAAGCATTGTCGGCAATCCACGACATCACCTGTTCGCACTGTTCTGGCCTCAACAGTGCTCTACCACGAGTCCCAGTAACTTCAGACATGAACCTAGGGAGTGTAGCTCTGCGGCATTCCCCTTCTCCCTCATCAGCAGGTGGTGTCTCACCCCGCCCAGGACCACGGCCTCTGACCCCTGCAGTAGTTGGACGTCCACGTCCCCGCCCTCGTCCTCTACCCCTAGCCCTCGGGTTAAACATTTTGATATTGAGAGTTATAACTTTAATTTTTTTTTTACCTTTTTTTGTGTTTTTTTTTTTTTTGTGTGTTTTTTAGTTTTTAAAACCAAACGATGCTATCCTATTGCTATGGCTATTTTCTAGCCAAGTATTAAAGCACACTGCTATGCCAGATGAGATGACGCTGAGTTATTAAAAAAATAAACGTAAAATAAAAAAGGAAATGGCAGACTGTGCCTAATTGAAATCCAACCCCTAATAAATTTTCCCACTTTGGTGTTTGAGGTGGATATGTGTGTCACTAAGAGCTAAACACAACGGTAGCAAGTCCCCCTGCTAATTCCTCACAATATGGTACTAGCTGCACTACTAGTGCCAGCAAGCCCAGCCACAAGCAAATAAAAAAAAAAAGTATAACGTTATTGTAGCCCTAAGAAGGGCTGTTGGGTTCTTGTAGAATCACTCCTGCCTAACACTATTCTAATAGAACACCCTAACGCTTTCCCTGACCAGCAGCAGCTCTCTCCCTAGCGGCATCCAGACACAGAATGATCCAAGCAGCGCGGGCAGCGGCTAGTCTATCCCAGGGTCACCTGATCTGGCCAGCCAACCACTGCTATCGACGTGTAAGGGTACCACGTCATGCTGGGTGGAGTGCAGAGTCTCCTGGCTTGTGATTGGCTCTGTTTCTGGCCGCCAAAAAGCAAAACAGCGGGAGCTGCCATTTTCTCGAGCGGGCGAAATACTCGTCCGAGCAACGAGCAGTTACGAGTACGCTAATGCTCGATCGAGCATCAAGCTCGGACGAGTATGTTCGCTCATCTCTAATTTTTTCACCATTTTTTGCATTTGGAATTTTTTTCCCACTTCCCAGTACACAAAATGGAAAATTAAATACCATCACTATGAAGTGCAATTTGTTAGGCAAAAAACAAGCCATCACAGAGCTCTTTACGTGGAAAAATAAAAAATGTTATCGATTTTTGAAGGTGGGGCGTGAAAAATGGAATTGAAAGAACAAAAAAAGGCCAGGTCGTTAAGGGATTAAAATGAGTTGTTCCAGATGAGAAGAGCAGGACTGCTCCCTACCGAAAACAACGCCACAAATGTCTTTGGGATATATCTGCTATTGCAACTAAGCTTTTACTTTTATTTACAAATACTGGGGGCATTTAAAAAATAAAGTACCGTATAAACTCAAGTATAAGCCGACCCAAGTATAAGCCGAGGCCCCTAATTTTACCACAAAAACCTGGGAAAACATATTGACTCGAGTATAAGCCGAGGGTGGGAAATGCATTGGTCACAGCCTCACCAGTATATAGCCTGCTGGACCCTGCCCCATAGTATACAGCCTGCCAGCCCATATCCCCCAGTATATAGTCAGCCCCCTGTCCCTGTATATAGCCAGCCCCCTGCCCCAGTATATAGCCAGCCCCCTGCCCCAGTATATAGCCAGCAGCGGGGGAAGCAGTGAAGGTGAGTTTTGATATTTTTTTTTTTTACTTGAGTATAAGCCAAGTTTGGGGTTTCAGCACATTTTTTGTGCTGAAAAACTAGGCTTATACTTGAGTATATATGGTAAATTAAATAATCTAATGGAAATGATTCAAAAATGTTTTACTTTTGTCTAAATCTAAATAATGAAATGGTAAACCCTGGTGTTGATAATTATTTTCATTATTTTTTCCAATTAGACCAAGAAATAATGGATCTCAGGGGCCGCGAGTCACTGACTAATTGTCCTGGATATGTGTATATATCAGACCTGGAGGGTTACCTACAATCCTTAGTGAAACAATATGAGTGTTTTCAGGCCACTTGCATTTCCATTTCATTTCTGCATAGAATTATCTTTGCAGGAGACAAGATTTATGACATTTATCAAACATCTAAATTTTTTAAATTAATATGGAAGGAAGAACCTGCACACAAGACGTGTCGTTGACGGGAATCTTTTCTGACTGATTTGGAAAGTGGCTGCTATTGGACATTTCTTCCACCATGGACCACAACATGACGTTTGCCACTGAGATCATACTATTAGGATTCTACCAAGATCTTTCCACCAGTATTGTACTTTTTATTGTGTTCTTTGTGATCCACTTAGTTACCGTCATTGGAAATCTTTCGCTCATACTGGTTGTTATCTTGACCTCTCACCTTCAGATCCCAATGTATTTCTTTCTATGCATATTATCCTTCCTGGACTTAGGTAACTCATCATCAGTGGTGCCTAGGCTGTTGTGGGACCTCTTCTCTATACATAGGTCCATATCAGTTGGGGCTTGTGCTGTACAGCTGTACATGATACTTCTTATGTCGGGTTCTGAATGTCTTCTTCTTGCCATCATGGCCTATGACCGATATGTGGCCATCTGCCGACCCCTTCACTACTCAAGGCTGATGAGCTGGAGCATCTGTTATCGACTCATAGGCACTTTAGGGGTGTTGAGCTTTTTCATGTTTGTTTTACCAACCCTTGCCATGCCTGTTCCTCTGTGCTACCCAAACACGATCAACCACTTCATGTGTGAGGTTCTAGCAGTCCGAAAAATAACTTGTATTCAGTCCTACTTTGCGGAAGTTTTGATACTTTCTATTTGTGTCACCTCTGTGTTCTCTCCTTTCATCGTGATCCTTATTTCCTATACTTGTATTATATCCTCTGTATTAAAAATCCAGACTACAGACAGATCTAAGGCCTTCTCCACCTGCACCTCCCACATCGTAGTGGTAGTTTTATTTTATGGGAGTGAAATGGCCATGTATTTTGGAGCCTCCGCAAATTACTCCACAAACCAAGGAAAGTATATTGCAGTTTTTTGTAATATTATTTGTCCCATGCTAAATCCTCTGATTTACAGTCTGAACAACAAAGACATCAAAACAGAACTGAAAAAATGTAGACATATTTGTATTCCTACAAACTATCATTCACAATCCTAATAAAATTGGAAATTAAATATATATTTCGACAATTATTTATAATTGATTTTGAGCTATGATTCCCTTCTATCCTTTGCCATATTCCCAGCATTTTCCATATACTATAAATGTTATTATATTATTTTAAAAAAATATTCTTATTTTTTTTTCTTTGTTCCATTTTTCCTTTTATACTTTCTATCCCCTACATGATATCATGTAACTACCACCTGGTAAGTCTGACATGTATACTCGGAAAGCAAAGGCTGTGCACAACGTAGTATCAAATGCAATTTGAAGTTTCTTATAGGTACAATAGTGTACAGTGGGCCTGGGCCTTTGTCAAACACTACAAAAAGATAATAATTCAACATAAGTACTGGTAGGAGAGTATATACATATCTGCTCAGTCCCATTCCGGTGGCTGGTTCTACAAGTTTCCTGTTTTCTGTGACCTCTTGTTATTACTTGCTATTCTGTTTATCTGACCTCTGCTACATGTACTCGACCTCTCTCTAGTGATACAATTCTGAACCTTCATGACCATCTTGGTTTTAACCTGGATCTGTCCAACCCTGCTTGTTTGTCTTTATCTGCTGTTTGTCCCTCTGTGTCCTAGTGTGAATACTGGTCTATCTCTGACTTTTTGTTACGTGTCCGCTCCACCATCCAGCAGCTACCAGACGAAGAAAGTTTTCCCTGTCACCTAGCAGGGTCTCTCAGGGTCCGTTAGTTAGGTTTATGATAGCAGGTTTTCCATTATGAGGCCGCCTTATTGGGACACCCTACGAGCCAGGGTGAGTTTGCCACCACTTAACCAGTCTGACAGCTTGTGCTAAGTCTGGTTGTGGTTGTGCTGTTTGCTGGACAGGTACCTGAGAGTTACACAATTCACTTTAAATGTAATCTAAAATTTTCTGCCTCACATCGGTGTAAAAATCCCTATTTCCATAAGAACTGCTCAGATATCAGTATTTTTACATCTTTAGAATGCAATTTCTTCTATTGACGATCTCTTCTTACTATAGTCATAACATTAACCTGGAAATCATTTATGATTTTAGTGCTCCTTTATATTTACAATAATAATAATAATAATAATAATAATAATAATGATAAAATAATAAAAATAATAATAATCTTTATTTATGTAGCACCATCAAATTCCGTAGCTTTACAGATTCTGGGGAACATATACATATAAAATAAGACATAAAAGAGTAATAACATTGTCATATGAAACTACAAGAAGCTTTGATTTAATCCATAAATATTGCATATAAAATAGTTCATTTAAGTCATGAATTGAGGAGACTGTTCGGGTTCATGCTGCACATCACGGGTCTGGGTTGCAGGTTCTGCATTTGGGCTCACCCCCTACCAGTAACACCCACGATTGGGGTCAGAACCGATTATGAGTATTGCCGGTGGTTCATACGCACTTCGCGAACCCAAAAGAAACCTGAATTAGTCAGTTCATTACTAATCATAAGTCAAGCTTTTTGGTAAAACTCTTACTATATTTGGAATTTCCTGCATTTTAAATCTTAAAATTCAGTCTAACATATTAATTTCAGTCTGAATCAGTATTTGTTTCTATCCCTCTGCTCTTCTGTCATTGAAGTAATAAGACATTTACTAAAAGTAATAAGAAATAATGTAAAAAAAAATATTACATTCGATTTTTTTAAGTTTACTGCTTTTTTCTGATGTTTACATGACTAAAAAAATAGCAAATAAATAAAATTAGCTAAAATAATTCTCCACCATAATTTATTTTATCCCACAGATTACTACATCAATATACAAAACCCAGTTCCCTTAACCTCAGAGAAAACATCTATTCTTCATTTTTGAGTTTCCGATTTTTTTACTCCCCTCCCTCCAAAAGTCATAATTTTTTCATTTGAAAAGCGGGTTTGTTTTCTGTGAGAATGTCAGTGGTACCAGTACATATTCTATGTAATATACGGTGAGACTTGAAAAAAAATTGGAGAAATGCTGTGAAATTGACAGAAAAATTCTATTATTGTTTCCTAATTTTACAGTCTGGTCCACTTGACACTCCTGTGGGTCAATGTGATTATAGAGATGCCAAATTAATATAGTAGCAAAAATATTGTAATGTTTTATTGTTTAACCCCTTAAGGACACAATACCATTTTGGAATTGCTACTATTTATTACTTTAATCCCTTTTTTATTTTATGTGGAACAAGATTTTATCTATCCAGTTCCACATATAATTAAATAAAAATCATAACTTTTGGTATTTATTTTAACCCCTTACCTATGTGTGATGCATTACACACTCATTGGCTGCTGCTGTATGCAGAGTGCTCATGGGCTCAGCCCTCTCCACACAAGGTGGGTGTTTGCTACATACTGCAGCGAACACTCACTAGTAACACCTGCGATCAGTGATCAGTAGAGATGAGCGAGCACTAAAATGCTCGGGTACTCGTTATTCGAGACGAACTTTTCCCGATGCTCGAGTGCTCGTCTCGAATAACGAACCCCATTGAAGTCAATGGGAGGCTTGAGCATTTTTCAAGGGGACCCAGGGTCTGCACAGGGAAGCTTGGCCAAACACCTGGGAACCTCAGAAAAGGATGGAAACACCACCGAAATGGACAGGAAACAGCAGAGGCAGCATGCATGGATGCCTCTGAGGCTGCTTAATCGCACCATTATGCCAAAATTATGGGCAACAGCATGGCCATGACAGAGTGTCAGAATGAGGCTAGATAGCATCTAAAACATCCAATAATTGACCCTGACACTATAGGGGACGGCGTGCAGAGGCAGCGGCAGCAGCGGCAGGCTAGAGAGTGTCATGGCGACATACCCTAAATGGACTCAGGTTTCACCAAAGGAGGTGAAATGATTTCCTATGTGAACAAAAGGTTGATGGTATATTTAGTCGATAACACAGCATGGTGGCGACATAGTGACCAAGTTCCATAACGTATCTGGTGAAACACCCGAAAAATGAGCCTGACACAGCTCTTTTGATAAGGGGACGACATGTGGAGGCAGCCATGGAGACGACTTCCATGATTAAGAGCGACAGTATGGGGCATTCATATTGCGCTGCTATGATTGCAACTTCAGGTCTCCAGCATGGCGGCGACAGATGGGCCGAGTTCCACTATGTATCTGGTGAAACACCTGAAAATTCTGCCTGACACAGCTCGTTTGATAAGGGGACCATGTATGGAGGCAGTGAACTAGTAGTAGATTAAAGGTGCTGCAGTTAAAACTATGTTCGTTGGATCTTGAGATGGAGCTGGCGCTCCGCTGCCAGGCGAGCTTTCGCCCATCCAAGCCCCTGTCTCTAGGCTACTCCCCAAACAGCACTTCTAAGAACCTTTTGTATAAGATCAAGTGTAGTAGCGTTCTTATAAGTTTGGGATATGGCGGGTGAGGGGAATGTAAACAGATGCGCAAGAAGCGCTGAAATAATATCGGTAAATGATAAAAGTTTGCCAGTATATTTTGTGGATTACACAGCAGGGTGGCGACAAAGTTAACAAGTTTGATGTGGAAGCCATGAAAAAAAAACAAAATTCTGCCTGACACAGCTCGTTTGATAAGGGGACCATGTATGCCTACAGTTCATGCCAGTCGCTGCACTGGCTGCCAGTCTCCTTTCGAATACAGTTTAAAATAATAACCCTCATCCATAAAGCTCTGTATAATGCTGCACCCCCCTACCTCTCCTCTCTTATCTCAGTCTATCGCCCAACCCGAGCTCTTAGATCCGCCAGTGATCTTAGATTAACCTCTACCCTAGTGCGGACCTCCCACTCGCGTCTCCAAGACTTCTCTAGAGCTGCACCAATTCTATGGAATGCTCTGCCCCGGACTATCAGACTAATACCTAACCTCCAAAGTTTCAAACGTGCTCTTAAAACCCATTTCTTTAGGCAAACCTATAACACTCATTAACTGCATGAAGTTTTAACTCTTCTACTAACCCGTCCTGTGTCGTCCTCCCATCTGTTATCCAGCAACCAACAGGCACCAGACTTCTCTGCAGTCCCATTCACCCTGGATCTGGTATATAAGATGACGGCTGAGTGGTTCAAGCGACAGCAATTCCATTTATTATATTTTGTTCTATTCCCTAAGAAGAATGGCTTGACCATTAAATATTCTTTTACCTCGTGTTACCCCATCATCTTCATAAACCGTAAGCTCTGGCGAGCAGGGACCTCACTCCTGTTGTTCCATACAAATGTTGTGCTCTGTTACATTACATTTGTATTTGTTTCCTATGATTTGAAAAGCGCTACGGAATATGATGGCGCTATATAAATAAAGATTATTATTATTATTATTATGGAGGCAGTGAACTAGTAGTAGATTAAAGGTGCTGCAGTTAAAACTATGTTAGTTGGATCTTGGGATGGAGCTGGCGCTCCGCTTCCAGGCGAGCTTTCGCCAATCCAAGCCCCTGTCTCTAGGCTACTCCCCAAACAGCACTTCTAAGAACCTTTTGTATAAGATCAAGTGTAGTAGCGTTCTTATAAGTTTAGGATATGGCGGGTGAGGGGAATGTAAACAGATGCGCAAGAAGCGCTGAAATAATATTGGTAAATGATAAAAGTTTGCCAGTATATTTTGTGGATAACACAGCAGGGTGGCGACAAAGTTAACAACTTTGATGTGGAATCCATGAAAACAACCCAAATTTCTGCCTGACACACCTCGTTTGATAAGGGGACGATGTATGGAGGCAGCTATATGGACGACTTTTGGAGGTAGCAATGGAGACAACGTGTGGAGGCTGCTATGGAGACAATTTAATTTGGATAGTGCCTGTATGTGGCAGTCCAAAAAAGTTTTCAAACCAGAGGAGCAGGTAGGTGGCCCTCCAGAAAAATGAAATAGATTGAGTGCCTGTATGTGGCAGTCCAAAAAAGTTTTCAAATCAGAGGAGCAGGTAGGTGGCCCTCCAGAAAAATGAAATAGATTGAGTGCCTGTATGTGGCAGTCCAAAAAAGTTTTCAAACCAGAGGAGCAGGTAGGTGGCCCTCCAGAAAAATTGAATAGATTGAGTGCCTGTATGTGGCACTCCCAAAAATTGTTTAAAACAGAGGACCGGGTAGGTGGCCCTCCAGAAAAATTAAATGCATAAAGTACTATAGCTAGAGCCAGTGGGCCCTGTCAAAAAATAGCCAGTTTCCTCTGCTTTAGTGTACAAAGAGGAGGAGAAGGAGGAAAATGAGGAGGAGGAGGAGTGCATAAATTATTCAGGTTGAGCTTCCTTCACCTGGTGGGGATTGGAAATTATGAGAAATCCAGGCTTTATTCATCTTAATAAGCGTCAGCCTGTCAGCGCTGTCAGTCGACAGGCGTCTTTGCTTATCGGTGATGATGCCACCAGCTGCACTGAAAACCCGCTCGGACAACACGCTAGCGGCAGGGCAGGCAAGAACCTCCAAGGCGTACAGCGCCAGTTCGTGCCACATGTCCAGCTTTGAAACCCAGTAGTTGTAGGGAGCTGTGTGATCATTTAGGACGATGGTATGGTCAGCTACGTACTCCCTCACCATCTTTCTGTAAAGATCAGCCCTACTCTGCCGAGATTGGGGACAGGTGACAGTGTCTTGCTGGGGTGACATAAAGCTGGCAAAAGCCTTGTAAAGCGTACCCTTGCCAGTGCTGGACAAGCTGCCTGCTCGCCTACTCTCCCTCGCTACTTGTCCCGCAGAACTACGCACTCTGCTGCTAGCGCTGTCAGAAGGGAAATAGTGTTTCAGCTTGTGCACTAGGGCCTGCTGGTATTCATGCATTCTCACACTCCTTTCCTCTCCAGGGATGAGAGTGGAAAGATTTTGCTTGTACCGTGGGTCCAGGAGAGTGAATACCCAGTAATCGGTGCTGGAATAAATTCTTTGAACGCGAGGGTCACGGGATAGGCAGCCTAGCATGAAATCTGCCATATGCGCCAGAGTACCAACGCGTAAGAATTCACTCCCCTCACTGGCCTGACTGTCCATTTCCTCCTCCTCCAACTCCTCCAACTCCTCTTCTTCTGCCCATACACGCTGAACAGTGAAGGACTCAACAATGGTCCCCTCTTGTGTCTCGCCAACATTCTCCTCCTCTTCCTCCTCATCCTCCTCCACCTCCTCCGATATGCGCTGAGAAACAGACCTAAGGGTGCTTTGGCTATCAACAAGGGAATCTTCTTCCCCCGTCTCTTGTGACGAGCGCAAAGCTTCCGACTTCATGCTGATCAGAGAGTTTTTCAACAGGCCAAGCAGCGGGATGGTGAGGCTCATGATGGCGGCATCGCCACTGACCATCTGTGTTGACTCCTCAAAGTTACTCAGCACCTGACAGATATCAGACATCCACGTCCACTCCTCATTGTAGACTTGAGGAAGCTGACTGACCTGACTACCAGTTCTGGTGGAAGTTGACATCTGGCAGTCTACAATCGCTCTGCGTTGCTGGTAAACTCTGGATAACATGGTTAATGTTGAATTCCAACTCGTGGGCACGTCGCACAACAGTCGGTGGGCGGCAGTTGGAGGCGGCGCTGCGCTGCCCTGAGAGTGGCAGCATCTGTGCTGGACTTTCTGAAATGCGCACAGATGCGGCGCACCTTCGTGAGCAAATCAGACAGATTGGGGTATGTCTTGAGGAAACTCTGAACTATCAGATTTAACACATGGGCCAGGCATGTTGCAGAGCCGCCACCAGGTTACGGCCGTTGTCACACACAACCATGCCAGGCTTCAGGTTCAGCGGTGCCAGCCACAGATCAGTCTGCGCCGTGATGCCCTGTAATAGTTCTTGGGCGGTTTGCCTTTTATCGCCTAGGCTCAGCAGTTTGAGCACCGCCTAGCGACTGATGGCGCCATGCCCACGGATGGTAGTTCGGAGGTGGAGGAGGGGTGGGAGGAGGAGGAGGCATAGTAGGCCTGAAAGACCTGGACCGAGGTAGGCCCCGCAATCCTCGGCGTCGGCAGTATATGACCAGCCACAGGGTCAGACTCGGTCCCAGCCTCCACCAAGTTAACCCAATGTGCCGTCAGCGATATATAGTGGCCCTGCCCGGCAGCACTCGTCCACGTGTCCGTGGTCAGGTGGACCTTGTCAGAAACGGCGTTGGTCAGGGCACGGATAATGTTGTCTGACACGTGCTGGTGCAGGGCTGGGACGGCACATCGGGAAAAGTAGTGGCGGCTGGGGACCGAATACCGAGGGGCGGCCGCCGCCATGAGGTTTGCGAAAGGCCTCGGTCTCTACTAGCCTATAGGGCAGCATCTCCAGGCTAAGCAATCTGGATATGTGGACATTAAGGGCTTGGGCGTGCGGGTGGGTTGCACTATATTTCCGTTTCCGCTCCAGCGTCTGGGGTATGGAGAGCTGAACACTGGTGGATGCTGTGGAGGATCGTGGAGGCGACGATGGGGTTTTTGTGCCAGGGTCCTGGGCAGGGGGCTGACTATCAGCTGAAACAGGGGAAGGAGCAGTGGTGTGCATGGCCGGAGGTGAACGGGCTTGATGCCACTGAGTGGGGTGTTTAGCATTCATATGCCTGCGCATACTGGTGGTAGTTAAGCTAGTAGTGGTGGAACCCCTGCTGTTCCTGGTTTGGCAAAGGTTGCACACCACAGTCCGTCGGTCATCCGGTGTTTCCTTAAAGAACCTCCAGACTTCTGAAAATCTAGCCCTCGCCGCGGGAGCCCTCGCCACGGGAGCTTCACTACGTGACACATTTGGCGCTGATGCACCAGCTCTGGCCCTGCCTTTCCGTCTGGCCCCACCACTGCCTCTTCCAACCTGTTCTGGTCGAGGACTCTCCTCCATCTCAGAAGCACTGTGTTCACCCGGCCTCTCAACCCAGCTTGGGTCTGTCACCTTATCATCCTCCGATCCCTCAGTCTGCTCCCCCCTCGGACTTCCTGCCCTGACAACAACTTCACCACTGTCTGACAACCGTGTCTCCTCATCAGTTCCTCAGAGTATGCCGGTTCAAATGCCAAATTTTCCTGGGAGGGGGCAGACTGGGGGGGAGGAGGCTGAGGTGCAGGAGCTGGAGGAGTGCCGATTTCGGTGACATGGGTGGACTGCGTGGAAGACTGACTGGTGGACAAATTGCTCGAAGCATTGTCCGCAATCCACGACATCACCTCTTCGCACTGTTCTGGCCTCAACAGTGCTCTACCACGAGTCCCAGTAACTTCAGACATGAACCTAGGGAGTGTAGCTCTGCGGCGTTCCCCTGCTCCCTCATCAGCAGGTGGTGTCTCACCCCGCCCAGGACCACGGCCTCTGACCCCTGCAGTAGTTGGACGCCCACGTCCCCGCCCTCGTCCTCTACCCCTAGCCCTCGGGTTAAACATTTTGAAAATGAAAGTTATAACTTTAATTTTTTTTTAACTTTTTTTTGTGTTTTTTTTTTTTTGTGTTTTTTAGTTTTTAAAACCAAACGATGCTATCCTATTGCTATGGCTATTTTCTAGCCAAGTATGAAAGCACACTGCTATGCCAGATGACATGACGCTGAGTTATGAAAAAATAAACGTAAAATAAAAAGTAAATGGCAGACTGTGCCTAATTGAAATCCAACCCCTAATACATTTTCCCACTTCGGTCTTTGCGATGGATATGTGCGTCACTAAGCGCTAAACACAGCAGTCGCAAGTCTCACTACAAATTCCTCACAATTTGGTAGTAGATGCACTGCAGCAAGGACAGCCACCAGCAGATCAACCAGAAATAAAATATATATAACGCTATTGTAGGCGTAAGTAAGCCGTTTGGATTCTCCTTTGGCTATTTTCTAGCCAAGTATGAAAGCACACTGATGAGATGACGGTGAGTTATGAAAAAATAAACGTAAAATAAAAAGTAAATGGCAGACTGTGCCTAATTGAAATCCAACCCCTAATAAATTTTCCCACTTCGGTCTTTGCGATGGATATGTGCGTCACTAAGCGCTAAACACAGCGGTCGCAAGTCTCACTACAAATTCCTCACAATTTGGTAGTAGATGCACTGCAGCAAGGACAGCCACCAGCAGATCAACCAGAAATAAAATATATATAACGCTATTGTAGGCGTAAGTAAGCCGTTTGGATTCTCCTTTGGCTATTTTCTAGCCAAGTATGAAAGCACACTGCTATGCCAGATGAGATGACGCTGAGTTATGAAAAAATAAACGTAAAATAAAAAGTAAATGGCAGACTGTGCCTAATTGAAATCAAACCCCTAATAAATTTTCCCACTTTGGTGTTTGAGGTGGATATGTGTGTCACTAAGAGCTAAACACAACGGTAGCAAGTCCCCCTGCAAATTCCTCACAATATGGTACTAGCTGCAAATAAAAAAAAAAAAAGTATAACGTTATTGTAGCCCTAAGAAGGGCTGTTGGGTTCTTGTAGACTCACTCCTGCCTAACAGTAAGCTAATAGAACACCCTAACGCTATCCCTGCAGCAGCAGCAGCTCTCTCTCTAGCGGCATCCAGACACAGAATGATCCGAGCAGCGCAGGCAGGGGCTAGTCTATTCCAGGGTCACCTGATCTGGCCAGCCAACCACTGCTATCGACGTGTAAGGGTACCACGTCATGCTGGGTGGAGTGCAGAGTCTCCTGGCTTGTGATTGGCTCTGTTTCTGGCTGCCAAAAAGCAAAACGGCGGGAGCTGCCATTTTCTCGAGCGGGCGAAGTATTCGTCCGAGCAACGAGCAGTTTCGAGTACGCTAATGCTCGAACGAGCATCAAGCTCGGACGAGTATGTTCGCTCATCTCTAGTGCTGGCCCTTAGTGCTTATGCCATTGTGAAAGTCTCCCAGCGGTATTCCACGAGACTGTCTCCTGCAAAGGTACCTTCAACTTTGGCTGCCCCCGCAGGCTAGTCACACCTGTGTAATGATCTGGTGGCATCCCACGGGAGGAAGACCATCCCACTTTGTGGCAGGCTCTGGTGAAGACCAGGAACCACTTATATTCCGGTCCCAGGTGTTGACTAGTATCACCTCCCGCGGTGGTCCAGAGGATCCACAGATTCCGAACTCTTATAGTAAGATCCGCCATGGATCCGACAGAGGTTCCTCTTCCCATTTGGTCTGATCTTGCCACCATCCTGGTCCAACAGTCCAGGCAGATTGCTGCGCAACGTGAACAGCTGGGAAAAGCCACAGTTGCTAGCCACTCAGCTTCAGCATCTCGTTCCTGAAACTGCTCCTGCGGTGTATCTTGCTACCCCGGCTTGTCTTCCTGCCGCTGAACCTAGGCTACCACTGTCTATGCCCAACAAATATGATGGGGATCCTAAGCTGTGCAAGGTCTTTACTACCCATTGCTCCCTGCACATATAACTCATGCCATCTCAAATTGGCACAGAGCGATCCAAGGTGGCATTTGTCATCAGTCTCCTCTCCCGGAAGGCCCTGGCCTGGGATACCCCTCTTTGACACAGAGACGACCCAGTCACAGCTACCCACACTGCATACCTGGCGGAATTCCGGTTCGTGTTCGAAGAACCTGCACGGGCATCCTCTGCTGAGACTGCACTGCAGAATCTGCCCAAGGGGAACTCTTCTGTGGGCGAATATGCTGTCCAGTTCTGTACACTGGCCTCGGAGCTCTCCTGAAACGATGCAGCCCTGTCTGCAACCGGGTCTGCAGGAAACTTTGTGGATGCTGCCCTGGTCTTGCAGCTCCATGCTCCTGTGCTTCACTGGGGGCAAGATTGCCAGTCCCGTTGCTTGGTGGTTTCTAATCCAATACTCGTCATGGTCTCTTCTGTGGTACCCAAGCCTATGGAGGGTCTCCCAACTTGCTATTGGGACTTTGCGGATGTTTTTTCAAAGAAGCAAGCCGAGACTTTGCTGCCTCACCATCCTTATGACTGTCCTGTGGATCTGCTGCCGGGTACGTCCCCTCTCCGGGGCCGAGTATACCCACTCTCAGTACCAGAAACTGCAGCAATGTCAGACTACATCAAAGAGAACCTGTAGAAGTCCTCTTCTCAGGCTAGTGCAGCCTTTTTCCTTGTGTCCAAAAAGAATGGGTAACTCCATCCATGCATTGACTACTGCTGTCTTAACAAGGTCACAGTTAAGAACCATTATCTGTTGCCGTTGATCACTAAACTGTTTGACCATCTTCCTGGAGCCAAGATTTTCTCCAAATTGGATCTTTGAGGAGCCTGCAATCTCATTCATATCCATCAGGGAGATGAGTGAAAGACCGCTTTTAATACCCGTGATGGACACATCGAGTATCTGGTGATGCCGTTTGGAATGCACCATCCGTCTTCCAAGAATTCGTTAATTCCATCTTTAGAGACTTGCTTTGTGCCTGTGTTGTGGTCTATCTGGATGACATTCTGGTATTCTTTCTGGACCTTTGCAAGTCCTCAGTCATTTAAGGGCCAGTCGCCTTTACGCAAAACTAGAGAAGTGCCAATTCCACCAGCGGAGTGTTACATTTATCGGCTATATCATCTCCGAAAGAGGTCTCCAGATGGATCCTGCTAAGCTGTCTGCTGTTCTTCAGTGGCTTCATCAGGGAGACTATGTGCAATACAGAGGTTTCTGGGCTTCGCAAACTACTACCTCCAAATTATTCCGCATTTCTCCTCCCTGGTATCTCCCATCGTGGCCACTGGCTGCGGAAGTGGCCTTCTCTAAATTAAAGACTGCCTTTGCCTCAGGCACCAGTACACATTCGGCCAGATACAGGGAAGCCCTTCCATCTAGAGGTTGATGCCTCCTCTGTAGGACCAGGAGCAGTGCTTACCCAGAAAGGTCCTAAAGGTCGCACTCTAACATGTGGTTTCCTTTTTAAGACCTTCTCCTCTGCAGAAATTACTCCAAAATATTACTCCATAGGAGGTCGGGAACTTTTGGCAATAAAACTTGCCTTCGAAGAGTGGTGTTACCTTCTGGAGGGAGCTCATTTTCCGGTCTGCATCTACACAGATCATAAGAACCTTCTCTATCTCCAGACTGCATAGTGACACAATCCACATCAAGACCGGTGGTCACTTTTCTATTCCCATTTTAATTTCCGTATCCATTTGCGTCCGGCTGAGAAGAACATCAAGGCTGACGCCCTCTCTCAGGCGTCGGATGTTATTGGGGAAGAACCAGTTCCTCCTCATGTCATCCCTCTTGAGTAGCTGGTACTGGCCACGCCTATGGATCTGAGACAACTACCTCCTTGCAAGACCTATGTACAACCTGCTCTCCAGAGGAAAATTATGACTTAGGGCCATTTTTCACGTGTGGCTGGGCACCCTGGGGTGTAGCGCTCAGTTGCCCTCATTTCCCGATTCTACTGCCGGCCAGATGTGGCCAAGGATGTATGGGACTTAGTGGGTTCCTGTGCTCCCTGTGCTCCCTGTGCCCGGAATAAGCCCCCTGGCTTCCTTCTGGCTTTCTGGTGTTCCCTCTGCAACCAACTTCAAGTGAAATTGGACTTTTCATCCACCTATCATCCCAAGTTCAATGGGCAGGTGGAAAGAGTTATTCAGACTCTGTGCTGCTATCTACGCCATTTTGCTCGCATCAATCCAGTGACCTACAAGTTGCGCCTTCCTCCCACCATAAGCTTCTTGAACTTCTTTCATGTCTCTTTACTCGAGCCTGTTATCCTGAACCGTTTCTCCCGGCAAGTACCTGCTCCTGAGGCTGATTCCACCGACGTATTCGAGGTAAGAGAGGTCCTAGATATGAAGACGGTGAAAGGGAAGCGGTTCTTCTTTGTTGACTGGAAGGGGTTTGGGCCAGAGGAGAGATCCTGGGAAGGATAACATTCTGGACCAGTCTCCTGCAGAGGTTACTCCCCAAAAAAGAAGGGGGGCTACTATCATGGGGGCTCCTGCAACCCATGTCTCGGGTCGCAGGCTCACCTGTGAACCTCACTGTGCCCCAGCACTACCCACCACTGTGTCTTACCTCTCTCATTCCTGATTCCCGTTCATCGGCTTCAGAAGAGTTAAAGGGCCAATGCACCGCTAAATGGTGCTGGCCCTTTTCAGGCAATGGATAAAGCCCGGCATCTCCCAGAATTCCCTGTCGGAACTTGGTGCTTATGCCATTGTGAAAGACTCCCAGCGATATTCCTGTAGGTTCCTGCATTACTGTTCCTTTGTTCCTGTTCCCATGTTCCTGTTCCCGTGTTCCTGCGTTCCTGTTCCTGTGTTCCTGTGCTCCTGTGTGTTTCTGTCTTCCTGCTCCAATGCTCCTGTGTGTTCCAGTCCTTTCCAGTATTCCTGTTCCCATCTGCCTGGACCTCCCGTTGCTAACCCTGGATTGGACTTGACTAGAGATGAGCGAACATACTCGTCCGATCTTGATGCTTGTTCGAGCATTAGCGTACTCGAAAGTGCTCGTTGCTCGGACGAATACTTCGCCCGCTCGAGAAAATGGCAGCTCCCGCCGTTGTGATTTTTGGCGGCCAGAAACAGAGCCAATCACAAGCCAGGAGACTCTGCACTCCACCCAGCATGACGTGGTACCCTTACATGTCGATAGCAGTGGTTGGCTGGCCAGATCAGGTGACCCTGAAATAGACTAGCCCCTGCCCGCGCTGCTCGGATCATTCTCTGTCTGGATGTCGCTAGGGAGAGAGCTGCTGCTGGTCAGGGAAAGCGTTAGGGTGTTCTATTAGAATAGTGTTAGGCAGGAGTGATTCTACAAGAACCCAACAGCCCTTCTTAGGGCTACAATAACGTTTTATTTTACTTTTTTTTGGTTTGCCTGTGGCTGGGCTTGCTGGCATTAGTAGTGCAGCTAGTACCATATTGTGAGTAATTTGCAGGGAGACTTGCTACCGTTGTGTTTAGCTCTTAGTGACACACATATCCACCTCAAACACCGAAGTGGGACAATTTATTAGGGGTTTGATTTGAATTAGGCAGAGTCTGCTGATTTATTTTTTTTTACCTTTATTTCTTTTTATAGCTCAAAATAATCTGACAAAGCAGTGTGCTTTCAGTGTAGGCTAGAAAATAGCCATAGGAGAACCCCAACGGCTTACTTAGGCCTACAATAGCGTTATATTTTACTTTCTTTTTGTTTGCTTGTGGCTGGGCTTGCTGGCACTAGTAGTGCAGCTAGTACCATATTGTGAGGAATTTGCAGGGAGACATGCGACCGTTGTGTTTAGCTCTTAGTGACACACATATCCACCTCAAACACCTAAGTGGGACAATTTATTAGGGGTTTGATTTGAATTAGGCACAGTATGCTGATTTATTATTTTTTACGTTTATTTTTTTTTATAGCTCAAAGTCATCAGGCACAGCACAAAATCCAGTTGTGTGCTGTCAGTGTAGGTTAGAAACTAGCCATAGCAATAGGATAGCATCGTTTTGTTTAAAAAAAACAAAAAAAAACACAAAAAAACAAAAAACAAAAAAAAATTACAGTTTACACTTGTAACGTGGGCGTCCAACTACTGCAGGGGTCAGAGGCCGTGGTCCTGGGCGGGGTGAGACACCACCTGCTGATGAGGGAGCAGGGGAACGCCGCAGAGCTACACTCCCTAGGTTCATCATGTCTCAAGTTACTGGGACTCGTGGTAGAGCACTGTTGAGGCCAGAACAGTGCGAAGAGGTGATGTCGTGGATTGCGGACAATGCTTCTAGCCATTTGTCCACCAGTCAGTCTTCCACGCAGTCCACCCATGTCACCGAAATCAGCATTCCTTCAGCTCCTCCACCTCAGCCTCCTTCCCCCCAGTCTGCCCCCTCCCAGCAAAATTTGGCATTTGAACCGGCGTACTCTGAGGAACTGTTTTCTGGACCCTTCCCACAGTCACAAACCACTTGTCCGGTTGCTGCTGAGCTATTTTCCGATGCCCAGGTTTTCCACCGGTCGCAGTCTGTGGGTGATGATGACATTATTGACGTAGTGGAAGAAGTGTGTAAAGAGGTGTCAGGCGATGAGGAGACACGGTTGTCAGACAGTGGTGAAGTTGTTGTCAGGGCAGGAAGTCCGAGGGGGGAGCAGACTGAGGGATCGGAGGATGATGAGGTGACAGACCCAAGCTAGGTTGATAGGCCGGGTGAACACAGTGCTTCTGAGACGGAGGCGAGTTCTTTAGCAGAACAGGTTGGAAGAGGCAGTGGTGGGGCCAGACGGAGAGGCAGGGCCGAAGCTGGTGCATCAGCGCCAAATGTTTCCCGTAGTCAAGCTCCCGTGGCGAGGGCTAGATTTTCAGAAGTCTGGAGGTTCTTTAAAGAAACACCGGATGACCGACGGACTGTGGTGTGCAACCTGTGCCAAACCAGGATCAGCAGGGGTTCCACAACTACTAGCTTAACTACCACCAGTATGCGCAGGCATATGAATGCTAAACACCCCACTCAATGGCACCAAGCCCGTTCACCTCCGGCCGGGCATACCTCTGCTCCTTCCCCTGTGTCATCTGCTAGTCAGCCCCCTGCCCAGGACCCCGGCCCAAACACCTCCCGTGCGAAAACCCCATCTTCGCCTCCACGATCCTCCACAGCATCCACCAGCGTTCAGCTCTCCATACCCCAGACGCTGGAGCGCAAAAGGAAGTATAGCGCAACCCACCCACACGCCCAAGCCCTCAACATCCACATCTCCAAGTTGCTTAGCCTGGAGATGCTGCCCTATAGGCTGGTAGAGACCGAGGCCTTTCGAAACCTCATGGCAGCGGCCGCCCCTCGGTATTCCGTCCCCAGCCGCCACTACTTTTCCCGATGTGCCGTCCCAGCCCTGCACAAGCACGTGTCAGAGAACATCATCCGTGCCCTGACCAACGCCTTTTCTGACAAGGTCCACCTGACCACGGACACGTGGACGAGTGCTGCTGGGCAGGGCCACTATATATCGCTGACGGCACATTGGGTTAACTTGGTGGAGGCTGGGACTGAGTCTGACCCTGGGGCTGGTCATATACTGCCGACGCTTAGGATTGCAGGGCCTGCCTCGGTCCAGGTCTCAAAGGCCTCCTCCTCCTCCCACCCCTCCTCCACCTCCTCCTCTGAATTACCATCCGTGGGCATGGCGCCATCAGTCGGTAGCTCTAGGCACAGCAGCAGTGCCGTCGCTAAGCGACAGCAGGCGGTGCTCAAACTGCTGAGCCTAGGCGACAAAAGGCACACCGCCCAAGAGCTATTACAGGGCATCACGGCGCAGACTGATCTGTGGCTGGCACCGCTGAATCTGAAACCAGGCATGGTTGTGTGTGACAACGGCCATAACCTGGTGGCGGCTCTGCAACTCGGCAGACTGACACATGTGCCATGCCTGGCCCATGTGTTAAATCTCATAGTTCTGCGTTTCCTCAAGACATACCCCAATCTGTCTGATTTGCTCACGAAGGTGCGTCGCATATGTGCGCATTTCAGGAAGTCCAGCACAGATGCTGCCACTCTCAGGGCAGCGCAGCGCCGCCTCCAACTGCCCGCTCACCGACTGTTGTGCGACGTGCCCACGAGGTGGAATTCAACATTAACCATGTTATCCAGAGTTTACCAGCAGCGCAGAGCGATTGTAGACTGCCAGATGTCAACTTCCACCAGAACTGGTAGTCAGGTCAGTCAGCTTCCTCAAGTCTACAATGAGGAGTGGACGTGGATGTCTGATATCTGTCAGGTGCTGAGTAACTTTGAGGAGTCAACACAGATGGTCAGTGGCGATGCCGCCATCATCAGCCTCACCATCCCGCTGCTTGGCCTGTTGAAAAACTCTCTGGTCAGCATGAAGTCGGAAGCTTTGCGCTCATCACAAGAGACGGGGGAAGAAGATTCCCTTGTTGATAGCCAAAGCACCCTTAGGTCTGTTTCTCAGCGCATATCGGCAGAGGTGGAGGAGGATGAGGAGGAAGAGGAGGGGACCATTGTTCAGTCCTTCACTGCTCAGCGTGTATGGGCAGAAGAAGAGGAGTTGGAGGAGGAGGAAATGGGCAGTCAGGCCAGTGAGGGGAGTGAATTCTTGCGCGTTGGGACTCTGGCGCATATGGCAGATTTCATGCTAAGCTGCCTATCCCGTGACCCTCGAGTTCAAAGAATTTATTCCAGCAGCGATTACTGGGTATTCACTCTCCTGAACCCACGGTACAAGCAAAATCTTTCCACTCTCATCCCTGGAGAGGAAAGGAGTATGAGAATGCATGAATACCAGCAGGCCCTGGTGCACAAGCTGAAACAGTATTTCCCTTCTGACAGCGCTAGCGGCAGAGGGCGTACTTCTGCGGGACAAGTAGCGAGGGAGAGTAGGCGAGCAGGCAGCTTGTCCAGCACTGGCAGGGGTACGCTTTACAAGGCCTTTGCCAGTTTTATGTCACCCCAGCAAGACACTGTCACCTGTCCCCAGTCTCGGCAGAGTAGGGCTGATCTTTACAGAAAGATGGTGAGGGAGTACGTAGCTGACCATACCATCGTCCTAAATGATCACACAGCTCCCTACCACTACTGGGTTTCAAAGCTGGACATGTGGCACGAACTGGCGCTGCACGTCTTGGAGGTTCTTGCCTGCCCTGCCGCTAGCATGTTGTCCGAGCGAGTTTTCAGTGCAGCTGGTGGCATCATCACTGATAAGCGTACACGCCTGTCGACTGACAGCGCTGACAGGCTGACACTTATCAAGATGAATAAAGCCTGGATTTCTCAGAATTTCCATTCTCCACCAGGTGAAAGAAGCTCAACCTGAATAATGTATGCACTCCTCCTCCTCATTGTCCTCCTTCTCCTCCTCTTTGTACACTAAAGCAGAGGAAACTGGCTATTTTTTTCCAGGGCCAACTGGCTATAGCTATAGTACTCTATGTATTTAATTTTTCTGGAGGGCCACCTACCCGGTCCTCTGTTTTAAACAATTTTTGGGAGTGCCACATATAGGCACTCAATCTATTTAATTTTTCTGGAGGACCACCTACCTGCTCCTCTGGTTTGAAAACTTTTTTGGACTGCCACATACAGGCACTCAATTTATTTCATTTTTCTGGAGGACCACCTACCTGCTCCTCTGGTTTGAAAACTTTTTTGGACTGCCACATACAGGCACTATCCAAATTAAATTGTCTCCATAGCAGCCTCCACATGTCGTCTTTTTAGCTGGCTCCACACGTTGTCTCCATTGCTACCTCCACACGTCATCGCCATAGCTGCCTCCAAAAGTCGTCCATATAGCTGCCTCCATACATGGTCGCCTTATCAAACGAACTGTGTCAGGCAGAATTTTGGGTTGTTTCATGGCTTCCACTTGTTAACTTTGTCGCCACCCTGCTGTGTAATCCACAAAATATACTGGCAAACTTTTATAATTTACCGATATTATTTCAGCGCTTCTTGCGCATCTGTTTACATTCCCCTCACCCGCCATAACCCAAACTTATAAGAACGCTACTACACTTGATCTTATACAAAAGGTTCTTAGAAGTGCTGTTTGGGGAGTAGCCTAGAGACAGGGGCTTGGATTGGCGAAAGCTCGCCTGGCAGCGGAGCGCCAGCTCCATCTCAAGATCCAACTAACATAGTTTTAACTGCAGCACCTTTAATCTACTACTAGTTCACTGCCTCCATACATGGTCCCCTTATCAAACGAGCTGTGTCAGGCAGAATTTTGGGTTGTTTTCATGGCTTCCACATCAAAATTGTTAACTTTGTCGCCACCATGCTGTGTAATCCACAAAATATACTGGCAAACTTTTATCATTTACCGATATTATTTCAGCGCTTCTTGTGCATCTGTTTACATTCCCTCACCCGCCATAACCCAAACTTATAAGAACGCTACAACACTTGATCTTATACAAAAGGTTCTTAGAAGTGCTGTTTGGGGAGTAGCCTAGAGACAGGGGCTTGGATTGGCGAAAGCTCGCCTGGCAGCGGAGCGCCAGCTCCATCTCAAGATCCAACTAACATAGTTTTAACTGCAGCACCTTTAATCTACTACTAGTTCACTGCCTCCATACATGGTCCCCTTATCAAACGAGCTGTGTCAGGCAGAATTTTGGGTTGTTTGCATGGCTTCCACATCAAAATTGTTAACTTTGTCGCCACCCTGTTGTGTAATCCACAAAATATACTGGCAAACTTTTATAATTTACCGATATTATTTCAGAGCTTCTTGCGCATCTGTTTACATTCCCCTCACCCGCCATATCCCAAACTTATAAGAACGCTACTACACTTGATCTTATACAAAAGGTTCTTAGAAGTGCTGTTTGGGGAGTAGCCGAGAGACAGGGGCTTGGATTGGCGAAAGCTCGCCTGGCAGCGGAGCGCCAGCTCCATCCCATGATCCAACTAACATAGTTTTAACTGCAGCACCTTTAATCTACTACTAGTTCACTGCCTCCATACATCGTCCCCTTATCAAACGAGCTGTGTCAGGCAGAATTCTGGGTTGTTTTCATGGCTTCCACATCAAACTTGTTAACTTTGACGCCACCCTGCTGTGTAATCCACAAAATATACTGGCAAACTTTTATCATTTACCGATATTATTTCAGCGCTTCTTGCGCATCTGTTAACATTCCCCTCACCCGCCATATCCCAAACTTATAACAACGCTACTACACTTGATCTTATACAAAAGGTTCTTAGAAGTGCTGTTTGGGGAGTAGCCGAGAGACAGGGGCTTGGATTGGCGAAAGCTCGCCTGGCAGCGGAGCGCCTGCTCCATCTCAAAATCCAACTAACATAGTTTTAACTGCAGCACCTTTAATCTACTACTAGTTCACTGCCTCCATACATCGTCCCCTTATCAAACGAGCTGTGTCAGGCAGAATTTTGGGTTGTTTTCATGGCTTCCACATCAAAATTGTTAACTTTGTCGCCACCATGCTGTGTAATCCACAAAATATACTGGCAAACTTTTATCATTTACCGATATTATTTCAGCGCTTCTTGTGCATCTGTTTACATTCCCTCACCTGCCATAACCCAAACTTATAAGAACGCTACAACACTTGATCTTATACAAAAGGTTCTTAGAAGTGCTGTTTGGGGAGTAGCCTAGAGACAGGGGCTTGGATTGGCGAAAGCTCGCCTGGCAGCGGAGCGCCAGCTCCATCTCAAGATCCAACTAACATAGTTTTAACTGCAGCACCTTTAATCTACTACTAGTTCACTGCCTCCATACATGGTCCCCTTATCAAACGAGCTGTGTCAGGCAGAATTTTGGGTTGTTTGCATGGCTTCCACATCAAAATTGTTAACTTTGTCTCCACCCTGCTGTGTAATCCACAAAATATACTGGCAAACTTTTATCATTTACCGATATTATTTCAGCACTTCTTGCGCATCTGTTTACATTCCCCTCACCCGCCATAACCCAAACTTATAAGAACTCTACTACACTTGATCTTATACAAAAGGTTCTTAGAAGTGCTGTTTGAGGAGTAGCCTAGAGACAGGGGCTTGGATTGGCGAAAGCTCGCCTGGCAGCGGAGCGCCAGCTCCATCTCAAGATCCAACTAACATAGTTTTAACTGCAGCCCCTTTAATCTACTACTAGTTCACTGCCTCCATACATGGTCCCCTTATCAAACGAGCAGTGTCAAGCAGAATTTTGGGTTGTTTTCATGGCTTCCACATCAAACTTGTTAACTTTGTCGCCACCCTGTTGTGTAATCCACAAAATATACTGGCAAACTTTTATAATTTACCGATATTATTTCAGTGCTTCTTGCGCATCTGTTTACATTCCCCTCACCCGCCATATCCCAAACTTATAAGAACGCTACTACACTTGATCTTATACAAAAGGTTCTTAGAAGTGCTGTTTGGGGAGTAGCCGAGAGACAGGGGCTTGGATTGGCGAAAGCTCGCCTGGCAGCGGAGCGCCAGCTCCATCCCATGATCCAACTAACATAGTTTTAACTGCAGCACCTTTAATCTACTACTAGTTCACTGCCTCCATACATCGTCCCCTTATCAAACGAGCTGTGTCAGGCAGAATTCTGGGTTGTTTTCATGGCTTCCACATCAAACTTGTTAACTTTGACGCCACCCTGCTGTGTAATCCACAAAATATACTGGCAAACTTTTATCATTTACCGATATTATTTCAGCGCTTCTTGCGCATCTGTTTACATTCCCCTCACCCGCCATATCCCAAACTTATAACAACGCTACTACACTTGATCTTATACAAAAGGTTCTTAGAAGTGCTGTTTGGGGAGTAGCCGAGAGACAGGGGCTTGGATTGGCGAAAGCTCGCCTGGCAGCGGAGCGCCTGCTCCATCTCAAGATCCAACTAACATAGTTTTAACTGCAGCACCTTTAATCTACTACTAGTTCACTGCCTCCATACATCGTCCCCTTATCAAACGAGCTTTGTCAGGCAGAATTTTCAGGTGTTTCACCAGATACATAGTGGAACTCGGCCCATCTGTCGCCGCCATGCTGGAGACCTGAAGTTGCAATAATAGCAGCGCAATATGGATGCCCCATATTGTCGCTCTTAATCATGGAACCATTTCCGTAAAAAAAAAAATTTAAAACAGAACCACTATGCTATTCCATTATTCCTAGGTGAAATATTCAAACGTCCCGGCCTGCTTTGAAAATTATAATTTTTTCAAAGTAAACGCTTCTGGCCCCCAGGCCCATTTTGGGTGGGGAGGAGCCGAGAGACAGGGGCTTGGACAGGCGAAAGCTCGCCTGGCAGTGGACCGCCAGCTCCATCCCAAGATTAGGCAGCATCAGAGGCATCCATGCATGCTGCCCCTGCTGTTTCCTGTCCATTTTGCCTCCACGATCCTCCACAGCGTCCACCAATGTCTCATTTCAACTCTCTATACCCGAGACGCTGGAGCACGAGAGGATATGCAGCACATCATCCCCTTATCAAACGAGCTGTGTCAAGCAGAATTTTCAGGTGTTTCACCAGATACATAGTGGAACTCGGCCCATCTGTCGCCGCCATGCTGGAGACCTGAAGTTGCAATCATAGCAGCGCAATATGAATGCCCCATACTGTTGCTCTTAATCATGGAAGTCGTCTCCATGGCTACCTCCCCATGTCGTCCCCTTATCAAAAGAGCTGTTTCAGGCTCATTTTTTGGGTGTTTCAACAGATACGTTATGGAACTTGGTCACTATGTCGCCACCATGCTGTGTTATCGACTAAATATACCGTCAACCTTTTGTTCACATAGGAAATCATTTCAGCGCTTCTTGCTCACCTCCTTTGGTGAAGCCTGAGTCCATTTAGGGTATGTCGCCATGACACTCTCTAGCCTGCCGCTGCTGCCGCTGCCTCTGCATGTCGTCCCCTATAGTGTCAGGGTCAATTATTGCATGTTTTAGATGCTATCTAGCCTCATTCGGTCACTCTGTCATGGCCATGCTGTTGCCCATAATTTTGGCATAATGGTGTGATTAAGCAGCCTCAGAGGCATCCATGCATGCTGCCGCTGCTGTTTCCTGTCCATTTCCGTGGTGTTTCCATCCTTTTCTGAGGTTCCCAGGTGTTTGGCCAAGCTTCCCTGTGCAGAGCCTTGGTCCCCTTGAAAAATGCTCGAGTCTCCCATTGATTTCAATGGGGCTCGTTATTCGAGACGAGCACTCGAGCATCGGGAAAAGTTCGTCTCGAATAACGAGTACCCGAGCATTTTAGTGCTCGCTCATCTCTAGACTTGACCTTGCATCTCTGCCACCTGCCCTGAACTTGAGAGATTGTCTACTGCAAATGCACCTTGACCTTGGCTACCACCGCTGGCTAGACGCACCTGTGGAATGACCTGGTGGCATCCAGCCGCAGCAAGTCCATCCCACTTTGCAGCGGGCTCTGGTGAAGACCAGGTGCCACTTAGATTTTGGTCCCAGGTGTTGGCTAGTAACACCTCCCGTGGTGGTCCAGAGGATCCAAAAAGCCACTGAAAGTATACAGACCCCTTGAAATTTTTCACTGTTTGATTTATTGCAGCCCAGCCAATTGGCAAGATTAAAACAGTGCCCTCTGCCACCCAGTAAGGTGCCCTCTAACCCCTCCCCCAGTAATGTGCCCTCTGCCCCCCCCAGTGATGTGCCCTCTGCCCCCGCCCCAGTAATGTGCGCTCTGCCCCCCCAGTAATGTGCCCTCTGCCTCCCCCAGTAATGTGCTTGACAGAAAAAGACAGAAATGTAGATATTTTTGCTTATTTACTCAAAGCTGTGTGAATGGATTTATACTATTGTTAAATTAATGTGGTGCGCTCTGGAAATGTTACTGGCACGCCTCAGAGTGCCTCATGTTATTTATTCACCCTCCCATACAATACATGTGCCACCCATCAGCTTCTCTGTGGACGGAGTGCATCAAACAGAGTGTCTATTGTGTCCAGCCAAGATATGGGGAAATAATCATAGCAGGTCATGAGCGATGGGCCGTTAAGACTGGGATGGGAGGCTCCCCACATGTATTGTAGCCAGTGGTGACTTCCTCAGGGGTATAAAACCTCACCCTCCCTCAGCGCACCTTTATAAGTGTCAGCCCTCGGTCCTTCAAAGACACATGAACATGTGAGGAACAAGATGATGCCTGACAGGAAGTGACATCAAAACCACCATACATGAATGTGGAAGTGCGAAGGTCTTCTATACAATATTTAATAGGAGTTTGGCCTTGTAGTATGTGGGGCCCCAATATTAGGGAGAGATGAGAGGGGCCACAATATGAGAGGGAGATGAAGGGCCACAATGTGATGAGGAGATTATGGGCCACCACGTATAGTTGATGATCATTCTAATAGGAATCCTTGACCTGGATACGATCCTTCAGTCAATATTCAGTCCAATTGCAAATGATTCCTGCCTAACCAATAGATCTCATTTCAATCCAAAAAGTTTCAGACTCCACACCCTCTTCATTCACTTAATAGGTCTCTTCTGACATACAGACATGCTCCACTACCTCTTCGATTTGCCCTGTCTTTCTGAAAATGTCTAAAACCCTTAAAACACCCCAATCATGTGATGCATCTAGCCATGTCCCCGCTACACCAACTACATCTAATACCAGGGCCTTAAACTCACCCATTTTGCTTCTGATACTTCTGGTATTTGTGAACATACACTTTAATTGTCCACAGTTATTTATTTGAGTTATAGTAATTTTATGAGAATTAGAAAGAGAAGAAAGAAAAGCGATACAAGCGCCACATGTGTGAAAGCAGTTTCTGGCTTAGTAAAAAAAAGTTTGTTTGGTAATCTGCTGACCTTTTCTGGTTGTACAAGCGGTACAACTCGTAAAGTAGGTATTGTAGTGGCCTCGGCAGGCGTCCTGGGTTTGTTCCGGCAATAGAATTTGTCGGAGAACAGAGTAGTAAATGTATGGCGATTAGAGATGAGCGAGTATACTCGTCCGAGCTTGATGCTCGTACGAGTATTAAGGTACTCGAAACGGCTCGTTGCTCGGACGAGTATTTCTCCTGCTCGAGATTGAGCATTTAATTAAAAAAACACAGTGAAGAACAATTAAGAATAGAATAAAAACAGTGAACACAGTGAACACAGGATCATTTAAGTGAAAAACACAGTGAAAAACAGAGTGAAGAATATATTACAGATGTTCGGCACATCTGCTTACTTGTCGGAAGATATGCGCGGAACGGTGCGAACAAAATAGTATGTGAGGAACAATATATATGTGTGAAGAACGCATTGAAGAACATGGTGAGTAGGACAGAGACACCGGGGAGCAGCACAGAGACACCGGGGAGCAGCACAGAGACACCGGGGAGCAGCACGCAGACATCGGGGAGCAGCACGGAGACATCGGGCAGCACGGAGACACCGGGGAGCAGCAGAACGGAGACATCGGGCAGCAGGGAGACATCGGGCAGCAGGGAGACATCGGGCAGCACGGAGACATGGGGCAGCAGGGAGACATCGGGCAGCAGGGAGACATCGGGCAGCACGGAGACATGGGGCAGCACGGAGGCATGGGGGAGCAGGGAGACATCGGGCAGCAGGGAGACATGGGGCAGCATGGAGAGATCGGGCAGCAGGGAGACATCGGGCAGCAGGGAGACATCGGGCAGCACGGAGACATCGGGCAGCATGGAGACATTGGGCAGCAGGGAGACATTGGGCAGCAGGGAGACATCAGGCAGCACGGAGACATCGGGCAGCAGGGAGACATCGGGCAGCAGGGAGACATCGGGCAGCATGGAGACATGGGGCAGTGGGGAGACATCGGGCAGCAGGGAGACATGGGGCAGCACGGAGAGATCGGGCAGCAGGGAGACATCGGGCAGCGGGGAGACATCGGGCAGCGGGGAGACATCGGGCAGCAGGGAGACATCGGGCAGTGGGGAGACATCGGGCAGCAGGGAGACATGGGGCAGCACGGAGAGATCGGGCAGCAGGGAGACATCGGGCAGCGGGGAGACATCGGGCAGCGGGGAGACATCGGGCAGCAGGGAGACATCGGGCAGCGGGGAGACATCAGGCAGCGGGGAGACATCGGGCAGCAGGGAGACATCGGGCAGCGGGGAGACATCGGGCAGCAGGGAGACATCGGGCAGCAGGGAGACATGGGGCAGCACGGAGAGATCGGGGAGACTTCAGTGGAAGAAGAGCAGCGGATCCCGGGACAGCGTATCTCCCGACAAGTAAGCAGATGTGCCGAACATCGGCAATCTATTCTTCACTGTGTTTTTCAGTTAAATGATCCTGTGGTCACTGTTTTTATTCTATTCTTCACTGTTCTTGACATCTGCTAACTTGTCGGGAGATAATATACGCGTGGAACAGTGAAGAATAGATTGCAGATGTTTGTATACATCTGCTAACTTATCAGAAGACCTTCTTTTTCAATTAATTAACACATTTTATTCCCGAACCATGGTCCCTTTGAAAAATGCTCGAGTCTCCCATTGACTTCAATGGTGCTCGTTAATCGAGACGAGCATCTGGAAAAGTTTGTCTCGAATAACGAGCACTCGAGCATTTTAGTGCTCGCTCATCTCTAATGGCGATCTTCCAGTCTATTGAGATCTCTGCAATATTATCTGGTTACTGAGGTGCGAGAGCTTGCAGCAGCCATGACAATGAGTCCAGATGTACAGTTCTGGTATGTACAGATGAAAGGAACACCTTATGACATTCTTACAAGTCATGTCAGCTTGGTCTAGGATTGCCAGCTTACCAGTGGTGTCCATGTTCTAAGCAACGAGTGGGAAATGACCCTACTGTGCCCCCACACCGATTTAATAGGGTTTCTGGGAATCATTTGGCCTATTAATAGTGATGAGCGACCCATTAAAATAGAATTTAAAAAATTTGTTCATGTCTGGGGACCAAACTTCAATCATATTTGCAGTAGTAAAAAATGAAAACAACTGAAAAAACTAAAACTGCAATGGGTCAACACGGCCAGATTTTTTCTCCAACAGGGCCCCCAACAATTGTTTACAGTGTGTGGGATTCAGGAGGTCGCATGGACGGCTGTATTACCCACTAGATGTGTGATGAACCACCAGTAGATAACCGGACGTTAAGGCCAGAAGATTTGGTTTATGGCAGAGCAAGGGAACAGCGTCTACACCAGATGTTTGACCTGTCAGAATTTGATCTGTGTAGCGGGAGAAGGAAAGTAAAGTTTTGTTATTTTACGAGGAACTATATATTGTTATTGCTGGGGGGGTGTATACAGTTAATGCTGGGGGGGCTGTATATAGATAGATTCCTATATTTATATAGAGCACAGAGATTCCACAGTGCTGCACAGAGTTTGCCAAATTGGTCCCCGTCCCCAATAGGGCTCACAATCTAATCAAGCTACCAGTATGTTTTGGAGTGTGGGAGGAAACCTGAGGACCCACAAACACAGAGAGAATATATAAACTCTTTGTAGATGTTGACCCTGAGATTTGAACCAAGGTCCCAAGCACTGCAAGGCTGTAATTCTAACCATATAGTTAATGCTGGGGGGGCTGTATATAGTTAATTCTGTGGGACTGTAAATAGTTAATGCTGGGGGGCTGTAAATATTTAATGCTGTGAGACTGTATATAGTTAATGCTTGGGGGGCTGTATTTATTTAATGCTGTGAGACTGTATCTAGTTAATTCTGGGGAAGCTGTCTACAGTTAATGCTGGGGGTATATAAAGTTAATGCTGGGGGGCTGTAAATATTTAATGCTTTGAGACTGTATATAGTTAATGCTGGGGGGCTGTATTTATTTAATGCTAAGAGACTGTATATAGTTAATGCTGGGAGAGCTGTCTATAGTTAATGCGGGGGGTATATAAAGTTAATGCTGGGGGGCTGTATATAGTTAATGCGGGGGGATTGTATATAGTTAGTACCGGGTAACTGTATATAGTTAGTACGGGGGAACTGTATATAGTTAGTTCAGGGGGACTGTTAATGCTGGGGGGGTGTACATAGTTAATGCTGTGGGCAGCTGTATAAAGTTAATTTGGGTCAGCTCCAGGTTTCAGTAGGCCCCTGGGCGACAGAGCCTCAGTCGGCCTCTTAGCAGTGAAATCACATGGTGGAATTAAATATTCCGAAACTAAAACAGTCTCCTGTTCCCAAAACTATTTCCTAGTGTATCATACCAATAAGTCCCTCATGGTTATTTTATATACTGCCCCTTTCACCCACATGGATTCCTTATGTACAGCCTTATGTGGGCCCTCCCCAGGAGCTTTTGGCCCCGCCACTTGCACAGGAATGCCCAGTGCTGGGACCGGCCCTGTAGTTAATGCTGGAAGGGATGTATATAGTTATTGCTTGGGGCCTGTATATGGTCATTACTGGGGACTGTATATAGTAATTACTGGGAGCTGTATATAGTGATTGCTGGGGGTTGAGGGGCAGTATATAGTGAATGCTGGGGGAGCCGTATACAGTGGTTGCTGGGGGAGCTGTATACAGTGATTACTAGGGGCTGTTTATAGTGATTACTGCAGGCTTTATATAGTTATTGCTTGGGCAGTATATAGTGATTGCTGGGGGAGCTGTATATAGTGATTGCTGTTTCCTGTCTGGACTACATTCAACTACATATTTTGCTCCCAGGGGCTCTGCTGATCACTGACATTTGCTGACCACTCCATTTTCCAAACCACATACACTCACAGGCCACTTTATTAGGTACACCTGTCCAACTGCTCGTTAACACTTAATTTCTAATCAGCCAATCACATGGCGGCAACTCAGTGCATTTAGGCATGTAGACATGGTCAAGACAATCTCCTGCAGTTCAAACCGAGCATCAGTATGGGGGAGAAAGGTGATTTGTGGCCTTTGAACGTGGCATGGTTGTTGGTGCCAGAAGGGCTGGTCTGAGTATTTCAGAAACTGCTGATCTACTGGGATTTTCACGCACAACCATCTCTAGGGTTTACAGAGAATGGTCCGAAAAAGAAAAAACATCCAGTGAGCGGCAGTTCTGTGGGCGGAAATGCCTTGTTGATGCCAGAGGTCAGAGGAGAATGGGCAGACTGGTTCGAGCTGATAGA
Source organism: Engystomops pustulosus (assembly GCF_040894005.1). NCBI lineage: Eukaryota > Metazoa > Chordata > Amphibia > Anura > Leptodactylidae > Engystomops > Engystomops pustulosus. Next base: position 222,753,743 of record NC_092413.1, on the reverse strand, counting down.
AAGGCAACAGTGACTCAAATCGCCACCCGTTACAACCAAGGTAGGCAGAAGAGCATCTCTGAACGCACAGTACGTCGAACTTTGAGGCAGATGGGCTACAGCAGCAGAAGACCACACCGGGTGCCACTCCTTTCAGCTAAGAACAGGAAACTGAGGCTACAATTTGCACAAGCTCATCGAAATTGGACAGTAGAAGATTGGATAAACGTTGCCTGGTCTGATGAGTCTCGATTTCTGCTGCGACATTCGGATGGTAGGGTCAGAATTTGGCGTCAACAACATGAAAGCATGGATCCATCCTGCCTTGTATCAGCGGGTCAGGCTGGTGGTGGTGGTGTCATGGTGTGGGGAATATTTTCTTGGCACTCTTTGGGCCCCTTGGTACAACGCCACAGCCTACCTGAGTATTGTTGCTGCCCATGTCCATCCCTTTATGACCACAATGTACCCTGTAACATCTGATGGCTACTTTCAGCAGGATAATGCGCCATGTCATAAAGCTGGAATCATCTCAGACTGGTTTCTTGAACATGACAATGAGGTCACTGGACTCAAATCGCCTCCACAGTCACCAGATCTCCATCCAATAGAGCATCTTTGGGATGTGGTGGAACGGGAGATTCGCATCATGGATGTGCAGCCGACAAATCTGCGGCAACTGTGTTATGCCATCATGTCAATATGGACCAAAATCTCTGAGGAGCTTCCAGCACCTTGTTGTATCTATGCCACGAAAAATTGAGGCAGTTCTGAAGGCAAAAGGGGGTCCAACCGGTTACTAGCATGGTGTACCTAATAAAGTGGCCGGTGAATGTATGAAGATACAATCCATTAGAGTCACAATGTGGTAAACATAAGCCATGATAATGGGAACAAAAAACATACAGTGTCAGGCAGCTGCTGCAAAAGTCAAAGTAAAAAAAAAACATTTTATTTTATACTTTATTTCTTAAAACTTTGTAATTTCTAGATGTCACTGGGCTCAGGATCTTTTCCTGATACTTTTTGTTGATTTATTATTAAAAGTCGCATTACATTCCCTGATGATAAGAATCCAAAAAATTCTCAATGGTCCCTCTCCAGGGTTTCCTCATTAATGTTCATGATATTTTCAGAATACAAGAGATAAACATCTGCAATCTTATCGATATATAAACGGCTTCTTTCACATTGTAAAATCTGGCCAGGAGGAAATCATGCCAGGATCCATCCGTTCTTTATTTCTTTTACTTCTCCTGATTTTGATCTCATGAATGATAAATAGAACTTTGGTTTGACTTTCCAAAAAGGTGAAGTTTTATTTATACATTTATTTATATTTTTTTGGGTTGTTAAAGGGAGAATATTACTTTTATTAATCCTATTGTACATTGGAGCTGAGTTTTTTGTGGTGACCTCTTTGCTTGTATTACGTGTCTTCACCAGCAGGACCTAGATGTCCTGATTCAGTCATATTTTCCTCTCTACCAATTAATAAATTTGGGGTTTCTTTTGTTATTCATTTTTTTGTACATCACTGTCAGAAAAACGGGTGCAAAATAGTATTTTTTGTATCCACAGTAGAAAAGAAGATTCTGCTAAAGGAGATCGAGAGAATGTTGAATGTTGAGACTTGAGGGAACATCTAAAAAGTACAATATTATTAGGGACATCTCCCGGCTTTGTCTCTGTACTGTAGCCATGTGCTTCCAATAAAAATCCAATAAGTATTATTACTAAAAATAAGGAAAAGTCTTCACCTTCCTTAATTTTAATATCTTACCGGAGAATGAACCCAAGAAACCAAACTCTCGCTTCCGAATTCGTTCTACTGGGGTTTTCTAAGGATCTGAAGACCAACATTGTGTTATTTGTGGTCTTTTTCCTCTTATATTTAGTGTCTATTAGTACTAATTGTCTAATTCTGTGTCTGGTCCTTATTAATTCCAATTTACATATTTCAATGTACTTCTTCCTCTGCATTCTGTCTATTATTGACTTCTGTATAATAACAACCACTATACCCAGATTGTTAGTGGACCTCGTATCTGGTCAGAGGATCATCTCACTTGCTGCCTGCTCAGCACAGTTTTATATTATTCTTATGATGGCCGGAACTGAATGTCTTATTCTTACCCTAATGGCTTACGACCGATATGTTGCCATCTGCCGTCCGCTCCACTATCCGGTTGTAATGAGGTGGAGCAATTGCTATGGAATGACGGCTCTTGTGTGGATCCTGAGCTTCGTGATACTTCTGCTTCCGACCTTTGTAAATCCTGTTCCGTTGTGCCATCCAAACCAGATAAACCACTTCATGTGTGAAGTCGTCGCTATTTCAAAGTTGGCTTGTGGTGACATCCATAATACTGTCGTTACTATTTTCGTCTCATGTTTTATGGTTCTTCTGCTTCCTTTCTTGCTCATTTTAACTTCATACATTCGTATCCTTAGCTCAGTATTCAAAGTGAAGTCAGCAGGAAGGGCCAAGGCCTTCTCCACCTGCTCCTCCCATGTCATGGTGGTGGTCTTATATTACGGCACAGGCATTGTCATGTACTTTGGATCATCGTCCACATTCTCAGCAAATTACGGGAAATATTTAAATTTATTTTCCACAGTTATTTGCCCAACAATAAACCCAATTATTTACTGTCTTCATAGTATCATAGTATATAAGGCCGGAAGGAGACTCAAGTCCATCAAGTCCAACCTTCAAGAATTAAATAAATGTTTTTTCCCCATAACCCGTGATATTTTTTCTCTCCAGAAAGTCATCCAGGCCTCTCTTGAACATGTACAACAATAAAGATGATAAAGAAGCTCAGAGAAAGGTTTTCTATAAGTTTCAACTTCAATTTCAGAAAATCCTGAGTCACATGGACATTTCCTCCAAATATTGAGTTCTATTGGGTTCTTTTTTTTTTTATTAAGATAAGTAACCATTGCAAAAAAATATATACACGTCATATATATACACGTCATATATTTATGTTTGACCCCTATGTTTGACCCCTGCCTGTTTATTAGACTCTGAGACTGTCCTGACCTCGGCCTATTCTCCTTTACTCTGCACCACCTGCTCGGAACTTGTACCCATTTACTGTTGAATAAACTTCCCTGAACTCAAAGGGCCACATTTATCACTTTTGTGCGCTGATAAGTTAATTTTCTGCCTCTTATTAATCACTTTACTTTATCACAGTTAAGGCGCAATTTTTGGCGCAGTTTCGGCGCAATGTTAGATTCAGGCACTTACATGTGATCCTGCTACAAGCTCCTCTCTGCTTCTCCCACAGCCCAGAATGAAGATAACACTCACAGCAGCACCCAGGTGTGTGACACCCTGCACCCAGTGACCTCCTCAGCAGTGGCTTCTCCTGGAGGGGATCCCCCATTGCTGGTCTCCTGTTGCACCCCTGTAATTCTGCACAGTATCCCCCTCAGACACACTGGTGATACTGTGCAGAATGGGGGACACTTGTCTGTAGTATCTGCAACATTCTGCAAAGTTCTCAGCTCTTGCTCTGAGCTCAGATTCTGCAGAATGTTTTGTAAATAGAAGGTGATGAATAGAGATGAGCGAACATGCTCGTCCGAGCTTGATGCTCGGTCGAGCATTAGCGTACTCGAAACTGCTCGTTGCTCGGACGAATACTTTGCCCGCTCGAGAAAATGGCAGCTCCCGACGTTTTGCTTTTTGGCGGCCAGAAACAGAGCCAATCACAAGCCAGGAGACTCTGCACTCCACCCAGCATGACGTGGTACCCTTACACGTCGATAGCAGTGGTTGGCTGGCCAGATCAGGTGACCCTGGGATAGACAAGCCGCTGCCCGCGCTGCTCGGATCATTCTGTGTCTGGATGCCGCTAGGGAGAGAGCTGCTGCTGGTCAGGGAAAGCGTTAGGGTGTTCTATTAGCTTACTGTTAGGCAGGAGTGATTCTACAAGAACCCAACAGCCCTTCTTAGGGCTACAATAACGTTATACTTTTTTTTTTTTTTTATTTGCAGCTAGTACCATATTGTGAGGAATTTGCAGGGGGACTTGCTACCGTTGTGTTTAGCTCTTAGTGACACACATATCCACCTCAAACACCAAAGTGGGAAAATTTATTAGGGGTTTGATTTCAATTAGGCACAGTCTGCCATTTACTTTTTATTTTACGTTTATTTTTTTAATAACTCAGTGTCATCTCATCTTGCATAGTAGTGTGCTTTCATACTTGGCTAGAAAATAGCCATAGGAGAATCCAAACGGCTTACTTACGCCTACAGTAGCGTTATATATATTTGATTTCTGGTTGATCTGCTGGTGGCTGTACTTGCTGCAGTGCATCTACTAGCAAATTGTGAGCAATTTGTAGTAAGACTTGCGACCGCTGTGTTTTGCGCTTAGTGACGCACATATCCATTGCAAAGACCGAAGTGGGAAAATTTATTAGGGGTTGGATTTCAATTAGGCACAGTCTGCCATTTCCTTTTTTATTTTACGTTTATTTTGTTTAATAACTCAGCGTCATCTCATCTGGCATAGTAGTGTGCTTTCATACTTGGCTAGAAAATAGCCATAGGAGAATCCAAACGGCTTACTTACGCCTACAGTAGCGTTATATATATTTGATTTCTGGTTGATCTGCTGGTGGCTGTACTTGCTGCAGTGCATCTACTAGCAAATTGTGAGCAATTCGTAGTGAGACTTGCGACCGCTGTGTTTTGCGCTTAGTGACGCACATATCCATTGCAAAGACCGAAGTGGGAAAATTTATTAGGGGTTGGATTTCAATTAGGCACAGTCTGCCATTTCCTTTTTTATTTTACGTTTATTTTGTTTAATAACTCAGCGTCATCTCATCTGGCATAGTAGTGTGCTTTCATACTTGGCTAGAAAATAGCCATAGCAATAGGATAGCATCGTTTGGTTTTAAAAACTAAAAAACACAAAAAAAAACAAAAAAACACAAAAAAAAGTTAAAAAAAAATTAAAGTTATAACCCTCATTTTAAAAATGTTTAACCCGAGGGCTAGGGGTAGAGGACGAGGGCGGGGACGTGGGCGTCCAACTACTGCAGGGGTCAGAGGCCGTGGTCCTGGCCGGGGTGAGACACCACCTGCTTATGAGGGAGCAGGGGAACGCCGCAGAGCTACACTCCCTAGGTTCATGTCTGAAGTTACTGGGACTCGTGGTAGAGCACTGTTGAGGCCAGAACAGTGCGAACAGGTGATGTCGTGGATTGCCGACAATGCTTCGAGCAATTTGTCCACCAGTCAGTCTTCCACGCAGTCCACCCATGTCACCGAAATCGGCACTCCTCCAGCTCCTGCACCTCAGCCTCCTCCCCCCCAGTCTGCCCCCTCCCAGGAAAATTTGCCATTTGAACCGGCATACTCTGAGGAACTGTTTTCTGGACCCTTCCCACACTCACAAACCACTTGTCCGGTTGCTGCTGAGCAATTTTCCGATGCCCAGGTTTTCCACCAGTCGCAGTCTGTGGGTGATGATGACCTTCTTGACGTAGTGGAAGAAGTGTCTAAAGAGGTGTCCGACGATGAGGAGACACGGTTGTCAGACAGTGGGGAAGTTGTTGTCAGGGCAGGAAGTCCGAGGGGGGAGCAGACTGAGGGATCGGAGGATGATGAGGTGACAGACCCAAGCTGGGTTGATAGGCCGGGTGAACACAGTGCTTCTGAGACAGAGGAGAGTCCTCGACCAGAACAGGTTGGAAGAGGCAGTGGTGGGGCCAGATGGAGAGGCAGGGCCAGAGCTGGTGCATCAGCGCCAAATGTGTCAACTAGTGAAGCTCCCGTGGCGAGGGCTCCTGCGGCGAGGGCTAGATTTTCCGAAGTCTGGAGGTTCTTTAAGGAAACACCGGATGACCGACGGACTGTGGTGTGCAACATTTGCCAAACCAGGATCAGCAGGGGTTCCACCACTACTAGCTTAACTACCACCAGTATGCGCAGGCATATGAATGCTAAACACCCCACTCAGTGGCAACAAGCCCGTTCACCTCCGGCCGTGCACACCACTGCTCCTTCCCCTGTGTCAGCTGATAGTCAGCCCCCTGCCCAGGACCCTGCCACAAAAACCCCATCGTCGCCTCCACGATCCTCCACAGAATCCACCAGCGTTCAGCTCTCCATACCCCAGACGCTGGAGCGGAAACGGAAATATAGTGCAACCCACCCGCACGCCCAAGCCCTTAATGTCCACATCTCCAGATTGCTTAGCCTGGAGATGCTGCCCTATAGGCTAGTAGAGACCGAGGCCTTTCGCAACCTCATGGCGGCGGCCGCCCCTCGGTATTCGGTCCCCAGCCGCCGCTACTACTTTTCCCGATGTGCCGTCCCAGCCCTGCACCAGCACGTGTCAGACAACATCATCCGTGCCCTGACCAACGCTGTTTCTGACAAGGTCCACCTGACCACGGACACGTGGACGAGTGCTGCCGGGCAGGGCCACTATATATCGCTGACGGCACATTGGGTTAACTTGGTGGAGGCTGGGACCGAGTCTGACCCTGCGGCTGGTCATATACTGCCGACGCCGAGGATTGCGGGGCCTACCTCGGTCCAGGTGTTTCAGGCCTACTATGCCTCCTCCTCCTCCCACACCTCCTCCACCTCCTCCTCCTCCGAATTACCATCCGTGGGCATGGCGCCATCAGTCGGTAGCTCTAGGCACAGCAGCAGTGCCGTCGCTAAGCGACAGCAGGCGGTGCTCAAACTGCTGAGCCTAGGCGATAAAAGGCACACCGCCCAAGAGCTATTACAGGGCATCACGGCGCAGACTGATCTGTGGCTGGCACCGCTGAACCTGAAGCAAGGCATGGTTGTGTGTGACAACGGCCGTAACCTGGTGGCGGCTCTGCAACTCGGCAGACTGACACATGAGCCATGCCTGGCCCATGTGTTAAATCTGATAGTTCAGCGTTTCCTCAAGACATACCCCAATCTGTCTGACTTCCTCACGAAGGTGCGCCGCATCTGTGCGCATTTCAGGAAGTCCAGCACAGATGCTGTCACTCTCAGGGCAGCGCAGCGCCGCCTCCAACTGCCCGCTCACCGACTGTTGTGCGACGTGCCCACGAGGTGGAATTCAACACTGACCATGGTATCCAGAGTTTACCAGCAGCGCCGAGCGATTGTAGACTGCCAGATGTCAACTTCCACCAGAACTGGTAGTCAGGTCAGTCAGCTTCCTCAAGTCTACAATGAGGAGTGGACGTGGATGTCTGATATCTGTCAGGTGCTGAGTAACTTTGAGGAGTCAACACAGATGGTCAGTGGCGATGACGCCATCATCAGCCTCACCATCCCGCTGCTTGGCCTGTTGAAAAACTCTCTGATCAGCATGAAGTCGGAAGCTTTGCGCTCGTCACAAGAGACGGGGGAAGAAGATTCCCCTGTTGATAGCCAAAGCACCCTTAGGTCTGTTTCTCAGCGCATATCGGAGGAGGTGGAAGAGGATGAGGAGGAAGAGGAGGAGAATGTTGGCGAGACACAAGAGGGGACCATTGTTGAGTCCTTCACTGTTCAGCGTGTATGGGCAGAAGAAGAGGAGTTGGAGGAGGAGGAAATGGACAGTCAGGCCAGTAAGGGGAGTGAATTCTTACGCGTTGGTACTCTGGCGCATATGGCAGATTTCATGCTAGGCTGCCTATCCCGTGACCCTCGCGTTCAAAGAATTTATTCCAGCACCGATTACTGGGTGTTCACTCTCCTGGACCCACGGTACAAGCAAAATCTTTCCACTCTCATCCCTGGAGAGGAAAGGAGTGTGAGAATGCATGAATACCAGCAGGCCCTGGTGCACAAGCTGAAACAGTATTTCCCTTCTGACAGCGCTAGCGGCAGAGTGCGTAGTTCTGCGGGACAAGTAGCGAGGGAGAGTAGGCGAGCAGGCAGCTTGTCCAGCACTGGCAAGGGTACGCTTTACAAGGCTTTTGCCAGCTTTATGTCACCCCAGCAAGACACTGTCACCTGTCCCCAGTCTCGGCAGAGTAGGGCTGATCTTTACAGAAAGATGGTGAGGGAGTACGTAGCTGACCATACCATCGTCCTAAATGATCACACAGCTCCCTACAACTACTGGGTTTCAAAGCTGGACATGTGGCACGAACTGGCGCTGTACGCCTTGGAGGTTCTTGCCTGCCCTGCCGCTAGCGTCTTGTCCGAGCTGGTTTTCAGTGCAGCTGGTGGCATCATCACCGATAAGCGTACACGCCTGTCGACTGACAGCGCTGACAGGCTGACGCTTATTAAGATGAATAAAGCCTGGATTTCTCATAATTTCCAATCTCCACCAGGTGAAGGAAGCTCAACCTGAATAATTTATCCACTCCTCCTCCTCCTCATTTTCCTCCTTCTCCTCCTCTTTGTACAGTAAAGCAGAGGAAACTGGCTATTTTTTGACAGGGCCCACTGGCTCTAGCTATAGTACTTTATGCATTTAATTTTTCTGGAGGGCCACCTACCCGGTCCTCTGTTTTAAACAATTTTTGGGAGTGCCACATACAGGCACTCAATCTATTCAATTTTTCTGGAGGGCCACCTACCCGGTCCTCTGTTTTAAACAATTTTTGGGAGTGCCACATACAGGCACTCAATCTATTCAATTTTTCTGGAGGGCCACCTACCTGCTCCTCTGGTTTGAAAACTTTTTTGGACTGCCACATACAGGCACTCAATCTATTCCATTTTACTGGAGGGCCACCTACCTGCTCCTCTGGTTTGAAAAGTTTTTTGGACTGCCACATACAGGCACTATCCAAATTAAATTGTCTCCATAGCAGCCTCCACACGTTGTCTCCATTGCTACCTCCAAAAGTCGTCCATATAGCTGCCTCCATACATCGTCCCCTTATCAAACGAGGTGTGTCAGGAAGAAATTTGAGTTGTTTTTATGGATTCCACATCAAAGTTGTTAACTTTGTCGCCACCCTGCTGTGTTATCCACAAAATATACTGGCAAACTTTTATCATTTACCAATATTATTTCAGCGCTTCTTGCGCATCTGTTTACATTCCCCTCACCCGGCATATCCTAAACTTATAAGAACGCTACTACACTTGATCTTATACAAAAGGTTCTTAGAAGTGCTGTTTGGGGAGTAGCCTAGAGACAGGGGCTTGGATTGGCGAAAGCTCGCCTGGCAGCGGAGCGCCAGCTCCATGCGCATCATGCGCTTCTTGCGCATCTGTTTACATTCCCCTCACCCGCCATATCCCAAACTTATAAGAACGCTACTACACTTAACTTGGTGCAGGCTGGGACTGAGTCTGACCCTGGGGCTGGTCATATACTGCCGACGCAGAGAATTGCGGGGCCTACCTCGGTCCAGGTCTCAAAGGTCTAGTATACCTCCTCCTCCTCCCACCCCTCCTCCACCTCCTCCTCCTCCGAATTACCATCCGTGGGCATGGCGCCATCAGTCGGTAGCTCTAGGCACAGCAGCAGTGCCGTCGCTAAGCGACAGCAGGCGGTGCTCAAACTGCTGAGCCTAGGCGATAAAAGGCACACCGCCCAAGAGCTATTACAGGGCATTCCACATCAAACTTGTTAACTTTGTCGCCACCCTGCTGTGTAATCCACAAAATATACTTGCAAACTTTTATCATGTACCGATATTATTTGAGCGCTTCTTGCTCACCTCCTTTGGTTCCTCTCTGCCACCCATTGGTTTGAAGCCTGAGTCCATTTAGAGTATGTCGCCATGCCACTCTCTAGCCTGCCGCTGCATCTGCATGCCGTCCCCTATAGTGTCAGGGTCAATTATTGGATGTTTTACATGCTATCTAGCTTCATTCTGTCACTCTGTCATGGCCATGCTGTTGCCCATAGTTTTGGCATAATGGTGCGATTAAGCAGCCTCAGAGGCATCCATGCATGCTGCCCCTGCTGTTTCCTGTCCATTTCCGTGGTGTTTCCATCCTTTTCTGAGGTTCCCAGGTGTTTGGCCAAGCTTCCCTGTGCAGAGCCTTGGTCCCCTTGAAAAATGCTCGAGTCTCCCATTGACTTCAATGGGGCTCGTTATTCGAGACGAGCACTCGAGCATCGGGAAAAGTTTGTCTCGAATAACGAGTACCCGAGCATTTTAGTGCTCGCTCATCTCTAGTTAACAAACTCCTTGAAGTTGTTTATTCATACATTAAGGGGTGTAGTTTTTACAATGGGGTAATTTACGGGGCTTTACTATTATTTAGGCCTCTCAAAGTCAAGAGCAGGTACCTCTAGGTTTTAACGATTTTCAAAAAATTGCACCTAAAATTCTAACCCCCATAACAATCTAGAAAAATGAAAGGATGCATAAAAACCATGCTATCATAATTTAAACATTCAGGAAAGGCTAGTTATGAAGTTATTTGGGTGCTATGAGTATCTTCCAGAAAAGGAAAGAATTGAGGTCTTTTAAAAATTGAGAACAATTCAAAATTGTTGCTAAAATTAGATGTTTTTGATAACTAAACGCAAAATATAGCATCCACATTTTTTAACTAATTTGAAGTAAAATGTGTGATGAGAAAACCTGTCTATAAATCCCCTGGATATGTTATAGCATTCAAAGGTTATAACCACATAGTGACTATGTGGATTTAAACAATTGGGCTTGGTCCAAAAGCCTTAATGTGTCATAAAGGGTTCCGGAGCAGGTATAGAACATCTACCGTTACTGGTTTGAAGAAACAGAGCTGCAATATATGATCCCCTACATCTCCAACTGTTATTAGTCTTTGACGGTGTTCAAGGGCCACCCACTTTCTTATCGAAAGGGGGGCCTGAGGGGCTCACAGTCCCGGGCCCTATTAAAAAAAAAAAAAATCTATATTCACCTTTCGGCTTCTTCGCCTCGGGACAACAGCTCCGTCTTCTGCTCTGATGGCCTGGTTGCATCAGTATGACGCAGCAGTGTAGTGGCCACGTGACATCATATTGCATGCGCTGCGCTGGCCCTTACACTATGACGTCCCACTGCCGCGACACCCCCAAGTCATAGTGATGTGCCCAGGCCGGAAGAGCAGAAGACGGAGCCGTGAGGAGAAGAAGGACCCGTGGGACTGGGGAGAAGCCAAAAGGTCAGTATAAAGGGGGCATCATTTGAGGGGGCATCTGGTAGGACATTTCATTAAAAGGGGCCTCTGCCAGGAGATTTAATTAAAGGTGGCATCTCGCAGGACATTTAGTTAAAGAGGGCATCTGCCAGGACATTTATTAAAGGGGATATCTGGCAGGACATTATATTAAAGGGGGGGAATCTGAAGTGGACATTTCATTAAAGGGGGCGTCTGGCAGGATACTTCATTAAAGGGAGACATCTGGGGTGGACATTTCATTAATGGGGCATCTGGAGTGGACATTTCATTAAAGGGGGTAATCTGGCAGGACATTTCGTTAAAGGGGGGCATCTATGGTGGACATTTCATTAAAGGGGGGCATCTGCTGTGAACTGTGGACTGGTAGAGCTGTCTCGATACTGAGTGGGCCTGTGCAGGTGCAATCTATATACTGAGTGGGCATGTGCAGGTGCTATCTATATACTGAGTGGTCACGTGCAGCAGGGTAGGGTCCTATCTAGCTTGTCATAGCTCAAAAAAAAAATTGTCTATAATGTTATGTATCAATGTGGGAATGAACAGCGGTGGGGGTGGGGGTGGCAGAAAAATCTTCCAGTCAGGGGCCCCAAAATCCCTAGCGGTGGCCCTGAAAAGAACTAAACTCCAAATTTGAAAGATGTTTCTACATCCAGTACTTTTAGTTCTGATAGCTTGTCATCTGTTGACATTGACTTTGAAACTTGAAGAAAACCTTTTTCTGAGCTTCTTTAACATCTTTATTATTCAGGCAGTAAATGAGTGGGTTCAGTGTTGGACAAATAACATTAAAAAGCAGTGCGAAATATTTCCCATAATTTGCCGAGTACATAGATAATGGTCCAAAGTACATGACAATAGCTGAGCCGTAAAACAAGACCACCACCATGACATGGGAGGAGCAGGTGGAGAAGGCTTTGGTTCTTGCTGCTGACTTAATTTTTAGTACTGAGAATAGAATAAGAATATACGATGCTAAAATAAACAAAAAAGGAAGAAAAAATGCAATAAAGCAAGTAATGAGCATCAAAAGTATACTATAATGGATATCACTACAAGCCAATTGAAGGACAGCTATAACTTCACACATAAAGTGGTTTATCTGGTTTGGATAGCACAATGGGACAGAACGTCCAAAGGTGGGAAGAATAAATATCACAAAGCTCAAGATCCAGACTAAAGCCGTCATTCGATGACAATTGCTCCACCTCATCAGAATCGGATAGTGAAGCGGACGGCAGATGGCAACAAATCGATCATAAGCCATTAGGGCAAGAAGAAGACATTCTGTTCCGACCAGCAAATGAATAATATAAAACTGTACAGTACAGGCAGCAAGTGAGATGATCCTCTGACCAGATACGAGGTCTACTAAAAATCTGGGTAAAATTGTTGATGTAAGACACAAGTCCATAAGAGACAAAACACAGAAAAAGAAATACATTGGAACATGTAAATTGGTGTCGATAAGGATCAAGCACAAAATTAAACCATTTGCATTAATAGACACTAAATATAAGAACAAGAAAATCACAAATAGCACAATGTTTGTCTTCACGTCGTTGGAGAATCCAAGTAGAACAAATTCAGTAGCGAGAGTTCGGTTTCTTAGGTCCATCATTGAGAAACCTAGAAGTTCTTAAGATTAGAGAAGTTAACAAGTGTTCTGGATTTTTTTTAAAAAAAATTGGATTTTCTTTGGAAGCAAATGACTCATTTAAGTGTTGTCCGTCCAATAAAAAATATCATATTTGATGTTATAAATTCTCAGTTTCAAAAATTACAATTTTTAATAGCAATGAAATCACTTTGCACTCACCTGAAACCTTTATAAGAAATAAGAGTTAGGAAAATATTTGATACAACGTTTCTGAGATTGAAATCAGAAGAAGATAAAGTATTAGACAAGAGACGGCCTCCGGCAGGGGCTCTCTCCCCAGCAGGAAGATGTAGAATAATAAATCGACCTCTATTTAAATAAAACATCTAATCTACGATACATAAAGGAACAAATGAATGAGGGAACCCTGGAGGGCGACCAGTGAGGATTTTTAGAATTGTTACAATTATCAGCTAATGCATTGGGATTTTGGATGATAACAAACATTGTGGTAAACATTAAGATGTGGGACAATTACTGGAATACATCCAAGAATCTAAAAGATATTGAGAAATTAGCAAATTTTAGTTTAGTTAATACTTTTTAATATGTGAGACATCACTTTAGGCAGAGAAGACATCTCGTAGAAATTAGTGACTATCGTTTCGTAGCATCCACTATTTGGTATTTTGTAGGTTTTTCTTTAACTTTTGTATTTTTATAGTGGCTTTGGAAAAACGCCTGACTGTGGCTTCTGCCAATGTAGAAGTACTGCTTCCTGGGTCCTCCCGCTAAGCCATAGATTCTAAGGACCTTCAGGTGGGAGCTTAGAAACAATATAAATATGTTTTGCCAGGATCTATTAGTCTTTTGCTCTACCGGTTATAGTTGTAAAACTTTGGTCAAGTCCTCGAGTCAAGGGAGTTTGGTGATATTCTTACTGTCTGGCCTAGGTATGTCTATTTTCTACAAATCCCAGTAACTTTGACCGCTCATTAGATGTTTTTCGCATTAAGGGTGGCTTCCCAATTCATTTTTTTTTTCACATTACCCATTTTGGCTTATGGACACATACAGATTGGTTTTCTCTTCACTGATTTTTTTTCACTGATCCGCTGTTGTCAGTAAACACAAAACAAACCAGGTCTAAACTGATCACTGATCAGTGAAAAAAACTGGGTCAGTAAAGAATCAGTGAAAAATCACTGAAGCCAGGAAGAGAAAACCAATGAGTACGTGTCCACCTAAGGAAGTTAAGGTACTATGACAATCTTGACCTCAACCCTTTCCCCATCCACCAACACTCGTCCATTAGTGACATCCATACCAATTCCTGCTGGTAGCCAAACCTAAGGCTGAGTGATGGATTCTTCAACTCCTGATAAATTGGATGTTTCTTGTAATGAAGAAGGATAGATTGTTTTATCCATGGATTACTAGAATACCCAGTGTTTCCCAAGGGTAGGTGAATGCCATTCTCTGTTCACATAATTACTGACCAAGTACTTGGTTTGGACCCAGAAAAGTTCTCTTAGATGACCTTGTACTTAAAGTTTCTACTACAGATGCAAATCATTTAAGATTTAAATTGCTGAAGCTGTGCCAAATTTTTCACCAGAATCAGTTCAGGTGAGAATCGAAATGGTCAAAACCAATGTTGTATTAATATACTATCCGGCAGCCCCGTCCCCTTACTAATGAATTTACTGTGTTCAGTAGCACCCCTCATTAATTAATATACTATCCAGCAGCCCTGTCCCCTTACTAATGAATATACTGTTCAGTAGCACCCCTTATTAATTAATATACTATCCAGCAGCCCTGTCCCCATACTAATGAATATACTGTGTTCAGTAGCACCCCTTATTAATTAATATACTATCCAGCAGCCCTGTCCCCATACTAATGAATATACTGTTCAGTAGCACCCCTTAATAATTAATATACTATCCAGCAGCCCCGTCCCCTTACTAATGAATATACTGTTCAGTAGCACCCCTTATTAATTAATATACTATCCAGCAGCCCCGTCCCCTTACTAATGAATATACTGCTCAGTAGCAACCCTTATTACTTAATATACTATCCAGCAGCCCCATCCCCTTACTAATGAATATACTGTGTTCAGTACCACCCCTTATTAATTAATATACTATCCAGCAGCCCTGTCCCCTTACTAATGAATAAACTGTTCAGTAGCACCCCTTATTAATTAATATACTATCCAGCAGCCCCATCCCCTTACTAATGAATATACTGTGTTCAGTAGCACCCTTTATTAATAATATACTATCCAGCAGCCCCTTCCCCTTACTAATGAATATATTGTTCAGTAGCACCCCTTATTAATTAATATACTATCCAGCAGCTCCCCCTTCCATATTAAAGGAAATCTACCACCAGAAAGAACGTTTGTACACCAAGTACACTGACATACTGGTGTGCGCCCCTTCTGGCAGCACCTGCTCCTTTTGCCCTGTTTTTAAGAAAAAAAGTTTTACAATGATGCAAAACAGCATGGAGGGCTTCAGACTCCATTAACATCTATGGAGCCCTTCAGACTCATTTGCATCATTTTGTAAACCTTTTTATTAGTAAAAACAAGGTTCTAAATCGCTAAAAGAAGAGCAGATTTTGCGAGCGGGGGCACACACCTATATGTCAGTGTGCTGGGTGTACAATCCTTCATCCTACTGGTAGATTCCCTTTAACCCCATAGCGCAATAAGACGTACCCTTACGTCTTACTGCGCATGGGGGAGTATGAAGAGGGCTCACGGGCTGAGCCCTCTTCATACTCACCGGGCATTTGCTTCATAATGAAGCAAATGCCCGTCGCTAACACCCGTCGCGGGTGTTAACCCTTTGATCGCCGCCGGCAAAGCTGCCGGCGGCATTAAAGAGCCGGCGGCGCGTGGGCGCCGCCATCTTGGCTCCGATCGTCACTCCCCGTGACGTCACCGGGGAGTGGCGATCCGTTGCCATGACAGCCTGGGATCACACAAAGATCCCAGGCTGTCATGATCGAGGCTATCTATTACAATGTGCGATCTGCACATTGTAATAGATGGTATGCAAAATCCCCATATACTGCCATACTGTAGTATGGCAGTATATGGTAGGATCAATCAGACAACCTAGGGTTAAAGTACCCTAGGGAGTGTGAAAAATAGTAAAAAAAATAAATAAAAAAAAGTAAAAAAAAAAAAATTATATTAAAAAAACATAAAAATTCAAATCACCCCCCTTTCCCTAGAACTGATATAAATATAAATAAACCGTAAAAATCATAAACACATTAGGTATCGCCGCGTCCGAAAATGCCAGATCTATCAAAATATAATAACCGTTTTTCACTGCGTTTAACCCCGTAGCGGAAAATAGCTCCCAAAGTCGCAAATGGCATTTTTTTGCCATTTTGAAAAATAGAAAAAATTCTATAAAAAGTAATCAAAAGGTCGCACAGTCCTAAAAGTAGAAGCATTGAAAACGTCATCAGAAGTCGCAAAAAATGACACCACTCACAGCTCCATACACCAAAGTATGAAAAAGTTATTAGCGCAAGAACACGGCAAAATGAAGAATTTTTTTTCTGTACAGGAGGTTTTAATTTTTGTAAATGTATGAAAACATTATAAAACCTATACAAATTTGGTATCCCTGTGATCGTATTGACCCAATGAATGAAATAGACCTGTCATTTGGGGCGCACAGTGTAAGCTGTAAAAACCAAGCCCACAAGAAATGGCGCAAATGTGTTTTTTCATCATTTTCACTGCATTTAGAATTTTTTTCCCGCTTCCCAGTACACGCCATGGAATATTTAGTACCATCACTACGAAGTGCAATTTGTTACGCAGAAAATAAGCCATCACATAGCTCTGTACACGGAAAAATAAAAAAGTTATATATTTTTGAAGGTGGGGAGTGAAAAATAAAAACGCAAAAACAAAAAAGGGCCTGGTCCTTAAGGGGTTAAAGAAAGTACTGTTCAGCAGACCCCTGTACTTTTTAATATACTACCCGGCAGCACTCCCTTCAGTATTAATGCATGTACTGTTCAGCAGCCCCAATTATGTTGAATCAGTTGTATTGAACACTATAAAACACAAAAAACAGTACAATAAACACTTATAAAGATAAGCTTCTATCTTAACAAATTACATGAGGTATGAATCAGTCCAAGTCAGGCCTCTGACAATCAGTGAAAGCCCCGTGGGGATGGAGTGGCCTCTTGGATAGAGAGAAATGAGAGAGCAGGAACAGAACCTAGAGGGGCCACTATTGTTTGGTAACATAACTCCACCCACCCTCTTCTCGGCGAGGTTTATCACTACTCGTGTTGGGACACAATATAATGGTAAAGGCCAATGGTGGACTAGACACCCGAGGTGAACATGCAAGAGACATAAATAAATAAAAAGAAAAGCAAACAATACACAAGACGGTAGACAGGAACACATGGAGGGTATCACACGGGAAGGAGGGGCCAGTATGGGATCACCACATGGGTAGGGACGAGGGATGGAGATATGGCCATAGGATTTCCCATCCTCCGAGCCTGGGCAACTCGTATCACCAGAGGGAGGGCAAGAGGGACCTCAGGTGGCCTGGGCCTCAAAGAGAACCTTAAAGTCCTGCGATTCTCTAAAGCTCATCCATGGAGACCACACATGCAGGAATCTCTCATGGGCCTCCGGGGTAATTATAGCCAGCTCCTCCATGCGAAACAGATGAAACATTTCCAGAGCCCATTCAGCCATTGAGGGGCATGCAGTGGATCGCCAGTGGCGATGTATGACCGCCCTCGCTGCAATTAGGCAAAAGCGCAGTGTCACGGGTGGACCCGCGACCCACATCGCGGGGCGCGGGCTCACCCGTGCCTCTTGCTCCCCGCAGGCGCCGCGCCGGCGCATCTCACCTCTCCCCGCTCCCGAGTCCCGGCCTCGCTCCGTGTGCGCGCGGTCCCGCGTCTCAGGGCGCGCGTGCGACACTTCTAGAAAATTTAAAGGGCCAGCGCGCCATTAATTGGCGCTGGCCACATTGCCCAAATCTATTTAAGCCTGCCTCTTCCTGCAAGCCCTGCCGGATCTTTGTGCCCCACAGCCTTAGAGAAAGCTCTGTTGCGATTTGCCTGCGTTCCAGTGTCTCCTGCATTCTAGTGTCTCCTGCGTGCCTGACTCCCTCTGTGTTCCTGCGTTTCCTGACTACCTCCGTGTTCCCGTGTTCCAGTGTCCCTCCGTATTGCTGTCGTTAGTTCTGTGTTCCCGTACCATTCTGCTTGGACCTCCTGTTGCTGACCCCGGCTTGGATTCTGACGTTGCATCTCTGCCGCCTGCCCTGACCCTGTGCCTGGACTGTGACCCCGAGCTTGACTGCTGTTTCTGTACCTCAACCTTGGCCGCCACTGCAGTCACGCCTGAGGAACAACCTGGTGGTACCACGCCGCAGCTTGTCTAACCCGCTTTGCGGCGGGCTCTGGTGAAAACCGGGTACCACTTAGACTCCGGTCCCAGGTAGTGGCTTGAGTCATCGTCTGCAGTGGTCCAGCGGATCCACATCCCGCAAGCCTGACAGTAAGATCCGGCCATGGATCCCGCCGAGGTTCCGTCTCCTAGCAAGCCTGACCTCGCGACTATTGTGATCCACCAATCCCGGCAGATTGCTGCGCAGCGTGATCAGCTGGAGCAGGTCACTGCCATGTTGCAGCAACTATTGGCCAACCAACAACCGCAACAGGTTCAGGAAGCTGCTCAAGCGACTTCTACAGCTCCGACTCCTCTCCCTGCTGTTGAACCCAGGATGCGCTTGTCTATGCCCAGCAAATATGATGGTGATCCTAAGATGTGCAGAAGTTTTTTAACTCAGTGCTCCCTGCATATTGAACTTATGCCGACCCAGTTTTTTTCGGAACGATCAAAGGTGGCGTTTTTAATCAGCCTACTCTCTGGGAAAGCCCTGGCCTGGGCTACACCCCTGTGGGACAGAAGCGACCCGGTTACGGCCTCTCTCTCAGCCTTTGTGTCCGAATTTAGGGCCGTGTTTGAGGAACCAGCTCGGGCCTCCTCCGCCGAGTCTGCCTTATTGAACTTGCGCCAGGGGAATTCCTCCGTGGGAGAGTATGCGGTCCAGTTCCGTACTTTGGCGTCTGAACTAGTCTGGAATGACGCCGCCTTGTCTGCCGCTTTCAAGAAGGGTCTCGCCTCTCATGTGAAGGACGCTCTGGCCGCTCGTGATCTTCCGTCTACTCTGAGTGGTCTCATCACCTTGGCCACTCGGATAGACGTGCGATTTAGAGAGCGTACTGAGGAATCACGCTTCGAGCAACCTCAAGTCCGTCCACGACGCCTTCCCCGCCTGGCCCCGGTCTTCCAAAGACCACTCAAGCCTCATGACTTACCATCCGCAGAGGAGCCTATGGAGGTGGACAGAGCTAGACTCTCCTCCCAGGAACGCATCAGAAGGCACCAGGGTAACCTTTGTCTTTATTGTTCTAGTCCGGAGCACTTCATCGGGTCCTGTCCTATCCGTCCTCAGCGTCCGGGAAACGCCAGCACCTAGGGTTCTTGGGAGAAGTGTCCCTAGGTGTCTGCCAAGCTTCTCCACGTCTGTTGATTCCGGTGCTTCTCAGCGTTGGCGCCAGTCCCCAGATCCAAGTCTCTGCATTCCTGGACTCCGGCTCTGCAGGGAATTTCGTGGATGCCGCTCTGGTCTCCCGGCATCACATCCCAGTGGTTCGCCTTGAGAAGCCGTTGGTCATCTCATCCTTAAGTGGCCAGATCCTCTCTGACCCGGTCTTGTACCGCACCAAGCCTCTGTCCTTGCAAGTCGGAGTGTTACACAAGAGAGAGACTGTCCTTTTACGTGCTACCTCGCTCCACGTCCTCTATCCTGTTGGGTCTTCCGTGGCTGCAGCTCCATGCTCCAGTTCTCAATTGGATGACAGGGGAGATACTTCATTGGGGTCCTGAGTGCCGGTCTCGCTGTATGGGAGCTTCCCTGCCTGTACCTGTATTGGCCTCCTCTCTGTCTAAGAAGCCTTTGGAGGGTTTACCCACGTGCTACCAGGACGTCTCTGACGTCTTCTCTAAAAAGCAGGCTGAGACTTTGCCACCGCATCGACCCTACGATTGCCCTATTGAGTTATTGCCGGGCACTTCTCCTCCCAGAGCTCGAGTGTATCCACTTTCCGTTCCTGAAACCACAGCTATGTCAGAGTATATCCAGGAGAACTTGCAAAGAGGTTTCATACGGAAGTCCTCCTCTCCTGCGGGTGCAGGATTCTTCTTTGTTACTAAGAAGGACGGCTCCTTGCGTCCTTGTATTGATTATCGTGGACTTAATAAGATCACGGTTAAAAACCGCTACCCTCTGCCACTGATCACTGAACTGTTTGATCGCCTGCGCGGTTCCAAGATTTTCTCTAAGTTGGATCTTCGCGGGGCCTACAACCTTATTCGTATCCGCAAGGGTGACGAATGGAAGACAGCATTTAACACCCGAGATGGTCACTTCGAATACCTTGTGATGCCTTTTGGATTATGCAATGCTCCAGCTGTCTTCCAGGAGTTTGTCAATGACATCTTCAGGGACCTTCTGTATACGTGTGTAGTGGTCTACCTGGATGACATCTTGGTGTTCTCTCCAGATCTCAAGACTCATCAATCTCACGTACAGCAAGTCCTAGGCCGCCTTCGAGCCAATTGTCTCTACGCTAAGCTCGAGAAATGTCTCTTCCATCAATGGAGTCTACCTTTTCTTGGTTATATCATCTCCGACAGGGGTCTCCAGATGGATCCTACCAAGCTGTCTGCCGTTCTTCAGTGGCCTCGTCCAGAGGGTCTTCGCGCCATTCAGAGATTCCTGGGCTTCGCAAACTACTACCGTCAGTTCATTCCTCATTTCTCTACTCTTGTTGCCCCCATCATGGCACTCACCAGGAAGGGCGCTAATCCACGCCTTTGGCCTCCAGCGGCTGAAGAGGCCTTTGCAAAGTTAAAGTCCGCCTTTGCTAAAGCTCCGATCCTTTCTAGACCTGATACTGAGAAGCCTTTTATCTTGGAGGTGGACGCATCTTCTGTCGGTGCAGGGGCTGTGCTTACCCAGAAAGGACCCAGGGGCCGAACTCTTACGTGCGGTTTCTTTTCCAAAACTTTTTCTCCTGCAGAGAAGAACTACTCTATTGGAGACAAGGAACTTTTGGCAATCAAACTTGCCCTGGAAGAATGGCGTTATCTTTTGGAGGGTGCTCGCTATCCAGTCTGTGTTTATACGGATCATAAGAACCTTTCGTACCTCCAGACTGCCCAACGTCTTAATCCCAGACAAGCCCGTTGGTCACTATTCTTCTCCCGCTTCAATTTGATGATCCACTTCCGGCCAGCAGAGAAGAATATCATGGCAGATGCCCTGTCCCGTGCCTCAGATGTTGTTGGAGAAGAGCCGGTTCCTCGGTATATCATCTCTCCGGAACAGTTGGTTGCAGCCGCTCCTGTGGATCTTCGGCAGCTTCCCCCTGGCAAGACGTTTGTTCGACCTGCTCTGTGGAAGAGGATTTTGTTTTGGGGACATTCTTCCCGCCTGGCTGGGCACCCTGGGGTGCAACGCTCCGTGGCCCTCATCTCCCACTACTACTGGTGGCCTGACTTGGTCAAAGATGTTCGGGACTTTGTGGGATCCTGCACCTTCTGTGCTCGAAATAAGCCTTCTCGTCTAAAACCGGCTGGTCTCTTGCTTCCGTTGCCGATACCGAGTCGCCCGTGGTCTCACGTGGCTATGGACTTTGTCACGGATCTTCCATCTTCTTCGGGCAATACTGGGTGGTAACAGACCGGTTTTCGAAGATGTCTCATTTCGTTCCTCTTCCAGGTCTACCGTCTGCTCCACGTCTTGCCACTCTCTTCTTCCAACATATATTCCGTCTACATGGGCTTCCTCTGCACATTGTCTCTGATCGTGGAGTTCAATTTGTCTCCCGCTTCTGGCGCTCACTCTGCGGCCAATTGCAGGTGAAGTTGGACTTTTCTTCAGCCTACCACCCTCAGTCCAATGGTCAAGTGGAGAGAGTCAACCAGAGTCTAGGCTGCTATATGCGTCATTTTGTCTCTGCCCGTCAGGACGACTGGTCCACTTTGTTGCCCTGGGCAGAGTTCTCCTACAACTCTCTGGATTCTGAGTCTGCTGGTGCTGCTCTATTCTTTGTTGTCTATGGAAGAATTCCACGCCCTCCACTCCCTCTCTCAGTTCCCTCGGATGTTCCTGCGGTGGAAGAATTGGTGCAGGACCTCAGCTCCGTATGGAGACAGACTCGTCTATCTCTACTTCGGGCGTCTGCTCGCACTAAAATCCAGGCCGACAAGAAACGCAGATCTCCTCCCGTCTTCTCTCCTGGGGACAAGGTCTGGTTATCTTCCAGGTACATCCGGCTGAAGATACCTGGTTACAAGCTCGGTCCTCGTTTCTTGGGTCCTTTCGAGGTCGTGACCCGTATCAATCCTGTATCCTACAAGTTGCGCCTTCCTCCCACCATGCGCATCCCGAACTCCTTCCATGTCTCCGTGCTCAAGCCTGTCATCCTGAACCGCTTCTCTCGGCAAGTACCTCCTCCTACCCCTGTGGCTGACTCCACCGACACCTATGAGGTAAAAGACATCCTCGATATGAAGACAGTAAGGGGGAAGCGGTTCTTCTTAGTCGACTGGAAGGGGTTCGGTCCAGAAGAGAGGTCTTGGGAGCCGGAGGACAATATTCTGGACCGTGATCTTCTGCAGAGATTTCTTCAACCCAAGAAGAGAGGTAGGCCAAAGGGAGGGGGGTACTGTCACGGGTGGACCCGCGACCCACATCGCGGGTCGCGGGCTCACCCGTGCCTCTCGCTCCCCGCAGGCGCCGCACCAGCGCATCTCACCTCTCCCCGCTCCCGAGTCCCGACCTCGCTCCGTGTGCGCGCGGTCCCGCGTCTCAGGGCGCGCGCGCGACACTTCTAGAAAATTTAAAGGGCCAGCGCGCCATTAATTGGCGCTGGCCACATTGCCCAAATCTATTTAAGCCTGCCTCTTCCTGCAAGCCCTGCCGGATCTTTGTGCCCCACAGCCTTAGAGAAAGCTCTGTTGCGATTTGCCTGCGTTCCAGTGTCTCCTGCATTCTAGTGTCTCCTGCGTGCCTGACTCCCTCTGTGTTCCTGCGTTTCCTGACTACCTCCGTGTTCCCGTGTTCCAGTGTCCCTCCGTATTGCTGTCGTTAGTTCTGTGTTCCCGTATCCTTCTGCTTGGACCTCCTGTTGCTGACCCCGGTTTGGATAATGACGTTGCATCTCTGCCGCCTGCCCTGACCCTGTACCTGGACTGTGACCCCGAGCTTGACTGCTGTTTCTGTACCTCAACCTTGGCCGCCACTGCAGACAAGTCACGCCTGAGGAACGACCTGGTGGTACCACGCCGCAGCTTGTCTAACCCGCTTTGCGGCGGGCTCTGGTGAAAACCGGGTACCACTTAGACTCCGGTCCCAGGTAGTGGCTTGAGTCATCGTCTGCAGTGGTCCAGCGGATCCACATCCCGCAAGCCTGAAACGCAGTATGTCTTTCTTTCGAGCTCCAATTTGGCCAGGAAGTACTGAAAGAAGCGCTACATCTGGGCAGGCATTTACCTGTTTGCCCGAGATTCGTCGATACATGTCAAACACCTGATTCCAGAAAGGCTTAAGGATCTCGCAACTGCACCACACGTGCAACATATCACCTCTGCTAGATCCACAGCGCCAACAGGTATTCCGAGACGGAGTGCAAGGCTAAGTGCAACACTGTCGGCACCCGGTACCATCGTGACACTATCTTGTAGCCTTTTTCCTGCGCAGCACAGGCAGAAGACATCTTGTGGGTGAAAAAAGAAGGATTTATCCCAATCTTCCTACGTCAGGGGGGCCCCGAGCTTGCGTTCCCAGCTTCGCACGAACGGGAGGTCAGAAGTCTTGGAGTATATTTGGGAGATGGCGTGGGAAGGGGCAGAGTCCAGTCAAAATGATCCCTCAAAGGCTGAAAGGGAACTAGCAAAGGTCGCTCCGTCACTAGCTCTTACTATGAAGGATCGCAGTTGTGAGTACTCGAACCACGAGCTACCTGTACGACCCTGGCACGGGTTGAAGTCCCCATGAGGTGGCAGAGGGGAGCCCTGTAACAGGTCGTACATACGTGGGTCTTCAAGGACCTCCCGTAAAATTTTGACAGATATACTGATCCTCCGAAGTAGGTAGAGATATATTGAGGGCATCAGTTTTAGTAAAATTGATTTTAAAGTCACTGACTGCACTTTATCTTCCAAATTCCTGGATAAGAGAGGGAAAGGAAATCCTTGGTTGTGAAACATACAACAGAAGGTCATCCGCATACAATGCCGCCTTACAGTGTCTGGGACCCATCGAAATCCCGTGAATATCAGCAGCCCCAATTATGAATTCATCTACAGCTCAGAAACCTCCTATTCATATATGATCCGGCAGCTCCCATTCCTTACTAATTCACTATTCAGCTGCCCCCTTCTTATATAATTAATACCTCCTCCTATTAATTAAAATAGTTTCCCCTTTGTTAATATACTGTTCAGAAGCCCTGCTTTTTAATAGCCTTTATTTATGTATAAAATATACAGTAAAACCAATAAAACTGAAGCACAGTCACCTGTAGGGGAGGAAGGAGAAAGGATGTGGGAGCAGCTGGTGTGAGGAGGTGTTGAAGGGAGGAGAGCAGCTATTGAGCAGAGGACCATTCAGATTCAGTGTAAAGCCCCCCCCGCCTGTGCCCATGGAAGTGGGGTGAGAATATGATACCTGTATATAATTTGATATACATTTGATATACATCGGCACATTGTAATGAATGAGGAGGAAAACCCCCATATAGTGTCGTACGGCAGTATATCATAGGATCAATCAGACAACCTAGGGTTAAAGTACCCAAGGGCGTCTGAAAAATAGAAAAAAATTAAAATTAAAAAAAGTTGAAAAAAAAATGTTCCAACTTTTTGAAAAAATCAAATCACTCCCCTTTCACTAAAACTGATATAAATATAAATAAACAGTACAAATCATAAACGCATAAGGTATCGCCGCGTCCGAAAATGCGCAGTCTATCAAAATACAATAATGGTTTTTCACTGCGTTTAACCCCCGTAATGGAAAATAGCGCCCAAAGTCAAAAACTGCACTTTTTTGCCATTTTAAAAAATATAAAAAATTCTATAAAAAGTGATCAAAAGATTGTGCAGTTCTAAAAATGCTAGCATTGAAAACGTCATCAAAATTAGCAAAAAATGACGTCGCTCACAGCTCCGTACACCAAAGTATTAAACAGTTATTATCTCCAGAAGATGGCAAAATCTAAAAAAAAAATTTGTACAGGAGGTTTTTATTTTTTTAAATGTATGAAAACATTATAAAATCTATACAAATTTGATATCGCTGTAATCGCACCAACCCAAAGAATAAAGTAGACCTGTCATGTGGGGCGCACAGTGAAAGCCGTAAAATCCAAGCTCACAACAAACGTCTCAAATGCATTTTTTCACCATTTTCACTGCATTTGGAATTTTTTTCCCGCTTCCCAGTACACAAAATGGGAAATTAAATACCATCACTATGAAGTGCAATTTGTTATGCAAAAAACAAGCCATCAAAGAGCTCTTTACGCGGAAAAATAAAAAAAGTTATAGATTTTTGAAGGTGGGGAGTGAAAAATGGAATTGAAAAAACAAAAAAGGGCCAGGTCGTTAAGGGGTTAAAATGAGGTGTCCCAGATGAGAAGAGCAGGACTGCTCCCTACCGAAAACAACGCCACAAATGTCTTTGGGATATGTCTGCTATTGCAACTAAGCTATTACTTCAAATTTTATTTACAACTACTGGGGGCATTAGAAAAAATAAAATACTGTATATACTCGAGTATAAGCCGACCCAAGTATAAGCCGAGGCCCCTAATTTTACCACAAAAACCTATGGAAAACCCATTGACTCGAGTATAAGCCGAGGGTGGGAAATGCATTGGTCACAGCCTCCAGCAGGCCTGTTGGACCCTGCCCCATAGTATATAGCCAGCACCTGCCCCCCAGTATATAGCCTGCCAGCCCATATTCCCAAGTATATAGCCAGACCCCTGCCCCAGTATATATCCAGCCCCCTCCCCCAGAATATATCCAGTCCCCTGCTCCAGTATATAGCCAGACCCCTGCCCCAGTATATAGCCAGCCCCCTGCCCCGTATATAGCCAGCAGCGGGGGAAGCCGTGAAGGTGAGTTTTGATATATTTTTTTTTACTCGAGTATAAGCCAAGTTTGGAGTTTCAGCACATTTTTTTGTGCTGAAAAACTAGACTTATACTCGAGTATATATGTTAAATTAAATAATGTAATGGAAATGATTCAAAAATGTTTTACTTTTGTCTAAATATAAATAATGAAATGGTAAACCCTGGTGTTGATAATTATTTTCATTATTTTT
Organism: Engystomops pustulosus; assembly: GCF_040894005.1. Lineage (NCBI taxonomy): Eukaryota > Metazoa > Chordata > Amphibia > Anura > Leptodactylidae > Engystomops > Engystomops pustulosus. The sequence continues at coordinate 222,727,591 of NC_092413.1, read as the reverse complement.
TCTGATTAGACCAAGAAATAATGGATCTCAGGGGCCGCGAGTCACTGACTAATTGTCCTGGATATGTGTATATATCAGACCTGGAGGGTTACCTACAATCCTTAAACAATATGAGTGTTTTCAGGCCACTCACATTTCTGCATAGAATTATCTTTTCAGAAGACAAGATTTATGACATTTATCAAACATCTAAATTTTTTAAATTAATATGGAAGGAAGAACCTGCACACAATACGTGTCGTTGACGGGAATCTTTTCTGACTGATTTGGAAAGTGGCTGCAATTGGACATTTCTTCCACCATGGACCACAACATGACGTTTGCCACTGAGATCATACTATTAGGATTCTACCAAGATCTTTCCACCAGTATTGTACTTTTTATTGTGTTCTTTGTGATCCACTTAGTTACCGTCATCGGAAATCTTTCGCTCATACTGGTTGTTATCTTGACCTCTCACCTTCAGACCCCGATGTATTTCTTTCTATGCATTCTATCCTTCCTGGACTTAGGTAACTCATCATCAGTGGTGCCTAGGCTGTTGTGGGACCTCTTCTCTATCCGTAGGTCGATATCAGTTGGGGCTTGTGCTGTACAGCTGTACATGATACTTCTCATGTCCGGTTCTGAATGTCTTCTTCTTGCCATCATGGCCTATGACCGATATGTGGCCATCTGCCGACCCCTTCACTACTCAAGGCTGATGAGCTGGAGCATCTGTTTTCGACTCATAGGCACCTTAGGGGTGTTGAGCTTTTTCATGTTTGTTTTACCAATCCTTGCCATGCCTGTTCCTCTGTGCTACCCAAACACGATCAACCACTTCATGTGTGAGGTTCTAGCAGTCCGAAAAATAACTTGTATTCAGTCCTACTTTGCGGAAGTTTTGATACTTTCTATTTGTGTCACCTCTGTATTCTCTCCTTTCATCGTGATCCTTATTTCCTATACTTGTATTATATCCTCTGTATTAAAAATCCAGACTACAGACAGATCTAAGGCCTTCTCCACCTGCACCTCCCATGTCTTAGTGGTAGTTTTATTTTATGGGAGTGAAATGGCCATGTATTTTGGAGCCTCCGCAAATTACTCCACAAACCAAGGAAAGTATATTGCAGTTTTTTGTAATATTATTTGTCCCATGCTAAATCCTCTGATTTACAGTCTGAACAACAAAGACATCAAAACAGAACTGAAAAAATGTAGACATATTTGTATTCCTACAAACTATCATTCAAAATCCTAATACAATTGGAAATTAAATATTATACATTTCGACGATTATTTATACTTGATTTTTACGCTACGATTCCCTTCTATCCTTTTGCCTTAAAGGAAACCTACCAGTTAGAATGGCAGGGGTAAGCAGTAAGTACCAAGCACGATCGCAGCGCCGAAGCCTCTTCTGCTCTAAAGTTTAAAAAGTGTTAAAACCGCGATACCGCGGCTAATAACACTAACGAAAGTAAGTACCGGCACCAGCTCACCATGAGCTGGTGCTTGGTACTTACAGCTTACACCTACCATTCTAAATGGTAGGTTTCCTTTAAACTCTTTGCCATATTCCCAGCATTTTTCATATAATGTTTCCATATAATGTTATTATGTTATTTTTTAAAAAATATTCTTAGTTTGTTTTCTTTGTTCCATTTATACTTTCTATTCCCTACATGAAATCATGTAACTTCCACCCGGTAAGTCTGACATGTATACTCGGAAAGCAAAGGCTGTGCACAACGTAGTATCAAATGCCGTCTGAAGTTTATTAAAGATACAATAGTGTATATACACCATTGTTTATCTCCTTTATACACAATCTCCTTTATACACAAAGGAGATTATCGAAGGTAAGTATTCAATCATATAACAATGTAACACTTGGATGCAAGCATGATTACAATGGTAGGCAATATCAGATGGCCAAGAGAATATATATATATATATACACTATACACAAACATCATGATGTCCAGTGCAAGGACGAATAAGTAGTTATACAGAGAATACAATGTATATCAGAGAATTGTATCGGAGGCCAGGTCTATGGAGGGCTATGAGGACCACAGAGTAACAGGATATACATGCTATGGTAATAAATGAGTACAATATCACAGCTCACATAGATGATAAGAACATGCACATGGCCTGTTATTTCTTTTCATTCAGAGGATTGGAACCCACAGTCTCCTGATTATTAGGTCCTATCAGACGTTTACCCAGTATTTTGTAGACAGGGGAATGACAGAACAAATTGGATGAGCGTTACTAAATCTCACACACAATGCCAATATTGTTGTGCTTTTGGCCTGGGTCTTTTTCTGTCCCTTTCAATATACACTGAAAGCAAGCAGAGATCTAGCAATGCTGAAGAAATCAAACTGTAACATCTGTGCCAAAGTCTTCCTCTATTCGCAGAGTGAGGTTTAGGTGGCGTTAAATTTTCTTTGGGTTTTGTGTATGTGAACTATGGCTGAGGTTATTACTGTGTTGTTAATGACTGAGCCACACTCGATTCTCTGCAGCCATGTCCAAAAAGGGTTACTAGAGTGATGGTCAGCTGATCCAGTCAGCTGCTGGAGACGGCATCCAGGAACTCCATTACATATCTGCCCAGTCCCATTACACCTGGCTGCTTCTACAACTTTCCTCCTACCTGTTTCTTGTGACCGCTTGTTATTACTTACTATTCTGTTTATCTGACCTCTGCTACATGTACTCGACCTCTCTAGTGATACAATTCTGAACCTTCATCACCATCTTGGTTTTAACTTGGATCTGTCCAACCCTGCTTGTTTGTCTTTATCTGCTGTTTGTCTTTATCTGCTGTTTGTCCTAGTGTGAATACTGGTCTATCTCTGACTTTTTGTTACATGTCTGCTCCACCATCCAGCAGTTACCAGATGAAGTAAGTTTTCCCAGTCACCTAGCAGCGACTCTCAGGGTCCATTAGTTAGGTTCATGATAGCAGGTTTGCCATAATCAGGCCGTCTTATCTGCTTTAGGCAGTTGGGACACCCTACTGCCCAGGGTGAGTTTGCCACCACTTAACCAGTCTGACAACTTGTGCTAAGTCTGGTTGTGGTTGTGCTGTTTGCTGGACAGGTACCAACTCACTTTAGATGTTATCTAAAATTTTCTGCCTCACACAGGTTTTAAAAAATCCTTATTTCCATAATAACTGCTCAGGAATCAGTATTTTTACATCTTTAGAATACAATTTCTTCCATTGACGGTCTCTTCCTACTATAGTCACAACATTAACCTGGAAATCATTTAGGATTTTACAGCTCCTTTGTATTTACAGTAATAATAATAATAACATTATTAATAATAATAAGAATAATATTAAAATAATAATAATAATATAATAATCTTTATTTCTAAAGAGCCATCAAATTCCGTAGTTTTACAGATTCTGGGGAACATTTACAAATAAAATTAGACATAAAAGAGTAATAACATTGTCATATGAAACAATAGGAGGGAGGAACATTTTTTAAATCCAATTGTCACAGAGACCAAAAAAACTTTTGGCTGGGGTTACAATGATAAAATATACATTTCCGACTTACATACAAATTCAACTTAAGAGCAAACCAAAAGAACCTACCTGTACGTAATCCGGGGACAGCCTGTATTTGGAATTGTAATATTAAACAATTTTCCTGCATTTTTCTAAAAAAACTATTTAAATCTTAAAATTCAGTCAAACATATTAATTTCAGTCTGAATCAGTATTTGTTTTTTTTAAGTTTACTGCTTTTTTCTGATGTTTACGAGACAAAAAATAGCAAATAAATAAAATTAGCTAAAAAAACTCCAACATCATTTTTTTTTATCCCACAGATTACTACATCAATATACAGCACCCATTCCCCTTAACATTAGAGAAAACATCTATTCTTCTTTTCAGGTTCCGATTTTTTTTTTTATCTCCACCCTCCAACAGTCAGAATTTTTGAATTTTTCCATTTAAAGAAACGTATGATATGTGGTGAAATTGAAAGAAAAATTCTATTATTGTTTCACAATTTTACAGTCTGGTCCACTTGACTGTGGGTCAATGTGATTATGGAGATGCCAAATTAATATAGTTTTAATATGTGGTATAACCAATGTGGTAACAGTAGCAAAAATATTGTCATTTTTTATTGTTTTTTATTGTTTAACCCCTTAAGGAGACAATACCTTATATATATTTTGGTATGGCAACTTTTTTTATCACTTTTTATTTTATTTTATGTGGAACAAGATATTTGCCTATCCTGAAATGAAATAAAAATCATAACTTTTGGTGTTCTTTTAACCCCTTACCTATGTGTGATGTATTAATTAGAGATGAGCGAACATACTCGTCCGAGCTTGATGCTCGTTCGAGCATTAGCGTACTCGTAACTGCTCGTTGCTCGGACGAGTATTTCGCCCGCTCGAGAAAATTGCAAAAATCGTTTTGATTTTTGGCTGCCAGAAACAGAGCCAATCACAAGCAAGGAGACTCTGCACTCCACCCAGCATGACGTGGTACCCTTACACGTCGATAGCAGTGGTTGGCTGGCCTGATCAGGTGACCCTGGAATAGACTAGCCCCTGCTCGCGCTGCTCGGATCATTCTCTGTCTGGATACCGTTAGGGAGAGAGCTGCTGCTGCTCAGGGATAGCGTTAGGCTGTTCTATTAGAATAGTGTTAGGCAGGAGTGAGTTTACAAGAACCCAACAGCCCTTGCTAGGGCTACAATAGCGTTATATATATATTTTTTCTTTGCTTGTGGCTGGCCTTGCTGTAGTGCAGCTAGTACCATATTGTGACGAATTTGCAGGGAGACTTGCGAACGTTCTATTTAGCTCTTAGTGACACACATATCCATTTCAAACACCTAAGTGGGACAATTTATTAGGGTTTTGATTGAATTAGGCACAGTCTGCTTTTTCTTTTTTTTTTTTTCAAAACTAAAAGTCATCAGGCACAGCACAAAATCCTGTTGTGTGCTGTCAGTGTAGGCTAGAAACTAGCCATACGAGAACCCAACAGGCCTTCTTAGGGCTACAATAGCATTATATATTTTTTTTTTTGTTGATTTGCTTGTGGCTAGCCTTGCTGGCACTAGTAGTGCAGCTAGTACCATATGGTGACGAATTTGCAGGGAGACTTGCGAACGTTCTATTTAGCTCTTAGTGACACACATATCCATCTCAAACACCTAAGTGGGACAATTTATTAGGGGTTTGATTGAATTAGGCACAGTCTGCTTTTTCTTTTTTTTTTTTTTCAAAACTAAAAGTCATCAGGCACAGCACAAAATCCTGTTGTGTGCTGTCAGTGTAGGTTAGAAACTAGCCATAGCAATAGGATAGCATCATTTTGTTAAGAATGCACACAAAAAAAAACACAAAAAAAACACAAAAAAAATTTACAGTTTACACTTTAATTTTGAAAATTTTGAACCCGAGGGCTAGGGGTAGAGGACGAGGGCGTGGGCATCCAACTACTGCAGGGGTCAGAGGCCATGGTCCTAGGCGGGGTGAGACACCACCTGCTGATGAGGGAGCAGGGGAACGCCGCAGAGCTACACTCCCTAGGTTCATGTCTCAAGTTACTAGGACTAGTGGTAGAGCACTGTTGAGGCCAGAACAGTGCGAACAGGTGATGTGGTGGATTAAGGACAATGCTTCTAGCCTTTTGTCCACCAGTCAGTCTTCCAAACAGTCCACCCATGTCACCGAAATCAGCACTCTTCCAGCTCCTCCACCTCAGCCTCCTTCCCCCCAGTCTGCCCCCTCCCAGGAAAATTTGGCATTTGAACCGGCACACTCTGAGGAACTGTTTTCTGAACCCTTCCCAGAGTCACAAACCACTTGTCCGGTTGCTGCTGAGCTCTTTTCCGATGCCCAGGTTTTCCACCGGTCGCAGTCTGTGGGTGATGATGACATTGTTGACGTAGTGGAAGAAGTGTGTAAAGAGGTGTCGGACGATGAGGAGACACGGTTGTCAGACAGTGGTGAAGTTGTTTGCAGGGCAGGAAGTCCGAGGAGGGAGCAGACTGAGGGATTGGAGGATGATGAGGTGACAGACCCAAGCTGGGTTGATAGGCCGGGTGAAGACAGTGCTTCTGAGACGGAGGCGAGTCCTCGACGAGAACAGGTTGGAAGAGGCAGTGGTGGGGCCAGACGGAGAGGCAGGACCAGAGCTGGTGCATCAGCGCCAAATGTTTCACGTAGTGAAGCTCCCGTGGCAAGGGCTATATTTTGGGAAGTCTGGAGGTTCTTTAAAGAAACACCGGATGACCGACGGAGAGTGGTGTGCAACCTGTGCCACACCAGGATCAGCAGGGGTTCCACCACTACCAGCTTAACCACCACCAGTATGCGCAGGCATATGAATGCAAAACACCCCACTCAATGGCACCAAGGCCGTTCACCTCTGGCCAGGCACACCACTGCTCCTTCCCCTGTGTCATCTGCTGCCTCTGCTAGTCAGATCCCTGCCCAGGACCCCGGCCCAAACACCTTCCATGCGAAAACCACACCTTCGCCTCCACGATCCTCCACAGCATCCACCAATGTCTCCATGCGCAGCGTTCAGCTCTCCATACCCCAGACGCTGGAGCGCAAGAGGAAATACAGTGCAACCCACTCACACGCCCAAGCCCTTAAAGTCCACATCTCCAAATTACTTAGCCTGGAGATGCTGCCCTATAGGCTGGTAGAGAACGAGGCCTTTCGCAAACCTCATGGCAGCGGCCGCCCCTCGGTATTCGGTACCCAGCCGCCACTACTTTTCACTATGTGCCGTCCCAGCCCTGCACCAGCACGTGTAAGACAACATCATCCGTGCCCTGACCAACGCCGTTTCTGACAAGGTCCACCTGACCACGGACACGTGGACGAGTGCTGCCGGGCAGGGCCACTATATATCGCTGACGGCACATTGGGTTAACTTGGTGGAGATTGGACAGAGTCTGACTGTGCGGCTGGTCATATACTGCCGACGCCGAGGATTACAGGGCCTACCTCGGTCCAGGTCTCTCAGGCCTACTATGCCTCCTCCTCCTCCCACCCCTCCTCCACCTTCTCCTCCAAATTACCATCCGTGGGCAGGGCGCCATCAGTCGGTAGCTCTAGGCACAGCAACAGTGCCGTTGCTAAGCGACAGCAGGCGGTGCTAAAACTGATGAGCCTAGGCAATAAAAGGCACACCGCCCAAGAGCTATTACAGGGCATCACGGCGCAGACTGGCACCGTTGAACCTGAAGCCAGGCATGGTTGGGTGTGACAATGGCCGTAACCTGGTGAAGGCTCTGCAACTCCGCAGACTGACTCATGAGCCATGCCTGGCCCATGTGTTAAATCTCAAAGTTCAGCGGTTCCTCAAGACATACCGCAATCTGTCTGATTTGCTCACGAAGGTGCGCCGCATCTGTGCGCATTTCAGGAAGTCCAGCACAGATGCTTCCACTCTCAGGGCAGTGCAGCGCCGCCTCCAACTGCCCGCTCACCGACTGTTATGCGACGTGCCCACGAGGTGGAATTCAACATTAACTATGTTATCCAGGTTTTACCAGCAGCGCAGAGCGATTGTAGACTGCCAGATGTCAACTTCCACCAGAACAGGTAGCCAGGTCAGTCAGCTTCCCCAAGTCTACAATGAGGAGTGGACGTGGATGTCTGATATCTGTCAGGTGCTGAGTAACTTTGAGGAGTCAACACAGATGGTCAGTGGCAATGCCGTTATCATCAGCCTCACCATCCCGCTTCTTGGCCTGTTGAAAAACTCTCTGGTCAGCATGAAGTCGGAAGCTTTGCGCTCATCAAAAGAGACGGGGAAGGAGATTTCCTTGTTGATAGCCAAAGCACCCTCAGGTCTGTTTCTCAGCGCATATCAGAGGAGGTGGAGGAGGATGAGGAGGAAGAGGAGGAGAATGTTGGCGAGACAGAAGAGGGGAGCATTGCTCAGTCCTTCACTGTTCAGCATGTATGGACAGAAGAAGAGGAGTTGGAGGAGTTGGAGGAGGAGGAAATGGAAAGTTAGGCAAGTGAGGGGAGTGAATTCTTGCGCGTTGGGACTCTGGCGCATATGGCAGATTTCATGCTAGGCTGCCTATCCCGTGACCCTCGCGTTCAAAGAATTTATTCCAGCACCGATTACTGGGTATTCACTCTCCTGGACCCACGGTACAAGCAAAATCTTTCCACTCTCATCCCTGGAGAGGAAAGGAGTGTGAGAATGCATGAATACCAGCAGGCCCTGGTGCACAAGCTGAAACAGTATTTCCCTTCTGACAGCGCTAGCGGCAGAGGGCGTACTTCTGCGGGACAAGTAGCGAGGGAGAGTAGGCGAGCAGGCAGCTTGTCCAGCACTGGCAGGGGTACGCTTTACAATGCCTTTGCCAGTTTTATGTCACCCCAGCAAGACACTGTTACCTGACCCCAGTCTCGGCAGAGTAGGGCTGATCTTTACAGAAAGATGGTGAGGGAGTACGTAGCTGACCATACCATCGTCCTTAAAGATCACACAGCTCCCTACAACTACTGGGTTACAAAGCTGGACATGTGGCACGAACAGGCGCTGTGCGCCTTGGAGGTTCTTGCCTGCCCTACCGCTAGCGTGTTGTCCGAGCGGGTTTTCAGTGCAGCTGGTGGCATCATCACCGATAAGCGTACATGCCTGTCGACTGACAGCGCTGACGGGCTGACGCTTATCAAGATGAATAAAGCCTGGATTTCTCAGGATTTCCATTCTCCACCAGGTGAAAGAAGTTCAACCTGAATAATGTATGCACTCCTCATTTTCCTACTTCTCCTTCTCTTTGTACACTAAAGCTGAGGAAACTGGCTATTTTTTGCCAGGGCCAACTGGCTCTAGCTATAGTACTCTATGTATTTAATTTTTCTGGAGGGCCACCTACCTGGTCCTCTGTTTTAAAAAATTTTTGGGAGTGCCACATACAGGCACTCAATCTATTTCATTTTTCTGGAGGGCCACCTACCTGCTCCTCTGTTTTGAAAACTTTTTTGGACTGCCACATACAGGCACTCAATCTATTAAATTTTTCTGGAGGACCACCTACCTGCTCCTCTGGTTTGAAAACTTTTTTGGACTGCCACATACAGGCACTATCAAAATTAAATTGTCTCCATAGCAGCCTCCACATGTCGTCTTTTTAGCTGCCTCCACATGTTGTCTCCATTGCTACCTCCACACGTCATCTCCATAGCTGCCTCCAAAAGTCATCCATTTAGCTTCCTCCATACATCGTCCCCTTATCTAACGAGCTGTGTCAGGAAGAATTTTGGGTTGTTTTCATGGCTTTCGCATCAAACTTGTTAATAGAGATGAGCGAGCACTAAAATGCTCGGGTACTCGTTATTCGAGACGAACTTTTCCTGATGCTCGAGTGCTCGTCTCGAATAACGAGCCCCATTGAAGTCAATGGGAGACTCGAGCATTTTTCAAGGGGACCAAGGCTCTGCACAGGGAAGCTTGGCCAAACACCTGGGAACCTCAGAAATGGATGGAAACACCACGGAAATGGACAGGAAACAGCAGGGGCAGCATGCATGGATGCCTCTGAGGCTGCTTAATCGCACCATTATGCCAAAATTATGGGCAACAGCATGGCCATGACAGAATGAAGCTAGATAGCATGTAAAACATCCAATAATTGACCCTGACACTATAGGGGACGGCATGCAGAGGCAGCGGCAGCAGCAGCAGGCTAGAGAGTGGCATGGCGACATACCCTAAATGGACTCAGGCTTCAAACCAATGGGTGGCAGAGAGGAACCAAAGGAGGTGAGCAAGAAGCGCTCAAATAATATCGGTACATGATAAAAGTTTGCCAGTATATTTTGTGGATTACACAGCAGGGTGGCGACAAAGTTAACATGGAAGCCATGAAAACAACCCAAAATTCTGCCTGACACAGCTCGTTTGATAAGGGGACCATGTATGGAGGCAGTGAACTAGTAGTAGATTAAAGGTGCTGCAGTTAAAACTATGTTAGTTGGATCTTGGCATGGAGCTGGCGCTCCGCTGCCAGGCGAGCTTTCGCCAATCCAAGCCCCTGTCTCTAGGCTACTCCCCAAACAGCACTTCTAAGAACCTTTTGTATAAGATCAAGTGTAGTAGCGTTCTTATAAGTTTAGGATATGGCGGGTGAGGGGAATGTAAACAGAAGCGCAAGAAGCGCTGAAATAATATTGGTAAATGATAAAAGTTTGCCAGTATATTTTGTGGATAACACAGCAGGGTGGCGACAAAGTTAACAAGTTTGATGTGGAATCCATGAAAACAACCCAAATTTCTGCCTGACACACCTCGTTTGATAAAGGGACGATTTATGGAGGCAGCTATATGGACGACTTTTGGAGGTAGCAATGGAGACAACGTGTGGAGGCTGCTATGGAGACAATTTAATTTGGATAGTGCCTGTATGTGGCAGTCCAAAAAAGTTTTCAAACCAGAGGAGCAGGTAGGTGGCCCTCCAGAAAAATGAAATAGATTGAGTGCATGTATGTGGCAGTCCAAAAAAGTTTTCAAACCAGAGGAGCAGGTAGGTGGCCCTCCAGAAAAATGAAATGGATTGAGTGCCTGTATGTGGCAGTCCCAAAAAGTTTTCAAACCAGAGGAGCAGGTAGGTGGCCCTCCAGAAAATGGAATAGATTGAGTGCCTGTATGTGGCAGTCCAAAAAACTTTTCAAACCAGAGGAGCAGGTAGGTGGCCCTCCAGAAAAATGGAATAGATTGAGTGCCTGTATGTGGCAGTCCAAAAAAGTTTTCAAACCAGAGGAGCAGGTAGGTGGCCCTCCAGAAAATGGAATAGATTGAGTGCCTGTATGTGGCAGTCCAAAAAACTTTTCAAACCAGAGGAGCAGGTAGGTGGCCCTCCAGAAAAATTGAATAGATTGAGTGCCTGTATGTGGCAGTCCCAAAAAGTTTTCAAACCAGAGGAGCAGGTAGGTGGCCCTCCAGAAAATGGAATAGATTGAGTGCCTGTATGTGGCAGTCCAAAAAACTTTTCAAACCAGAGGAGCAGGTAGGTGGCCCTCCAGAAAAATGGAATAGATTGAGTGCCTGTATGTGGCAGTCCAAAAAACTTTTCAAACCAGAGGAACAGGTAGGTGGACCTCCAGAAAATGGAATAGATTGAGTGCCTGTATGTGGCAGTCCAAAAAACTTTTCAAACCAGAGGAGCAGGTAGGTGACCCTCCAGAAAAATGGAATAGATTGAGTGCCTGTATGTGGCACTCCCAAAAATTGTTTAAAACAGAGGACCGGGTCGGTGGCCCTCCAGAAAAATTAAATGCATAAAGTACTATAGCTAGAGCCAGTGGGCCCTGTCAAAAAATAGCCAGTTTCCTCTGCTTTACTGTACAAAGAGGAGGAGAAGGAGGAAAATGAGGAGGAGGAGGAGTGGATAAATTATTCAGGTTGAGCTTCCTTCACCTGGTGGAGATTGGAAATTATGAGAAATCCAGGCTTTATTCATCTTAATAAGCGTCAGCCTGTCAGCGCTGCCAGTCGACAGGCGTGTACGCTTATCGGTGATGATGCCACCAGCTGCACTGAAAACCCGCTCGGACAAGACGCTAGCGGCAGGGCAGGCAAGAACCTCCAAGGCGTACAGCGCCAGTTCGTGCCACATGTCCAGCTTTGAAACCCAGTAGTTGTAGGGAGCTGTGTGATCATTTAGGACGATGGTATGGTCAGCTACGTACTCCCTCACCATCTTTCTGTAAAGATCAGCCCTACTCTGCCGAGACTGGGGACAGGTGACAGTGTCTTGCTGGGGTGACATAAAGCTGGCAAAAGCCTTGTAAAGCGTACCCTTGCCAGTGCTGGACAAGCTGCCAGCTCGCCTACTCTCCCTCGCTACTTGTCCCGCAGAACTACGCACTCTGCCGCTAGCGCTGTCAGAAGGGAAATACTGTTTCAGCTTGTGCACCAGGGCCTGCTGGTATTCATGCATTCTCACACTCCTTTCCTCTCCAGGGATGAGAGTGGAAAGATTTTGCTTGTACCGTGGGTCCAGGAGAGTGAACACCCAGTAATCGGTGCTGGAATAAATTCTTTGAACGCGAGGGTCACGGGATAGGCAGCCTAGCATGAAATCTGCCATATGCGCCAGAGTACCAACGCGTAAGAATTCACTCCCCTCACTGGCCTGACTGTCCATTTCCTCCTCCTCCAACTCCTCCAACTCCTCTTCTTCTGCCCATACACGCTGAACAGTGAAGGACTCAACAATGGTCCTCTCTTGTGTCTCGCCAACATTCTCCTCCTCTTCCTCCTCATCCTCCTCCACCTCCACCTCCTCCGATATGCGCTGAGAAACAGACCTGAGGGTGCTTTGGCTATCAACAAGGGAATCTTCTTCCCCCGTCTCTTGTGACGAGCGCAAAGCTTCCGACTTCATGCTGATCAGAGAGTTTTTCAACAGGCCAAGCAGCAGGATGGTGAGGCTGATGATGGCGGCATCCCCACTGACCATCTGTGTTGACTCCTCAAAGTTACTCAGCACCTGACAGATATCAGACATCCACGTCCACTCCTCATTGTAGACTTGAGGAAGCTGACTGACCTGACTACCAGTTCTGGTGGAAGTTGACATCTGGCAGTCTACAGTCGCTCTGCGCTGCTGGTAAACTCTGGATAACATGGTCAGTGTTGAATTCCACCTCGTGGGCACGTCGCACAACAGACGGTGAGCGGGCAGTTGGAGGCGGCGCTGCGCTGCCCTGAGAGTGGCAGCATCTGTGCTGGACTTCCTGAAATGCGCACAGATGCGGCGCACCTTCGTGAGCAAATCTGACAGATTGGGGTATGTCTTGAGGAAACGCTGAACTATCAGATTTAACACATGGGCCAGGCATGGCACATGTGTCAGTCTGCCGAGTTGCAGAGCCGCCACCAGGTTACGGCCGTTGTCACACACAGCCATGCCTGGCTTCAGGTTCAGCGGTGCCAGCCACAGATCAGTCTGCGCCGTGATGCCCTGTAATAGCTCTTGGGCGGTGTGCCTTTTATCGCCTAGGCTCAGCAGTTTGAGCACCGCCTGCTGTCGCTTAGCGACGGCACTGCTGCTGTGCCTAGAGCTACCGACTGATGGCGCCATGCCCACGGATGGTAGTTCGGAGGAGGAGGTGGAGGAGGGGTGGGAGGAGGAGGAGGCATAGTAGGCCTGAAACACCTGGACCGAGGTAGGCCCCGCAATCCTCGGCGTCGGCAGTATATGACCAGCCGCAGGGTCAGACTTGGTCCCAGCCTCCACCAAGTTAACCCAATGTGCCGTCAGCGATATATAGTGGCCCTGCCCGGCAGCACTCGTCCACGTGTCCGTGGTCAGGTGGACCTTGTCAGAAACGGCGTTGGTCAGGGCACGGATGATGTTGTCTGACACGTGCTGGTGCAGGGCTGGGACGGCACATCGGGAAAAGTAGTGGCGGCTGGGGACCGAATACCGAGGGGCGGCCGCCGCCATGAGGTTGCGAAAGGCCTCGGTCTCTACTAGCCTATAGGGCAGCATCTCCAGGCTAAGCAATCTGGAGATGTGGACATTAAGGGATTGGGTGTGCGGGTGGGTTGCACTATATTTGCGTTTCCGCTCCAGCGTCTGGGGTATGGAGAGCTGAACACTGGTGGATGCTGTGGAGGATCGTGGAGGCGACGATGGGGTTTTTGTGGCAGGGTCCTGGGCAGGGGGCTGACTATCAGCTGACACAGGGGAAGGAGCAGTGGTGTGCACGGCCGGAGGTGAACGGGCTTGTTGCCACTGAGTGGGGTGTTTAGCATTCATATGCCTGCGCATATTGGTGGTAGTTAAGCTAGTAGTGGTGGAACCCCTGCTGAGCCTGGTTTGGCAAATGTTGCACACCACAGTCCGTCGGTCATCCGGTATTTCCTTAAAGAACCTCCAGACTTCTGAAAATCTAGCCCTCGCCGCAAGAGCCCTCGCCACGGGAGCTTCACTAGTTGACACATTTGGCGCTGATGCACCAGCTCTGGCCCTGCCTCTCCGTCTTGCCCCACCACTGCCTCTTCCAACCTGTTCTGGTCAAGGACTCTCCTCCGTCTCAGAAGCACTGTGTTCACCCGGCCTATCAACCCAGCTTGGGTCTGTCACCTCATCATCCTCCGATCCCTCAGTCTGCTCCCCCCTCGGACTTCGTGCCCTGACAACAACTTCCCCACTGTCTGACAACCGTGTCTCCTCATCGTCGGACACCTCTTTACACACTTCTTCCACTACGTCAAGAAGGTCATCATCACCCACAGACTGTGACTGGTGGAAAACCTGGGCATCGGAAAATTGCTCAGCAGCAACCGGACAAGTGGTTTGTGAGTGTGGGAAGGGTCCAGAAAACAGTTCCTCAGAGTATGCCGGTTCAAAGGCCAAATTTTCCTGGGAGGGGGCAGACTGGGGGGGGAGGAGGCTGAGGTGCAGGAGCTGGAGGAGTGGCGATTTCGGTGACATGGGTGGACTGCGTGGAAGACTGACTGGTGGACAAATTGCTCGAAGCATTGTCGGCAATCCACGACATCACCTGTTCGCACTGTTCTGGCCTCAACAGTGCTCTACCACGAGTCCCAGTAACTTCAGACATGAACCTAGGGAGTGTAGCTCTGCGGCGTTCCCCTGCTCCCTCTTAAGCAGGTGGTGTCTCACCCCGCCCAGGACCACGGCCTCTGACCCCTGCAGTAGTTGGACGCCCACGTCCCCGCCCTCGTCCTCTACCCCTAGCCCTCGGGTTAAACATTTTGAAAATGAGAGTTATAACTTTAATTTTTTTTTAACTTTTTTTTGTGTTTTTTAGTTTTTAAAACCAAACGATGCTATCCTATTGCTATGGCTATTTTCTAGCCAAGTATGAAAGCACACTACTATGCCAGATGAGATGACGCTGAGTTATTAAACAAAATAAACGTAAAATAAAAAAGGAAATGGCAGACTGTGCCTAATTGAAATCCAACCCCTAATAAATTTTCCCACTTCGGTCTTTGCAATGGATATGTGCGTCACTAAGCGCAAAACACAGCGGTCGCAAGTCTCACTACAAATTGCTTACAATTTGCTAGTAGATGCACTGCAGCAAGTACAGCCACCAGCAGATCAACCAGAAATCAAATATATATAACGCTACTGTAGGCGTAAGTAAGCCGTTTGGATTCTCCTATGGCTATTTTCTAGCCAAGTATTAAAGCACACTGCTATGCCAGATGAGATGACGCTGAGTTATGAAAAAAATAAACGTAAAATAAAAAAGTAAATGGCAGACTGTGCCTAATTGAAATCAAACCCCTAATAAATTTTCCCACTTTGGTGTTTGAGGTGGATATGTGCGTCACTAAGAGCTAAACACAACGGTAGCAAGTCCCCCTGCAAATTCCTCACAATATGGTACTAGCTGCAAATAAAAAAAAAAAAGTATAACGTTATTGTAGCCCTAAGAAGGGCTGTTGGGTTCTTGGAGAATCACTCCTGCCTAACAGTAAGCTAATAGAACACCCTAACGCTTTCCCTGACCAGCAGCAGCTCTCTCCCTAGCGGCATCCAGACACAGAATGATCCGAGCAGCGCGGGCAGCGGCTAGTCTATCCCAGGGTCACCTGATCTGGCCAGCCAACCACTGCTATCGACGTGTAAGGGTACCACGTCATGCTGGGTGGAGTGCAGAGTCTCCTGGCTTGTGATTGGCTCTGTTTCTGGCCGCCAAAAAGCAAAACGGCGGGAGCTGCCATTTTCTCGAGCGGGCGAAGTATTCGTCCGAGCAACAAGCAGTTTCGAGTACGCTAATGCTCGACCGAGCATCAAGCTCGGACGAGTATGTTCGCTCATCTCTACTTGTTAACTTTGTCGCCACCCTGCTGTGTTATCCACAAAATATACTGCCAAACTTTTATCATTTACTGATATTATTTCAGCTCTTCTTGCGCATCTTTTTACATTCCCCTCACCCGCCATAACCAAGCCAATTACTTAGAAGAACAGTACTACACTTGATCTTATCCAAAAGTTCTTAGAAGTGCTGTTTGTAACCCCCGTCTGCTTTGAAAATTAAAATTTTTTCAAAGTAAACGCTTCTGGCCCCCACGCCCATTTTGGGTGGGGAGGAGCCGAGAGACAGGGGCTTGGACAGGTGAAAGCTCGCCTGGCAGCGGACCGCCAGCTCCATCCCAAGATTAGGCAGCCTCAGAGGCATCCATGCATGCTGCCCCTGCTGTTTCCTGTCCATTTTGCCTCCACGATCCTCCACAGCGTCCACCAATGTCTCCATGTGCAACTTTCAACTTTCTATACCCCAGACGCTGGAGGGCGAGAGGAAATACTGCACATCATCCCCTTATCAAACGATCTGTGTGAGCCAGAATTTTTTAGGTGTTTCACCAGATACATAATGAAACTCGGCCCATCTGTCGCCGCCATGCTGGAGACCTGAAGTTTCAATCATAGCAGCGCAATGTGGATGCCCCATACTGTCGCTCTTAATCATGGAAGTCGTCTCCATGGCTGCCTCCACATTTCGTCCCCTTATCAAACGAGCTGTGTCAGGCTCATTTTTCGGGTGATTCACCAGATACGTTATGGAACTTGGTCACTATGTCGCCACCATGCTTTGTTATGGACTAAATATACCGTCAACCTTTTATTCACATAGGAAATGATTTCAGCGCTTCTTGCTCACCTCCTTTGGTTCCTCTCTGCCGCCTTAACCAGGCAAAATACTGATACATACATTGCCACACGTTATCCTCGCCAAAAGGAATTGTTTAAATTGGTTTGAAGCCTGAGTTCATTTGGGGTATGTCGCCATGACACTCTCTAGCCTGCAGCTGCTGCCCCTGCCTCTGCATGCCGTCCCCTATAGTGTCAGGGTCAATTACTGCATGTTTTAGATGTTATCTAGCCTCATTTGGACACTCTGTCATGGCCATGCTGTTGCCCTAAATTTTGGCATAATGGTGCGATTAAGCAGCCTCAGAGGCATCCATGCATGCTGCCCCTGCTGTTTCCTGTCCATTTCCGTGGTGTTTCCATCATTTTCTGAGGTTTCCAGGTGTTTGACCAAGCTTCTCTGTGCAGAGCCTTGGTCCCCTTGAAAAATGCTCGGGTCTCCCATTGACTTCAATAGGGCTCGTTATTCGAGACGAGTACTCGAGCATCGGGAAAAGTTTGTCTCGAATAACGAGCACCCGAGCATTTTAGTGCTGGCTCATCTCTATTAAGAACTATTATCTGTTGCTGTTGATCACAGAGCTGTTTGACCGTCTTCGTGGAGCCAAGATCTTCTCCAAATTGGATCTTTGAGGGGCCTGCAACCTCATTCGTATCCACCTGGGAGATGAGTGAAAGACCTCTTTTAATACCCTTGTAGGACACTTCGAGTACCTGGTGATGCCGTTTGGAATGTACCAGCCGTCTTCCTAGAATTCGTAAATTACATCTTTAGAGACTTGCTTTACCTTGAGTCCCACCAGTTCCAGGTACAGCAAGTCCTCAGCCTTTTAAGGGCCAATTGCCTTTACGCCAAACTGGAGAAGTGCCAATTCCACCACCTGAGTCTTCCATTTATCGGCTATATCATTTCCGACAGAGGTCTCCAGATGGAACGTGCTAAGCTGACTGCTGTTCTTCAGTGGCTTCGCCAGGTAGGACTACGTGCAATACAGAGGTTTCTAGGCTTCACAAACTACTACCGACAGATTATTCCGCATTTCTCCTCCCTGGTATCCCCCATCATTGCACTCACCAAGAAGGGCGCCAACCCCCAACTCTGGCCACTGGCTGCGGAAGAGGCCTTGTCTAAATTAAAGACTGCTTTTGCCTTGGCGCCAGTACTCATTCGGCCAGATACAGGGAAGCCCTTCCAGCTAGAGTTTGACGCTTCCTCTGTAGGAGCAGGATCAGTACTTACCCAGAAAGGTCCTAAAGGTTGCACTCTCACATGTGGTTTCTTTTTTAAGACCTTCTCCTCTGCAGAAAGGAATTACTCCATAGGAGATGGGGAACTTTTGGCAATAAAACTTGTCTTAGATAAGTGGCCTTACCTTATGGAGGGAGCTCATTTTCCAGTCTGCATTTACACAGATCATAAGAACCTCCTCTATCTCCAGACTGCACAGCGACGCAATCCAGGCCAAGCCCGGTGGTCACTTTTCCTTTCCCATTTTAATTTCCTTATCCATTTCTGTCCGGCTGAGAAGAACATCAAGGCTGATGCCCTCTCTCATGCCTCGTATGTCATTGGAGAAGAACCAGTGCCTCCGCATGTCATCCCTCCTGAGCGACTGGTACTGGCCGTGCCTCTGGACCGTGGACAACTACCTCCTGTCAAGACCTATGTACGACCTGCTCTCTAGAGGAAAATTTTGACTCTGAGACATTTTTCACATGTGGCTGGGCACCCTGGGGGGCAGCGCTCTGTCGTCCTTATTTCCCGATTCTACTGCTGGACAGATATGGCCAAGGATGTACGGGACCTTGTTAGTTCCTGTGTTTCCTGTGCCCGGAATAAGTCGTCTGGCTTCCCTCTGGCGTTCTGGCGTTCCTTCTGCAACTTCTTCATCCCTCTATCATCCCCAGTTCAATGGGCAGGTGGAAAGAGTTAATCAGACTCTGGGCTGCTATCAATGCCATTTTGTTTCTGCCCGTCAGGACGATTGGTCCACTTTGCTGCAATGGGCAGTGTTTTCTTACAACTCCTTAGACTGCATACACGTCCTCCTCTTCCTCTGCCTGTGTCATCAAATGTTCCTGCTGTTGAGGAATTGGTACGGGACCTTAAGACCATCTGGGAGTAGACTCGCCTTTCCTTATTACAGGCTTCTGCCCGAACCAAGCTCCAGGCCAATAAGAAACTCAGGCCTCCTCCTGTCTTTGCTCCTGGTGACAAGGTTTGGTTGTCCTCCAGGTATGCCTGCTAAAAATCCCTGGCTATAAACTTTGTCCTCGTTTCCTGGGTCCTTTTGAGGTGCTCACTCACATCAATCCAGTGGCCTACAATTTGCGCCTTCCTCCCACCATGCGCATCTTGAACTCCTTCCATGTCTCTTCACTCGAGCCTGTCATCCTGAACCATTTCTCCCTGCAAGTACCTGCTCCTGAGGCTGATTCCACCGACGTATTCCAGGTAAGGGAGGTCCTAGATATGAAGACGGTGAAAGGGAAGCGGTTCTTCTTGGTTGACTGGAAGGGGATTGGGCCGGAGGAGAGATCCGAGGGAACCCAAGGATAACATTCTGGACCGCAGTCTCCTGCAGAGGTTACTGCGGCCAAAGAAGAAGGGGGGGTACTGTCACGGGTGCTCCCGCAATCCACGTCTTGGGTTGCAGGCTCACCTGTGAACCTCGGTGTGCCTCAGCGCCACCCACCGCTGTGTCTTACCCTCCCAGTTCCTGATTCCCATCCATCGGCTTCAGAAGATTTAAAGGGCCAATATACCGCTAATTGGTGCTGGCCCTTTTCAGGAAATGGATAAAGCCTGGCATTTCCCAGCATTCCCTGCCTGATCTTTGTGCTTATGCCACTGTGAAAGTCTCCCAGCGATATTCCTCTGGGTTCCTGCATTACTGTTCCCATGTTCCTGTTCCCATGTTCCTGTGTTCCTGTTCCCGTGTTCCTGCGTTCCTGTTCCCGTGTTCCAGTTCCTATTCTCCTGCGTGTTCCTGTCTTCCTGCTCCAATACTCCTGTGTGTTCCAGTCCATTCCTGTGTTCCCATTCCCATCTGTCTGGACCTCCCGTTGCTGACCCTGGATTGGACTTGACCTTGCATCTCTGCTACCTTCCCTGAACTTGAGAGACTGTCTCCTGCAAAGGTACCTTGACGTTGGCTGCCACCGCGGGCTAGTCGCACCTGTGGAACAACCTGGTGGCATCTAGCCGCAGGCCCAAATCTCACTCTAAGAGATTGGACAGTGCGGCCCACATACTCGGTAGATTTTTTATGTCATGGGCCCCTCATACATTACAAAAACTATCATATTATGAATTTAATTAGTTTATTCTACAAATTGGCTATTAAGTAATTTATCTTATATTTTTTTTTATATATCGCTCACACATAACTACATAAAAGTGCATACACACATGCGTCGGCGGTGATGATGTGTCACTTGGTCGAGTCCGGTGCCAGCATAGACCGCGGCAGTAACAGGCGGGTGGCAGCTGTATTATACAGCTGACACCCGCTGTGTATGAAGATAGATCCACCCATTAGCTCTCTCCATACATCCCCGCAGCACTAGGATGTAGTAGTACGTCCTGGTGCGCTAAGGGGTTAAAGTCATTCTTGCAAGTGTTATTAAGGCAACTAATTAATCATTGTCTGGGGCTGTGACAGGCCGTGCAATGATGGATTTAACTTTGCAACTTATTACAATTTTGTGCAAGAATATTACAAGGTTCCTCCACTCCGCTCCTGGTGTATGTGAGGCTACAATTATTTTGTTCTTATTTTCGAATTTTAAAGATTCCACAAACTGCTGAAATATTTATTAAAGGGACAACATCCTTTCAAAAATTTGAGGCAGGCATGGAATTATATCAAGTATGTCAAGAACTATGTGTCAAGATTTGTAATTTCACACTTTCAAAGACAAAAGGGCCACATTTATCACAGTTTATAGTCCCTGTGATTTAACAGCAATTCCCAGTGCCGAGGCTTGGAATTGTGACTTCTCCTCCC
Source organism: Engystomops pustulosus (assembly GCF_040894005.1). Lineage (NCBI taxonomy): Eukaryota > Metazoa > Chordata > Amphibia > Anura > Leptodactylidae > Engystomops > Engystomops pustulosus. The sequence goes on along the minus strand of NC_092413.1, from coordinate 222,706,911 downwards.
TCTATGCCAATTGGGTGTGGAGGAGAAGCTGCTGGGCCGTGCAGTGAGCCGGTGAGGGACGTTGCCGCCTCACGCCTGTACAGGCTATATAGCCTGTGCTGGTTAAGGCGTCATTTTAAACAGGGGCGTAAATAGGAGAGGCAGGGCCACCTTGGCAGGCATATGAATGAGGCACCCCTTCCTACTTACAAATATTACATATTTGTATTCTCACATATGTGAGTTACAATATACTCATGTATACACATATACAGCATACACATACAGTGCCATACAATGTGCAGCATAATATGTATATGATGGTGCACATCCTATATTCTTTAGTGTGTTAGGTCGGATGATGTGGCCCCCTGTCACTGCAGGCCCCATAGCAGCTGCTATGGCTGCTACTCCTGTGGTTACATGCCTGATTCTAGACCAGGTCAGAAGTACTGAAGAAGTGCCCCTGAGCCTCCTGGTAGATCCAACAAGTGCCATGGGGCGGGGACAACATCATACACTAACATACTTAGCGTCAGCCTATGGTTAATATGCCCCATATAGTTTAGTTGTAATGCAGGACCCTAAAACTAGCCAGTAAGTTGCTGCTTTTATCCAAAATTTACAAAATCCTTCTAACCAGATGGAAAGGGTGTAGAGTGTTTTGTTTCTTTCTACTGAATATCATAATTGCCCCAGTGTAGACAATTATTTCAATTACGTTTATCAATTATACTAAGAAATACTGGATCTCAGGGGCCGCGAGTCTCTGACTACTTGTCCTACAAATGTATATATATATCAGGCCAGGAGGACCAGGAGAATCCTCTGTGAAATATTCTCAATGGTTTGTGTCCGCTCTCATCTTCACTTTGTTTCTATATAGAATATTCTGGACATTTGACTTTATGAAATTATTGAATTGAATAAAACTAAATCTATTCTCATGAACATGATGGAAAAAAAGAACCTTCACACAAGACGATTCGGGTAACTAGAAACATTTCAAGCTGCTACTGTTCATTTTGAACCATGGACCATAACAGGACGCTTGTCACGGAGATCATACTTTTGGGATTCTCCCATGATTTCTCCATATGTATCATCCTTTTCGTTGGGTTCTTTGTCATTTACGTAATTACCATCATTGGAAATTCTTCCCTCATTCTGGTCGTTATCATTACCTTTCGCCTTCATACCCCAATGTATTTCTTTCTTTGCATTTTATCCTTCCTGGACCTATGTAACTCATCATCAGTGGTGCCTAGGCTGTTGTGGGACCTCTTCTCTATCCGTAGATCCATATCACTTGGTGCTTGTGCCATACAGCTTTACATGATACTTCTTTTGGGAGGTTACGAGTGTCTTCTTCTTGCCATCATGGCCTATGACCGATATGCAGCCATCTGCAGACCGCTACACTACCCAAGACTGATGAGGTGGAGCATGTGTTATCGTCTGATAGCAATTTTATGGATATTAAGCTTTTTTTTATTTGTATTTCCATCCCTAGCCTTACCTGTATCTCTGTGCTACCCAAACCAGATCCAACACTTCATGTGTGAAATCTTAGCCATCAGAAAAATGACTTGTACTCACTATTACTATAGTGAGATCATTGTACTTTGTATTTGTTTCATGTCCCTTTTACTTCCCTTCATCCTGATCCTTATTTCCTATGCCTGTATTATATCATCTGTATTAAAGATCCATTCTGCAAATAGATCTAAGGCCTTCTCCACCTGCACCTCCCACGTTTCAGTGGTGGCTTTATTCTTTGGCTCTGGAATGGTCATGTATTTTGGAGCTTCAGCGAACTACTCCACAGACCAAGGAAAATAGATTGCTGTGTTTTACAATATTTTTTGTCCCATGTTAAATCCTCTTATTTACAGCCTGAACAACAAGGACATAAAAACACAACTTAGAAATGGGAAATCTTTATCTTTCCAAAGAATCTGTAAATAAAAGAACCATTTAGTAAATTTTAGTTTCTGTACCTTATGCTCTATTACCCATCCTACTTTTATTCTTATGCTGCTTTCTCTCCCCTTAAATATTGCAAATGTTATTTACCGATTTTTCCATATTTTCTAGTCTAACTAAGGATTTCACTTATATATGTTTCACTTATATATGTATGTACCATATATGTTTTTGAGAAAGGATAGTTAAAGAAGGTTAGACCTGTACTTGTGATTTTAAGATTTTCTTCTTTCCTTTATTTTTTCCCTTTTCTTTCCTCATATAATTCATGTAACTAGAAACCTGTGAGTCTAACATCTGTAATCTGCAATGAGACGTCTCACATGGTACATATCATATTACATACAATGATACATTCACCTAATAGGTAAGATATTATTGTAACAATCCAACCTACTACCTCTTCCTCTGGCCCTTAGATAAAAAAAGAGAGTGAAATAGAAATGGGAATAAAAATTCTAGTAGTCTAGTAGTCATGGAGGAGCCACCTATTCCTGTATTCCAATATTGTAGACTATAAAGGAAGAAAAGGGCAATCCATGAAATACAAATACTAATATTGGCTTTAACCCCTTAAGGAAGCAGCTATTTTGTAGCTTAAGGCTCAGTCCCATTTTTTATATTCTGACCTGCGTCTCTTTATATGGTTATAACTTTTGAGCACTGTTATACATCAAAGCGATTCTGAGATTGTTTTTTCTCACATGTTGTACCTCATTTTAGTGGTAAATTTTGGCTGATAAGTTTTGAATTCATTTACCAAAAAAAGAGAAAAAATTATGAATTTTTTTAAAAATTTGCCATTTTCGATATTCGAAGTCATCGTGTTTTTCCATATGTCTACCTTACATTTTCATAACTTTTAAAATGTCTAGATAATTTATTTTGGTGTCACGCGGCTTACAAATCGAATATAGATTTTCTGTATTTTCAGAAATGACAATTTGGGGATAAATACTGTTTTTAATGAAATTTTACATATTTAACATAAAAAACCCTATATAATCAACCCAGTTTCAAATCTGCACCCCTTTTTGGAAGATTGTTAATCTCTCGAGATCTTCATAGAAATTAAATCAAAACAGAGGTGAAATTTAGAATGGTTAAATTTTATCAGTAATACGTTCATTTAGCCCTGAAATTTACACATTTCTAAAAGATAAAAAGAAAACCCATTTTAAAATTTGTTATGCAATTTCCGTTATTGGGGCCATGTGACGGCAGTTTTTTGCGGGATGAGATGCTTTTTCCAGTGTTACCATTTTGGCGTTGAGATCCCCTATTGTTGAAAATTGAGGTACTTTTATTTTGAGGGCAGGAGTAGAAAAGTATCAATTCTATTCTGGATTTTCTCCTTTTTTTGGTGTTCCCCGTATAGTATAATAAAATCATGTTATCTTTATTCTATGGGTCGATACGATTTTGGGGATACCAGACTTGAATATTTTCTCTTACGTTTTACTAAATTTGCCAAATAAAGCCCTAATATGGGGAAAAATCTATCATTTTTGCATTTCCATGTTCCCAGTGGCAGAACATTGTTATGTTTTTGGCTACGGAGCTGGTTGATGGCTGTTTTTTGCGGGACATGTTGTACTTTGCAACAGTATCATTCTGGAGTACATATGTTTTTCTGATCACTTTTTATTGCATTTTTTGTGGGATTAGAAAAAAATCATAATTTTAAAGTTTAAAGTTTAACAGTTTTTTTTAAAGGCATTCATCATGCGGGTTGAATAATTATTTACTTTTACTCTACAGGTTGTTACGGACACAGTGATATGATATATGTGGTGTTTGTGTTCTCATTTAGACCTTTTTGTGCATTATATATATATTTATAGTTTATGGGGCTTATGGGCATTTTTATTGATTTAATTATTTTTTTTTTAGTGAAAAACACTTTTTAACACTTTTTTATTACTTTCACCATGGGACATGAACAAGCAATCACCTGATTTCTTGTTCATGATAAAACTCTGCAATACGAATGTAATACAGGTAGAGATGTGAAATTTTTCAAAAATTCGTTTTGCCAAGTTCGCAGAATTTTCCAACAAAGTTAGTTTCGACCCGAATCGAATCAAGGTTGAATCATGTTAAAAAACAGGTATTTCCTGGCTGCAGAGAGCCTGTAGGGTGTTGTAGAAGGTTGTGCCATGCTTAAATATGCATAGGGAGCGTGGTTTGGTCTTCAAACAATGCTGTGTTTTAGTATGACACGCACATGACAGCCGCGGCTCTTAGAATCGTTTCACTCTTCACTTCCATCTGCACTTACATAGGCCAACTTCACCAAAATCAGCGAAGCTGGAACGCAGCCTGACAAGGTAACGTCTGTGCCAGCTCGAAAGGACTGAGCTGAGGGCCAAGATCCCACAATAACATCACAGAGTGCACTCTTTTTACACTGACATCAGATGATTCCATAGATTACGACAGAACCTGTTCTGTTAAACGCGGATACATGTAGAAACCTTCCAAAATGTAATATGTAATATGTAGAGCAATAGATCTTAAGGACACACGGAGGTGCTCTAGCTCACACAGTCCACAGCAAACTATAGCATTTTCAAGAAGAAAAAGAGCTGGCACTCGCCGTTATAAAACAATTCATTTGCCCATTCATGGCCCATTTCGCGCTACACTTAATCCTGGCTCCTGCTCTGTCCTTGTCTCCTGCAGCAATGTTTTATGCATTTTTGGAATAAAGACTGAATTGTTTTATAATGGTGAGTGCCAGCTCTTTTTCTTCTTGAAAATGCTTAACTTAAAGGAAACCTACCACTTGAAGTGACAGGTTTAAGAAGAAAATACCGAGCACCAGCTCAGGGTGAGCTGGTGCCGGAGCTTATTTTTGTTAGTGTTTTAAACCGCTGTATCATGGTTTAAAACACTTTTTAAACTTTATAAGCGGCGCAGGGAGGTGCGCGCTCGGCGCTTACCATGCGCGCGGCTCTCCTTCACTTCCTATGTAGCCGCGCGCATGGTCGCGTGCATGGTAAGCGCCGAGCGCGTACCTCCCTGCTGAAGCAGCTTCGGCTATAAAGTTTAACTCCTCTCCGACCGCCCGCTGACTTTAGACGTCAGCGGGCGCAGGTCCGGATTCTGCAGCAACGTCTTTAGACGTCGCTGCAGTTTCTGCTGCTCCCGCGCTAATTGCGGGAGCAGAACCCGTTCTCCGGGTGTCCGGTCTCCGTTACCGCTTCTCCCTTCTCCGATCCTCCCTGCATCGTGCCGAATGAGCGCAATGCATAGAGGAGCTGAGCTGAGCGGCGCGGCCGGCGGCTCCATAGACTCGGCGGTCACGTGACCGCCGGGTCTAAAGGGGTTAATCAGAGCTGCTGGGTCTAATAAGACCCAGTACAGCTCTGATCACCTGTCCCCAGTGACAGATGGTCGTTTCCCCTGTAACTGAGGCATCTATAAACTTGTAATAGAAAAAAAAAAGTAAAAATGTCCCCCAGGGGTCTTTTATGACCTCATGGGGGACATCAAGTAAAAACACCACTCACAAACACAAAAAATTAACCCCTTCACGCTCTGCATCCGATATATTGGACGCTGAGCGCAGTGACATAACGCTCAGCGTCCGATATATTGGAAGCGAGCCCTACTTGTATGGCGTGGAGGAGCAGGCGTGGCGTGGAGGAGCAGACGTAGTGTGGAGGAGTAGGCGTAGCGTGGAGGAGTAGGCGTTCTGTGGTGGAGCAGGCGTAGCGTGGAGGAGTAGGTGTTCTATGGAGGAGTAATAGTAGCGTGGAAGAGCAGGCGTAGCGTGGGGGAGCAGGCGTAGCGTGGGGGAGCAGGCATTCTGTGGGGGAGTAGGCGTAGCGTGGGGAGGAATAGGCATTCTGTGGTGGAGCAGGTGGAACGTGGAGGAGTAGGCGTAGCGTGGAGGAGTAGGCGTAGCGTGGAGGAGTAGGCGTAGCATGGAGGGGCAGGTGTAGCGTGGAGGGGCAGGTGTAGCGTGGAGGGGCAGGTGTAGCGTGGAGGGGCAGGCGTGTGGAGGGGCAGGCGTTGTGTGGAGGGGCAGGCGTTGTGTGGAGGGGCAGGCATAGCGTGGAGGAGTAGGCGTAGCGGTGAGGAGTAGGCGTAGCGGTGAGGAGTAGGCGTAGCGTGGAGGGGCAGGCGTAGCGTGGAGGGGCAGGCGTAGCGTGGAGGGGCAGGCGTTGTGTGGAGGGGCAGGCGTTGTGTGGAGGGGCAGGCGTTGTGTGGAGGGGCAGGCGTTGTGTGGAGGAGTAGGTGTAGCGTGGAGGGGCAGGCGTTGCGTGGAGGGGCAGGCGTTGTGTGGAGGGGCAGGCGTTGTGTGGAGGGGCAGGCGTAGCGTGGAGGAGTAGGCGTAGCGTGTAGGAGTAGGCATAGCGTGGAGGGGCAGGCGTTGCGTGGAGGGGCAGGCGTTGTGTGGAGGGGCAGGCGTAGCGTGGAGGAGTAGGCGTAGCGTGTAGGAGTAGGCATAGCGTGAAGGAGTAGGCGTAGCGCGGAGGGGCAGGCGTAGCATGGAGAGGCAGTCGTTGTGTGGAGGGGCAGGTGTTGTGTGGAGGGGCAGGCATTGTGTGGAGGAGTAGGCGTAGCGTGGAGGGGCAGGCGTTGCGTGGAGGGGCAGGCGTTGTGTGGAGGGGCAGGCGTAGCATGGAGGGGCAGTCGTTGTGTGGAGGGGCAGGTGTTGTGTGGAGGGGCAGGCATTGTGTGGAGGAGTAGGCGTAGCGTGGAGGGGCAGGCGTTGCGTGGAGGGGCAGGCGTTGTGTGGAGGGGCAGGCGTTGTGTGGAGGGGCAGGCGTAGCGTGGAGGAGTAGGCGTAGCGTGTAGGAGTAGGCATAGCGTGAAGGAGTAGGCGTAGCGCGGAGGGGCAGGCGTAGCATGGAGGGGCAGTCGTTGTGTGGAGGGGCAGGTGTTGTGTGGAGGGGCAGGCATTGTGTGGAGGAGTAGGCGTAGCGTGGAGGGGCAGGCGTTGCGTGGAGGGGCAGGCGTTGTGTGGAGGGGCAGGCGTAGCGTGGAGGAGTAGGCGTAGCGTGGAGGAGTAGGCGTAGCGTGAAGGAGTAGGCGTAGCGTGAAGGAGTAGGCGTAGTGCGGAGGGGCAGGCGTAGCATGGAGGGGCAGGCGTTGTGTGGAGGGGCAGGTGTTGTGTGGAGGGGCAGGCATTGTGTGGAGGAGTAGGCGTAGCGTGGAGTGGCAGGCGTTGTGTGGAGGGGCAGGCGTTGTGTGGAGGGGCAGGCGTAGCGTGGAGGAGTAGGCGTAGCGTGGAGGAGTAGGCGTAGTGTGGAGGAGTAGGCGTAGCGTGGAGGGGCAGGTGTAGCGTGGAGGGGCAGGCGTTGTGTGGAGGGGCAGGCGTTGTGTGGAGGGGCAGGCGTTGTGTGGAGGGGCAGGCGTTCTGTGGTGGAGCAGGCGTTGTGTGGTGGAGCAAGCGTTGTGTGGTGGAGCAGGCGTTGTGTGGTGGAGCAGGCATTGTGTGGTGGAGCAGGCGTTCTGTGGTGGAGCAGGCGTTGTGTGGAGGGGCAGGCATTGTGTGGTGGAGCAGGCACTCTGTGGTGGAGCAGGCGTTGTGTGGTGGAGCAGGCGTTCTGTGGTGGAGCAGGCGTTGTGTGGTGGAGCAGGCGTTGTGTGGTGGAGCAGGCGTTGTGTGGAGGGGCAGGCATTGTGTGGTGGAGCAGGCATTGTGTGGTGAAGCAGGCGTTCTGTGGTGGAGCAGACGTTCTGTGGTGGAGCAGGCGTTCTGTGGTGGGGCAGGCGTTCTGTGGTGGGGCAGGCGTTGTGTGGAGGGGCAGGCGTTGTGTGGAGGGGCAGGCCTTGTGTGGAGGGGCAGGCGTTGTTCTGTGTTGTTCTGCGTAGGTTGTGTACTACCCCCACCATGTCCCAGAAGTCATACACTGACTTGGAGGTATATAATTATATGGCCTCTGATATGGGGTCTGCTAGTGGGGACGAGTGTGGGGACATTTTGTTTGTGCACCTCTTCCTCATAAAGCGACTCTGAGGAACCCCCGAGAAGGCGCTTTCGTAGTAGTGCTGAAGTGCCTAAGTACAAGGACAAGAGAGAGGTTGCATCATGATTCTTGGGGTGTTTGTCTCCCGTGGCAGGATCTGGGCACAAGATGACATAATAGATATTTTGTACTATCCATTATGCATCATCCTTGGGGTCCACCTGTGGGGTTAAAATGCTCACTACACCCCTAGATTAATTCATGGAGGGATGTCATTTTCAAATAGGGTCACTTCTCAGGGGTTCCTACTGTACTGATCCCCGAGGGCATCTACAAATGTTTTATGGTGCCAAAAAAAATGTAAATGTACTCCAAATGCCATTGTCTTCCGAGCCCTGCCCTGTCTCCATCTTTTAGATTATTGGCATGTACCGGGTAGAACATGCATGTAGAGATGAGCGAGCACTAAAATGCTCGGGTACTCGTTATTTGAGACGAACTTTTCCCGATGCTCGAGTGCTCGTCTCGAATAACGAGCCCCATTGAAGTCAATGGGAGACTCGAGCATTTTTCAAGGGGACCAAGGCTCTGCACAGGGAAGCTTGGCCAAACACCTGGGAACCTCAGAAAAGGATGGAAACAGCACGGAAATGGACAGGAAACAGCAGGGGCAGCATGCATGGATGCCTCTGAGGCTGCTTAATCGCACCATTATGCCAAAATTATGGGCAACAGCATGGCCATGACAGAGTGACAGAATGAAGCTAGATGTAGAGTGACAGAATGAAGCTAGGGGACCATGTATGGAGGCAGTGAACTAGTAGTAGATTAAAGGTGCTGCAGTTAAAACTATGTTAGTTGGATCTTGGCATGGAGCTGGCGCTCCGCTGCCAGGCGAGCTTTCGCCAATCCAAGCCCCTGTCTCTAGGCTACTCCCCAAACAGCACTTCTAAGAACCTTTTGTATAAGATCAAGTGTAGTAGCGTTCTTATAAGTTTAGGATATGGCGGGTGAGGGGAATGTAAACAGAAGCGCAAGAAGCGCTGAAATAATATTGGTAAATGATAAAAGTTTGCCAGTATATTTTGTGGATAACACAGCTGGGTGGCGACAAAGTTAACAACTTTGATGTGGAATCCATGAAAACAACCCAAATTTCTGCCTGACACACCTCGTTTGATAAAGGGACGATGTATGGAGGCAGCTATATGGACGACTTTTGGAGGTAGCAATGGAGACAACGTGTGGAGGCTGCTATGGAGACAATTTAATTTGGATAGTGCCTGTATGTGGCAGTCCAAAAAACTTTTCAAACCAGAGGAGCAGGTAGGTGGCCCTCCAGAAAAATGAAATAGATTGAGTGCCTGTATGTGGCAGTCCAAAAAAGTTTTCAAACCAGAGGAGCAGGTAGGTGGCCCTCCACAAAAATGAAATAGATTGAGTGCCTGTATGTGGCAGTCCCAAAAAGTTTTCAAACCAGAGGAGCAGGTAGGTGGCCCTCCACAAAAATGAAATAGATTGAGTGCCTGTATGTGGCAGTCCCAAAAAGTTTTCAAACCAGAGGAGCAGGTAGGTGGCCCTCCAGAAAAATGAAATAGATTGAGTGCCTGTATGTGGCAGTCCCAAAAAGTTTTCAAACCAGAGGAGCAGGTAGGTGGCCCTCCAGAAAAATGAAATAGATTGAGTGCCTGTATGTGGCAGTCCCAAAAAGTTTTCAAAACAGAGGAGCAGGTAGGTGGCCCTCCAGAAAATGGAATAGATTGAGTGCCTGTATGTGGCAGTCCAAAAAACTTTTCAAACCAGAGGAGCAGGTAGGTGGCCCTCCAGAAAAATGGAATAGATTAAGTGCCTGTATGTGGCAGTCCAAAAAAGTTTTCAAACCAGAGGAGCAGGTAGGTGGCCCTCCAGAAAATGGAATAGATTGAGTGCCTGTATGTGGCAGTCCAAAAAAGTTTTCAAACCAGAGGAGCAGGTAGGTGGCCCTCCAGAAAAATGGAATAGATTGAGTGCCTGTATGTGGCAGTCCAAAAAACTTTTCAAACCAGAGGAGCAGGTAGGTGGCCCTCCAGAAAAATTGAATAGATTGAGTGCCTGTATGTGGCAGTCCAAAAAACTTTTCAAACCAGAGGAGCAGGTAGGTGGCCCTCCAGAAAAATTGAATAGATTGAGTGCCTGTATGTGGCACTCCCAAAAATTGTTTAAAACAGAGGACCGGGTCGGTGGCCCTCCAGAAAAATTAAATGCATAAAGTACTATAGCTAGAGCCAGTGGGCCCTGTCAAAAAATAGCCAGTTTCCTCTGCTTTACTGTACAAAGAGGAGGAGAAGGAGGAAAATGAGGAGGAGGAGGAGTGGATAAATTATTCAGGTTGAGCTTCCTTCACCTGGTGGAGATTGGAAATTATGAGAAATCCAGGCTTTATTCATCTTAATAAGCGTCAGCCTGTCAGCGCTGTCAGTCGACAGGCGTGTACGCTTATCGGTGATGATGCCACCAGCTGCACTGAAAACCCGCTCGGACAAGACGCTAGCGGCAGGGCAGGCAAGAACCTCCAAGGCGTACAGCGCCAGTTCGTGCCACATGTCCAGCTTTGAAACCCAGTAGTTGTAGGGAGCTGTGTGATCATTTAGGACGATGGTATGGTCAGCTACGTACTCCCTCACCATCTTTCTGTAAAGATCAGCCCTACTCTGCCGAGACTGGGGACAGGTGACAGTGTCTTGCTGGGGTGACATAAAGCTGGCAAAAGCCTTGTAAAGCGTACCCTTGCCAGTGCTGGACAAGCTGCCTGCTCGCCTACTCTCCCTCGCTACTTGTCCCGCAGAACTACGCCCTCTGCCGCTAGCGCTGTCAGAAGGAAAATACTGTTTCAGCTTGTGCACCAGGGCCTGCTGGTATTCATGCATTCTCACACTCCTTTCCTCTCCAGGGATGAGAGTGGAAAGATTTTGCTTGTACCGTGGGTCCAGGAGAGTGAACACCCAGTAATCGGTGCTGGAATAAATTCTTTGAACGCGAGGGTCACGGGATAGGCAGCCTAGCATGAAATCTGCCATATGCGCCAGAGTACCAACACGTAAGAATTCACTCCCCTCACTGGCCTGACTGTCCACTTCCTCCTCCTCCAACTCCTCCAACTCCTCTTCTTCTGCCCATACACGCTGAACAGTGAAGGACTCAACAATGGTCCCTCTTGTGTCTCGCCAACATTCTCCTCCTCTTCCTCCTCATCCTCCTCCACCTCCACCTCCTCCGATATGCGCTGGAAACAGACCTAAGGGTGCTTTGGCTATCAACAAGGGAATCTTCTTCCCCCGTCTCTTGTGACGAGCGCAAAGCTTCCGACTTCATGCTGATCAGAGAGTTTTTCAACAGGCCAAGCAGCGGGATGGTGAGGCTGATGATGGCGGCATCGCCACTGACCATCTGTGTTGACTCCTCAAAGTTACTCAGCACCTGACAGATATCAGACATCCACGTCCACTCCTCATTGTAGACTTGAGGAAGCTGACTGACCTGACTACCAGTTCTGGTGGAAATTGACATCTGGCAGTCTACAATCGCTCGGCGCTGCTGGTAAACTCTGGATAACATGGTCAGTGTTGAATTCCACCTCGTGGGCACGTCGCACAACAGTCGGTGAGCGGGCAGTTGGAGGCGGCGCTGCGCTGCCCTGAGAGTGGCAGCATCTGTGCTGGACTTCCTGAAATGCGCACAGATGCGGCGCACCTTCGTGAGCAAATCTGACAGATTGGGGTATGTCTTGAGGAAACGCTGAACTATGAGATTTAACACATGGGCCAGGCATGGCACATGTGTCAGTCTGCCGAGTTGCAGAGCCGCCACCAGGTTACGGCCGTTGTCACACACAACCATGCCTGGCTTCAGGTTCAGCGGTGCCAGCCACAGATCAGTCTGCGCCGTGATGCCCTGTAATTTCTCTTGGGCGGTGTGCCTTTTATCGCCTAGGCTCAGCAGTTTGAGCACCGCCTACTGTCGCTTAGCGACGGCACTGCTGCTGTGCCTAGAGCTACCGACTGATGGCGCCATGCCCACGGATGGTAGTTCGGAGGAGGAGGTGGAGGAGGGGTGGGAGGAGGAGGAGGCATAGTAGGCCTGAAACACCTGGACCGAGGTAGGCCCCGCAATCCTCGGCGTCGGCAGTATATGACCAGCCGCAGGGTCAGACTCGGTCCCAGCCTCCACCAAGTTAACCCAATGTGCCGTCAGCGATATATAGTGGCCCTGCCCGGCAGCACTCGTCCACGTGTCCGTGGTCAGGTGGACCTTGTCAGAAACGGCGTTGGTCAGGGCACGGATGATGTTGTCTGACACGTGCTGGTGCAGGGCTGGGACGGCACATCGGGAAAAGTAGTGGCGGCTGGGGACCGAATACCGAGGGGCGGCCGCCGCCATGAGGTTGCGAAAGGCCTCGGTCTCTACTAGCCTATAGGGCAGCATCTCCAGGCTAAGCAATCTGGAGATGTGGACATTAAGGGCTTGGGCGTGCGTGTGGGTTGCACTATATTTGCGTTTCCGCTCCAGCGTCTGGGGTATGGAGAGCTGAACGCTGGTGGATGCTGTGGAGGATCGTGGAGGCGACGATGGGGTTTTTGTGGCAGGGTCCTGGGCAGAGGGCTGACTATCAGCTGACACAGGGGAAGGAGCAGTGGTGTGCAAGGCCGGAGGTGAACGGGCTTGTTGCCACTGAGTGGGGTGTTTAGCATTCATATGCCTGCGCATACTGGTGGTAGTTAAGCTAGTAATGGTGGAACCCCTGCTGAGCCTGGTTTGGCAAATGTTGCACACCACAGTCCGTCGGTCATCCGGTGTTTCCTTAAAGAACCTCCAGACTTCTGAAAATCTAGCCCTCGCCGCAAGAGCCCTCGCCACGGGAGCTTCACTAGTTGACACATTTGGCGCTGATGCACCAGCTCTGGCCCTGCCTCTCCGTCTGGCCTCACCACTGCCTCTTCCAACCTGTTCTGGTCGAGGACTCTCCTCCGTCTCAGAAGCACTGTGTTCACCCGGCCTATCAACCCAGCTTGGGTCTGTCACCTCATCATCCTCCGATCCCTCAGTCTGCTCCCCCCTCGGACTTCGTGCCCTGACAACAACTTCCCCACTGTCTGACAACCGTGTCTCCTCATCGTCGGACACCTCTTTACACACTTCTTCCACTACGTCAAGAAGGTCATCATCACCCACAGACTGTGACTGGTGGAAAACCTGGGCATCGGAAAATTGCTCAGCAGCAACCGGACAAGTGGTTTGTGAGTGTGGGACGGGTCCAGAAAACAGTTCCTCAGAGTATGCCGGTTCAAAGGCCAAGTTTTCCTGGGAGGGGGCACACTGGGGGGGAGGAGGCTGAGGTGCAGGAGCTGGAGGAGTGGCGATTTCGGTGACATGGGTGGACTGCGTGGAAGACTGACTGGTGGACAAATTGCTCGAAGCATTGTCGGCAATCCACGACATCACCTGTTCGCACTGTTCTGGCCTCAACAGTGCTCTACCACGAGTCCCAGTAACTTCAGACATGAACCTAGGGAGTGTAGCTCTGCGGCGTTCCCCTGCTCCCTCATAAGCAGGTGGTGTCTCACCCCGCCCAGGACCACGGCCTCTGACCCCTGCAGTAGTTGGACGCCCACATCCCCGCCCTCGTCCTCTACCCCTAGCCCTCGGGTTAAACATTTTGAAAATGAGAGTTATAACTTTAATTTTTTTTAAACTTTTTTTTGTGTTTTTTGTTTTTTTTTTGTGTTTTTTAGTTTTTAAAACCAAACGATGCTATCCTATTGCTATGGCTATTTTCTAGCCAGGTATGAAAGCACACTACTATGCCAGATGAGATGACGCTGAGTTATTAAACAAAATAAACGTAAAATAAAAAAGGAAATGGCAGACTGTGCCTAATTGAAATCCAACCCCTAATAAATTTTCCCACTTCGGTCTTTGCAATGGATATGTGCGTCACTAAGCGCTAAACACAGCGGTCGCAAGTCTCACTACAAATTGCTCACAATTTGCTAGTAGATGCACTGCAGCAAGTACAGCCACCAGCAGATCAACCAGAAATCAAATATATATAACGCTACTGTAGGCGTAAGTAAGCCGTTTGGATTCTCCTATGGCTATTTTCTAGCCAAGTATGAAAGCACACTACTATGCCAGATGAGATGACGCTGAGTTATTAAAAAAATAAACGTAAAATAAAAAGTAAATGGCAGACTGTGCCTAATTGAAATCAAACCCCTAATAAATTTTCCCACTTTGGTGTTTGAGGTGGATATGTGTGTCACTAAGAGCTAAACACAACGGTAGCAAGTCCCCCTGCAAATTCCTCACAATATGGTACTAGCTGCAAATAAAAAAAAAAAAGTATAACGTTATTGTAGCCCTAAGAAGGGCTGTTGGGTTCTTGTAGAATCACTCCTGCCTAACAGTAAGCTAATAGAACACCCTAACGCTTTCCCTGACCAGCAGCAGCTCTCTCCCTAGCGGCATCCAGACACAGAATGATCCGAGCAGCGCGGGCAGCGGCTAGTCTATCCCAGGGTCACCTGATCTGGCCAGCCAACCACTGCTATCGACATGTAAGGGTACCACGTCATGCTGGGTGGAGTGCAGAGTCTCCTGGCTTGTGATTGGCTCTGTTTCTGGCCGCCAAAAAGCAAAACGGCGGGAGCTGCCATTTTCTCGAGCGGGCGAAGTATTCGTCCGAGCAACGAGCAGTTTCGAGTACGCTAATGCTCGACCGAGCATCAAGCTCGGACGAGTATGTTCGCTCATCTCTACTTGCATGATGATTTTTAGGGTGTTTGCCTCCAGTTGCATGAATTGGGTAAAATACTTTTGACACTTCAATTACAAATTTAGAGAAATTGCAAAGCAAATTTTACTCCACACCGTTCAATTTGTGTTACATTTGAGCCAGGATCTTATGGGTTAAAATGCTCATACAACCCTAAATAAATTCTTTGAGGGTTGCTCTTTCCTAAAATGGGGTCACTACACAGGGGTTTCTATTGTACTGGTACAATAGAAATAGGGGCACGCCAACACCAGTCTAGTGAAACGGGTGCTCCAAAAGCTAGATTTTGCTTGTCCCTTCTCCGGCCTGCCATGTCCCCAGCCTGTAGACTATTGCTACACATGGGGCATTTCCATACCCGAAGTAACCCACTGAATGATTTTTGGGGTGTTTATCCACAGTGGGATGAGTTGGGCTGAATACATTTCTTCCTACTTTTGCACATTTGAGAAAACAATGCAATTTTTACTCTGCCCCCATCATTTTGTATTACATTTGTATTACATTTGTATTACATATTACATCTCAGGGGTTGAAATGTTCATACAACCCTAGATAAATTCTTTGAAGGGTGCCCTTTCCTAAAATGGGGTCACTACTTGGGGGTTTCTATTGTACTGGTACACCCCAACACCAGTCTAGTGACAAGGGTGCTCCAAAAGCAAAATTTCGCTCCTTCCCTTCTCAGCCCTGCCGTGTGCCCAGCCTGTCAATTTTTGGCACATGTGTGGTATTGCCGTACTCGGAACAACCGAAAGAATTATTTTTGTGGTGTTTGTCTGAAGTGACATGAGTTGGGCACAGTATATTAGGTGCTAAAATGACATTTTTGAGATAAAAACGCAATTTTTAATATGCACCATTTACTTTGCATTAAATTTTGACCATCATGTTGGGGGTCAAAATGCTCGACACAACCCCAGATAAATTCTTTGAGCGGTCTAGTTTCCAAAATTGTATAATTTCTCAGGGGTTTCTATTGCATTGGTACCTCACGGGCCCTGCGAACATGACATGGCACTCCAAATCCAGACAGGTGAAAATGGAGCTTCAAAAGCAAAATTTTGCTCCTTCCCTTCTCATCCCTGCTGTGTACTCAGCCTGTCAATTTTTGGCACATGTGTGGTATTGCCGTACTCGGGACAACCCACATAATGATTTTTGTGGTGTTTGTCTAAAGTGCCATGGGTGGGATACAATATATTAGGCAGTGAAATTAAATTTTTGAGATAAAAATGCAATTTTTACTCTGCACCATTTAATTTGCATTAGATTTTGGCCAGCATGTCGGGGGTTAAAATGCTCACCTCCAACCCCAGATAAGTCTTTGAGGGGTGTAGTTTCCAAAATGGTATAATTTCTCAGGGGTTTCTATTGCACTGGTAACTCACGGGCCCCGCGAACATGACATGGCACACTAAATCCAAACGTGTAAAATCGGAGCTGCAAAAGCAAAATTTCGCTATTTCCCTTCTCAGCCCTGCTGTGTGCCCAGCCTGTCAAGTATTGCCACATATGTAGTATTGCCATACTCGGGACAACCTGCAGAATGATTTTTGGGGTGTTTGTCTAAAGTGGCATGGGTGGGATACAATATATTAGGCAGTAAAATTTTTGAGATAAAAATGCAATTTTTACTCTGCACCATTTACTTTGCATTAGATTTTGTCCAGCATGTTGGGGGTTAAAATGCTCACCCCCCCCCCCCCCAACCCCAGCTAAATTCTTTGAGGGGTCTAGTTTCCTAAATGGGACATCTTTAGGAGTTTTCTATTATACTGTTACTTCAGGGACTCTTCAAGTACACTGAGGCACCACAAAACATTTGCAGTCAAATTGGCCTTCCAAAAACCCAATGGTACAAACTCTGTTCTGGACATCGCTGTGCGGGGAAACAGCAGTTGACATCCACATGTCTGGTATTACCGTACTCGGAAGAAGCAGGGCAACAATTTTGGGATGTATATTTACCTTAAATTCCTTCTGAATTTGTCAATTTTAGGGCTAAATGAAATTAATCTTATTCAAAAATTGAAATTTCAACATTTTCAATCCATTTTTGTTTGCTTCCAGAGAAAGATTTAAAGGGTTAACAGACTTCTCAAATGCTGATTTGAATAGCTTGAGATGTTAGGTTCATAAAAGGTTGTTACTTGTGGGGGTATATAGTACATAAGCCTTTATAGAGCACTTCCAAACTGAATTGGTCACTAAAAATTTAGCATTTTTCAAATCTCTTGGAAATCTGAGAAGTTGCTACTAAAACTTGAAACCTTCTCAGATCCGTAAAAAAAAAATGGAAATGTAAAACAAATTATGGAAATAAAAATAAGACCAATGGCAAAAGGTTTCTACAAAAAAAATTTGTGTTATGACTTTTTGTCTAAAAAGTATAACATTTGAAATTTGAAAATTGTCATTTTTTTTCACATTTTTCCTAAATTATTGAATTTTTACCCCCCCAAAAAAGAAACTGATCACCGAAATGATAATACTAACATAAACTACAATATCTCACGAGAAAACAATCTCAAAATCACAAGGATATCTTAAAGTACTGCTGCAGTTAATGAAACTTCGAATATTGTAATATTGTTGAATGTAACCGACTGTGTAGTATTTTTTCTATTTCCCTCATTTTGTTTTTTATGGGTTTCAATAAATGTGTTTTAGCAGAACCACTTGTTATATTAACTGCTCTCTGTAGCATCCAGTTTGGACACTCGCGTTAAGTTTATTACACAACTTTTTGATTTGTAAATAAACTGTTTTGAATCTGTACAATTTCTCTTTCTACGGATTAGTTCTCCTACCTGTAAGTTTTAAATCACATGATGGGGATGACAGGATGAGGCTTGTAAAATGGAATGAGTAGTAGTAGGTTTGAACATATGTAGGTTTTGACACATGAACCATGTTTGTACCGTGTGAAGTCATACCTAAAAAGTTCACTGTTATAGGATGGAAACTAGAAGTAAAATTTTAAGTTGCTCTGATTGGAATTAATACATTGTACAAATTCCTGCACTTGTAATTCCCCCATATCAATAGCAGGTCATCCATATAACGGCCATACCACTTGATTTCAGGTAGAAACCGATTTCCGTCAGTAAACAAAAACCTCTCCCCCACACTGCCATGTTAATATTGGCCAGCGAAAGGGAGCACTTGGTTTTTGGGGAGAGGTTTTTGTTCTCAGATGGCAATCCGTTTCTCCCCAATATCAAGTGGTATGGTCGTTATATCGACAATTTTATTCAAAATTACTACTCAGTCGGTTACATTTTCAACTACATACAGTGAGCAGTCTAATAAAACTAAATGTATCATAAAAGAAATACTTACTGTTACTGTATTGTATCTAAAATCAGTGATGGGGTTAACTTCACTTCCAAGAAGGCCTTACAAAGGGGAACAAACCACTAGCATATCCATGGCGTCTTAACACTTGCAGTCTCTACATGAAGGAAATAGTTCTCACTTTTCTGTTACTGCCTTTGAAACGGTTACCAAACCCCTTCATGGAGGAGACCACAAACGTAAGTTATTTAACAGGGAAAGTTTTGGGATTTTTTCCCTAGATACAAGGTTTCCACTTAATAAAAGACAATAGATGATACATCAAAAAATAGTCCTTATTCACTTGGTCTATGTATCCCCTTTATGTTGATAACTCTGGGCTGTTATCGGCAGCATGTTGTGTCTGCCCATCAGGACGACTGGTCCACTCTGTTGCCATGGGCAGAATTTTCCTACAACTCCTTAGACTCTGACTCTGCCAGCTCTGCTCTCTTCTTCATTGTCTATAGACCACACCCTTGCCCTCCTTTTTCTGTCCCCATGGATGTTCCAGCTGTGGAAGAGTTGGTCCAAGATCTTAAGTCTATCTGGGAGCAGACTCGACTCTGACTACTACAGTAATCTGCTCAAACCAAGACACGCAGGCCTCCTCCCATCTTCTCTCCAGGTTACAAAGTGTGGCTGTCCTCCAGGTATGTCCCCCTGTAGATCCCCAGCTATAAGCTGGGTCCATGTTTCCTGGGTCCTTTTGAGGTGCTGAAGCGCATCAATCCTATGGCCTATAAGCTACACCTCCCTCCCACTATGCACATCCCGACCTCCTTCAATGTATTTCTCCTTAAGCCAGTCATCCCGAACCGCTTCTCCCGGAAAGTTCCTCTTCCTGCTCCTGAGGCTGACTCCACCAATGTCTTTGAGGTAAAGGAGGTTGTTAACATTAAGACGGTGAGAGGTAAGTGGTTCTTCCTTGCTGACTGGAAGGGGTTCGGGCCTGAGGAGAGGCCTTGGAATCCTGAGGACAATACTTTGGACTGTGGTCTCCTGCAAAGCAAGAAGAGGGGGAGGCCGAACGGGGGGTTACTGTCAAGGATCCATGTCACAGGTTGCAGGCTCCTTTCTGTGCTCTAGCGGTCTGACTCGCCTGTCCTCGTTCCTGCGCTAGTAGTCAGGCGCACGTGTCCCCACCTCCAGGCTAGCTCACCTGCAGGCTCCCATACATTTAAAGGCCCAGCGCACCATTGATTGGTACTGGCCATTCCTGGAATCCCTGAAAATCCAGCCTTTTCCTGCACACCCTTCCAGATCTTGTTAGTAAATGTGCACCTATATGTGAAGCATTGTAATTTCACACATTAAAACAGGCCCACATTTACCACAACTTGTACTCCTAAAAACAAGAATACAGGCTGTGATTAAGTCGCAATTCCCAGCGCAGTGGCTTGGAATTGCAACATTTCCTCCCAGCATGCCAGTTGGGTGTGGAGGGGAAGGTGCTGGGCCGTTCAGTGGGTCGGTTGCTGCCTCAAGCCTGTAAACTGCATAAAGCCTGCAGGGTATGACATAATATCAGACCATTTCAGAGCCACCTGAAAGATCCAACGAGTGCCAGGGGTCAGGGACAACATCATACACTGACATACTTAGCGCCAGCCTATGGTTAGTGATGGGAGGCAAAGGGTAGCGTTTTTTCACCATGATTTTATCAATGCACAGACAGAGAGAACCATGCTTTTTGGCCACAGAGAAGAATCCAGCACTGGCAGATGAATCCCTTCTGCAAATTCTCCTTGATGTAGGCTGGCATAGCCGAGCCAAGCAGCAGGTCAATGGGACAGTCATAGGGGCGGTCCAGTGGCAGAATCTCTGCTTGCTTCTCAGAGAAAACATCTGCAGAGTCCTTATAAACAGCAGGAATACATGACAGCTGCTTGGGTGAGTTCACAGAAGACATTACGGACACTAGATGAAGAGCCATGAGACAGCAGGAATGGCACTTCAGTCCCCAGCAAAGGATTTCCCCAGCCTGCCAGTGGAGCACTGAGAGCGTGTTGCTTTAAACATGGGAGGCCGAAAAGCAGTGAGAACATAGAACGGGAGAGCACATAAAAAGTCTCTCCTTGTGCAACACCCCAATTTGCAGTGGGGTATGATACTGGACCGGGTCATGGAGAATCTGTCCACTGATGGAAGAGATAACCAGCGGCTTCTCTAGGCGAACCACAGAAAAGTGAAGCTGGGAGACCAAGGCAGCATCCACAAAATTCCCTGCTGAGAAAAAGTCCAGGAAAGCTGAGAATTGAAGCGGGTTGCCTGTTCCAAAATTGAGAGGAGCAGGGACATTCAGACGAGGAGAAGCTTTTCTCTCACCTAGGGACATTTCTCCCAAGAACCCTAGGTGCAGGCGTTTCCTGGATGCTGTGAACGGACTGGACAAGTAAGAAAGTGCTTCGGGCTGGCACAATAGAGTCAGAAGTTCTCCTGTCTTAGTCTGAAAGGTCAGACAAGCTCTATCCACCTGTATCGGCTCCTCTGCAACAGACACAGAAGATGGCTGAGGTGATCCTTGGAAGACTGGATCCAGGCGGGGCAAATGACGGGTCATGACTTGTGGTTGTTCCAGACATTGCTCCTCAGAGTGCTCAGTAAACAGGATGTCTATCTGAGTGACCAGAGAGATTAGATCACTGAGCTTAGATGGGAGGTCCCGTACAAACAGGGTGTCTTTGATCTGACTAGACAGTCCCTTTTTAAAAGTCGCAAGCAAGGCCGCCTCATTCCAATCCAGCTCAGAGGCTAGAACTGGACCGTATAGTCTCAACAGAAGAGTGTCCTTGATGCAGGTACAACAGTTCAATTTCATCAGAAGATGCCCGGGGAGGTTCCTCAAAGACAGACCAAAGTTCAGCGAGGAACGCTGTAAGAGTAGCAGTGACTGGATCGTTCCTGTGCCAGAGGGGAGTAGCCCACGCCAGAGTTTTCCCGGAAAGAAGGCTGATCACGAACGCCAGCTTAGCCCGTTCTGTGGCAAACTGTGAAGGCATCAGCTCTATATGTAAGGAGCACTGAGTAATAAAGCCCCTGCATAACTTGGCCTCACCGTCATATTTGGCGGACATGGATAAACACAGCCTGGGCTCAACAGTAGATGATGTAGCCATAGAAACAAGAGTTACTGCAGGTACCGGACGCTGGGTAGCGAACAATTGCTGCAAGGTGGCGGTGAGTTGTGCAAGCTGCTGTCCTTGAGCGGCAATCTGTTGCGGCTGCTGGACCACGATGGTGGAAAGGTCAGCCATTTCAGGTAGTGAAACCTTTGTGGAATCGATGGCTAGATCTTACTGTCAGGATCAGTGGTAGTGGATCCTCTGGACCAGCAAAGATGATGACGTAAGCTGACACCTGGGACCGCAGTCGAAGTGGCACCCAGTTTCAACAGAGCCCACCGCAAAGTGGTCATTCCACAGGTGTGAATTTTTCCACAAAGGTGGCCAAGGCGAATTACAGAATCGTTAGGCAGAAGCATTGTTGGTGAAAGGCAGCACAGGATCAGAGTCGGGGCGTAGCGGAAGGTCAAGACGGGCAGCACAGAAGTGAAGTCAGGAACGGAATCGAGGTCACAATGGGAATTCAGAATAATTGCACAGGGAATCAAGCTTTCTCAACGGCTATGAGGCACAAAGATACGGCAGGGAACACAGGAAGAGGCTGGCTATGCAACAGAATTGGCTGCGGCCAGCGCCAATTAACGGAGACTGCCTCTGGAGCTAGGAAAGGTAGGTTCCTGGATGGGGCACACGCAGATAAAAAGGTGCAACCTGCGATATGGGTTGTAGGGGCATCCGTGACACCCATATAGTTTAGTTGTAATACAGTACCCTAAAACAACTAGTGAGTAAGGTCCTGCTTTTGGAAAATTCTTTGGATAATTCTTATCCAAAATTGACAAAAACCTTCTACTTGGATGGAAAGGGTGTAGAGTGTTATGTTTCTTTCTACTGAACATCATAATTGCAAAATTATAAGCCCCAGTGTAGACAATTATTTCAATTGAGTTTTCCAATTATACCAAGACATACTGGATCTCAGGGGCCGCAAGTCTCTGACTACTTGTCCTACAAATGTATATATATATCAGACCAGGAGGGTTACCTGGAATTCTCTGTGAAATATTCTCAATGGTTTGTGTCCGCTCTCATCTTCAATTTGTTTCTATATAAAATATTCTGGACACTTGGCTTTATGCAATTGTTGAATTGAATAAAACAAAGTCTATTGTCATGAACATGATGGAAAAAAGGACCTTCACACAAGACAATTCGTGTACTTAGAAACATTTCAAGCTGCTACTGTTCATTTTGAACCATGGACCATAACAGGACGCTTGTCACGGAGATCATACTTTTGGGATTCTCCCATGATTTCTCCATATGTATCATCCTTTTCGTTGGGTTCTTTGTCATTTACGTAATTACCATCATTGGAAATTCTTCCCTCATTCTGGTCGTTATCAATACCTTTCGCCTCCATACCCCAATGTATTTCTTTCTTTGCATTTTATCCTTCCTGGACCTATGTAACTCATCATCAGTGGTGCCTAGGCTGTTGTGGGACCTCTTCTCTATCCGAAGGTCCATATCACTTGGTGCTTGTGCCATACAGCTTTACATGATCCTTCTTTTGGGAGGTTACGAGTGTCTTCTTCTTGCCATCATGGCCTATGACCGATATGCAGCCATCTGCAGACCGCTACACTACCCAAGGCTGATGAGGTGGAGCATGTGTTATCGTCTGATAGCAATTTTATGGATATTAAGCTTTTTTTTATTTGTATTTCCATCCCTAGCCTTACCTGTACCTCTGTGCTACCCAAACCAGATCCAACACTTCATGTGTGAAATCTTAGCCATCAGAAAAATGACTTGTACTCACTATTACTATAGTGAGATCATTGTACTTTGTATTTGTTTCATGTCCCTTTTACTTCCCTTCATCCTGATCCTTATTTCCTATGCCTGTATTATATCATCTGTATTAAAGATCCATTCTGCAAATAGATCCAAGGCCTTCTCCACCTGCACCTCCCACGTTTCAGTGGTGGCTTTATTCTTTGGCTCTGGAATGGTCATGTATTTTGGAGCTTCAGCGAACTACTCCACAGACCAAGGAAAATATATTGCTGTGTTTTACAATATTTTTTGTCCCATGTTAAATCCTCTTATTTACAGCCTGAACAACAAGGACATAAAAACACAACTTAGAAATGGGAAATCTTTATCTTTCCAAAGAATCTGTAAATAAAAGAACCATTTAGTAAATTTTAGTTTCTGTACCTTATGCTCTATTACCCATCCTACTTTTATTCTTATGCTGCTTTCTCTCCCCTTAAATATTGCAAATGTTATTTACCGATTTTTCCATATTTTCTAGTCTAACTAAGGATTTCACTTATATATGTTTCACTTATATATGTATGTACCATATATGTTTTTGAGAAAGGATAGTTAAAGAAGGTTAGACCTGTACTTGTGATTTTAAGATTTTCTTCTTTCCTTTATTTTTTCCCTTTTCTTTCCTCATATAATTCATGTAACTAGAAACCTGTGAGTCTAACATCTGTAATCTGCAATGAGACGTCTCACATGGTACATATCATATTACATACAATGATACATTCACCTAATAGGTAAGATATTATTGTAACAATCCAACCTACTACCTCTTCCTCTGGCCCTTAGATAAAAAAAGAGAGTGAAATAGAAATGGGAATAAAAATTCTAGTAGTCTAGTAGTCATGGAGGAGCCACCTATTCCTGTATTCCAATATTGTAGACTATAAAGGAAGAAAAGGGCAATCCATGAAATACAAATACTAATATTGGCTTTAACCCCTTAAGGAAGCAGCTATTTTGTAGCTTAAGGCTCAGTCCCATTTTTTATATTCTGACCTGCGTCTCTTTATATGGTTATAACTTTTGAGCACTGTTATACATCAAAGCGATTCTGAGATTGTTTTTTCTCACATGTTGTACCTCATTTTAGTGGTAAATTTTGGCTGATAAGTTTTGAATTCATTTACCAAAAAAAGAGAAAAAATTATGAATTTTTTTAAAAATTTGCCATTTTCGATATTCGAAGTCATCGTGTTTTTCCATATGTCTACCTTACATTTTCATAACTTTTAAAATGTCTAGATAATTTATTTTGGTGTCACGCGGCTTACAAATCGAATATAGATTTTCTGTATTTTCAGAAATGACAATTTGGGGATAAATACTGTTTTTAATGAAATTTTACATATTTAACATAAAAAACCCTATATAATCAACCCAGTTTCAAATCTGCACCCCTTTTTGGAAGATTGTTAATCTCTCGAGATCTTCATAGAAATTAAATCAAAACAGAGGTGAAATTTAGAATGGTTAAATTTTATCAGTAATACGTTCATTTAGCCCTGAAATTTACACATTTCTAAAAGATAAAAAGAAAACCCATTTTAAAATTTGTTATGCAATTTCCGTTATTGGGGCCATGTGACGGCAGTTTTTTGCGGGATGAGATGCTTTTTCCAGTGTTACCATTTTGGCGTTGAGATCCCCTATTGTTGAAAATTGAGGTACTTTTATTTTGAGGGCAGGAGTAGAAAAGTATCAATTCTATTCTGGATTTTCTCCTTTTTTTGGTGTTCCCCGTATAGTATAATAAAATCATGTTATCTTTATTCTATGGGTCGATACGATTTTGGGGATACCAGACTTGAATATTTTCTCTTACGTTTTACTAAATTTGCCAAATAAAGCCCTAATATGGGGAAAAATCTATCATTTTTGCATTTCCATGTTCCCAGTGGCAGAACATTGTTATGTTTTTGGCTACGGAGCTGGTTGATGGCTGTTTTTTGCGGGACATGTTGTACTTTGCAACAGTATCATTCTGGAGTACATATGTTTTTCTGATCACTTTTTATTGCATTTTTTGTGGGATTAGAAAAAAATCATAATTTTAAAGTTTAAAGTTTAACAGTTTTTTTTAAAGGCATTCATCATGCGGGTTGAATAATTATTTACTTTTACTCTACAGGTTGTTACGGACACAGTGATATGATATATGTGGTGTTTGTGTTCTCATTTAGACCTTTTTGTGCATTATATATATATTTATAGTTTATGGGGCTTATGGGCATTTTTATTGATTTAATTATTTTTTTTTTAGTGAAAAACACTTTTTAACACTTTTTTATTACTTTCACCATGGGACATGAACAAGCAATCACCTGATTTCTTGTTCATGATAAAACTCTGCAATACGAATGTAATACAGGTAGAGATGTGAAATTTTTCAAAAATTCGTTTTGCCAAGTTCGCAGAATTTTCCAACAAAGTTAGTTTCGACCCGAATCGAATCAAGGTTGAATCATGTTAAAAAACAGGTATTTCCTGGCTGCAGAGAGCCTGTAGGGTGTTGTAGAAGGTTGTGCCATGCTTAAATATGCATAGGGAGCGTGGTTTGGTCTTCAAACAATGCTGTGTTTTAGTATGACACGCACATGACAGCCGCGGCTCTTAGAATCGTTTCACTCTTCACTTCCATCTGCACTTACATAGGCCAACTTCACCAAAATCAGCGAAGCTGGAACGCAGCCTGACAAGGTAACGTCTGTGCCAGCTCGAAAGGACTGAGCTGAGGGCCAAGATCCCACAATAACATCACAGAGTGCACTCTTTTTACACTGACATCAGATGATTCCATAGATTACGACAGAACCTGTTCTGTTAAACGCGGATACATGTAGAAACCTTCCAAAATGTAATATGTAATATGTAGAGCAATAGATCTTAAGGACACACGGAGGTGCTCTAGCTCACACAGTCCACAGCAAACTATAGCATTTTCAAGAAGAAAAAGAGCTGGCACTCGCCGTTATAAAACAATTCATTTGCCCATTCATGGCCCATTTCGCGCTACACTTAATCCTGGCTCCTGCTCTGTCCTTGTCTCCTGCAGCAATGTTTTATGCATTTTTGGAATAAAGACTGAATTGTTTTATAATGGTGAGTGCCAGCTCTTTTTCTTCTTGAAAATGCTTAACTTAAAGGAAACCTACCACTTGAAGTGACAGGTTTAAGAAGAAAATACCGAGCACCAGCTCAGGGTGAGCTGGTGCCGGAGCTTATTTTTGTTAGTGTTTTAAACCGCTGTATCATGGTTTAAAACACTTTTTAAACTTTATAAGCGGCGCAGGGAGGTACGCGCTCGGCGCTTACCATGCGCGCGGCTCTCCTTCACTTCCTATGTAGCCGCGCGCATGGTCGCGTGCATGGTAAGCGCCGAGCGCGTACCTCCCTGCTGAAGCAGCTTCGGCTATAAAGTTTAACTCCTCTCCGACCGCCCGCTGACTTTAGACGTCAGCGGGCGCAGGTCCGGATTCTGCAGCAACGTCTTTAGACGTCGCTGCAGTTTCTGCTGCTCCCGCGCTAATTGCGGGAGCAGAACCCGTTCTCCGGGTGTCCGGTCTCCGTTACCGCTTCTCCCTTCTCCGATCCTCCCTGCATCGTGCCGAATGAGCGCAATGCATAGAGGAGCTGAGCTGAGCGGCGCGGCCGGCGGCTCCATAGACTCGGCGGTCACGTGACCGCCGGGTCTAAAGGGGTTAATCAGAGCTGCTGGGTCTAATAAGACCCAGTACAGCTCTGATCACCTGTCCCCAGTGACAGATGGTCGTTTCCCCTGTAACTGAGGCATCTATAAACTTGTAATAGAAAAAAAAAAGTAAAAATGTCCCCCAGGGGTCTTTTATGACCTCATGGGGGACATCAAGTAAAAACACCACTCACAAACACAAAAAATTAACCCCTTCACGCTCTGCATCCGATATATTGGACGCTGAGCGCAGTGACATAACGCTCAGCGTCCGATATATTGGAAGCGAGCCCTACTTGTATGGCGTGGAGGAGCAGGCGTGGCGTGGAGGAGCAGACGTAGTGTGGAGGAGTAGGCGTAGCGTGGAGGAGTAGGCGTTCTGTGGTGGAGCAGGCGTAGCGTGGAGGAGTAGGTGTTCTATGGAGGAGTAATAGTAGCGTGGAAGAGCAGGCGTAGCGTGGGGGAGCAGGCGTAGCGTGGGGGAGCAGGCATTCTGTGGGGGAGTAGGCGTAGCGTGGGGAGGAATAGGCATTCTGTGGTGGAGCAGGTGGAACGTGGAGGAGTAGGCGTAGCGTGGAGGAGTAGGCGTAGCGTGGAGGAGTAGGCGTAGCGTGGAGGGGCAGGTGTAGCGTGGAGGGGCAGGTGTAGCGTGGAGGGGCAGGTGTAGCGTGGAGGGGCAGGCGTGTGGAGGGGCAGGCGTTGTGTGGAGGGGCAGGCGTTGTGTGGAGGGGCAGGCATAGCGTGGAGGAGTAGGCGTAGCGGTGAGGAGTAGGCGTAGCGGTGAGGAGTAGGCGTAGCGTGGAGGGGCAGGCGTAGCGTGGAGGGGCAGGCGTAGCGTGGAGGGGCAGGCGTTGTGTGGAGGGGCAGGCGTTGTGTGGAGGGGCAGGCGTTGTGTGGAGGGGCAGGCGTTGTGTGGAGGGGCAGGCGTTGTGTGGAGGAGTAGGTGTAGCGTGGAGGGGCAGGCGTTGCGTGGAGGGGCAGGCGTTGTGTGGAGGGGCAGGCGTTGTGTGGAGGGGCAGGCGTAGCGTGGAGGAGTAGGCGTAGCGTGTAGGAGTAGGCATAGCGTGGAGGGGCAGGCGTTGCGTGGAGGGGCAGGCGTTGTGTGGAGGGGCAGGCGTAGCGTGGAGGAGTAGGCGTAGCGTGTAGGAGTAGGCATAGCGTGAAGGAGTAGGCGTAGCGCGGAGGGGCAGGCGTAGCATGGAGAGGCAGTCGTTGTGTGGAGGGGCAGGTGTTGTGTGGAGGGGCAGGCATTGTGTGGAGGAGTAGGCGTAGCGTGGAGGGGCAGGCGTTGCGTGGAGGGGCAGGCGTTGTGTGGAGGGGCAGGCGTAGCATGGAGGGGCAGTCGTTGTGTGGAGGGGCAGGTGTTGTGTGGAGGGGCAGGCATTGTGTGGAGGAGTAGGCGTAGCGTGGAGGGGCAGGCGTTGCGTGGAGGGGCAGGCGTTGTGTGGAGGGGCAGGCGTTGTGTGGAGGGGCAGGCGTAGCGTGGAGGAGTAGGCGTAGCGTGTAGGAGTAGGCATAGCGTGAAGGAGTAGGCGTAGCGCGGAGGGGCAGGCGTAGCATGGAGGGGCAGTCGTTGTGTGGAGGGGCAGGTGTTGTGTGGAGGGGCAGGCATTGTGTGGAGGAGTAGGCGTAGCGTGGAGGGGCAGGCGTTGCGTGGAGGGGCAGGCGTTGTGTGGAGGGGCAGGCGTAGCGTGGAGGAGTAGGCGTAGCGTGGAGGAGTAGGCGTAGCGTGAAGGAGTAGGCGTAGCGTGAAGGAGTAGGCGTAGTGCGGAGGGGCAGGCGTAGCATGGAGGGGCAGGCGTTGTGTGGAGGGGCAGGTGTTGTGTGGAGGGGCAGGCATTGTGTGGAGGAGTAGGCGTAGCGTGGAGTGGCAGGCGTTGTGTGGAGGGGCAGGCGTTGTGTGGAGGGGCAGGCGTAGCGTGGAGGAGTAGGCGTAGCGTGGAGGAGTAGGCGTAGTGTGGAGGAGTAGGCGTAGCGTGGAGGGGCAGGTGTAGCGTGGAGGGGCAGGCGTTGTGTGGAGGGGCAGGCGTTGTGTGGAGGGGCAGGCGTTGTGTGGAGGGGCAGGCGTTCTGTGGTGGAGCAGGCGTTGTGTGGTGGAGCAAGCGTTGTGTGGTGGAGCAGGCGTTGTGTGGTGGAGCAGGCATTGTGTGGTGGAGCAGGCGTTCTGTGGTGGAGCAGGCGTTGTGTGGAGGGGCAGGCATTGTGTGGTGGAGCAGGCACTCTGTGGTGGAGCAGGCGTTGTGTGGTGGAGCAGGCGTTCTGTGGTGGAGCAGGCGTTGTGTGGTGGAGCAGGCGTTGTGTGGTGGAGCAGGCGTTGTGTGGAGGGGCAGGCATTGTGTGGTGGAGCAGGCATTGTGTGGTGAAGCAGGCGTTCTGTGGTGGAGCAGACGTTCTGTGGTGGAGCAGGCGTTCTGTGGTGGGGCAGGCGTTCTGTGGTGGGGCAGGCGTTGTGTGGAGGGGCAGGCGTTGTGTGGAGGGGCAGGCCTTGTGTGGAGGGGCAGGCGTTGTTCTGTGTTGTTCTGCGTAGGTTGTGTACTACCCCCACCATGTCCCAGAAGTCATACACTGACTTGGAGGTATATAATTATATGGCCTCTGATATGGGGTCTGCTAGTGGGGACGAGTGTGGGGACATTTTGTTTGTGCACCTCTTCCTCATAAAGCGACTCTGAGGAACCCCCGAGAAGGCGCTTTCGTAGTAGTGCTGAAGTGCCTAAGTACAAGGACAAGAGAGAGGTTGCATCATGATTCTTGGGGTGTTTGTCTCCCGTGGCAGGATCTGGGCACAAGATGACATAATAGATATTTTGTACTATCCATTATGCATCATCCTTGGGGTCCACCTGTGGGGTTAAAATGCTCACTACACCCCTAGATTAATTCATGGAGGGATGTCATTTTCAAATAGGGTCACTTCTCAGGGGTTCCTACTGTACTGATCCCCGAGGGCATCTACAAATGTTTTATGGTGCCAAAAAAAATGTAAATGTACTCCAAATGCCATTGTCTTCCGAGCCCTGCCCTGTCTCCATCTTTTAGATTATTGGCATGTACCGGGTAGAACATGCATGTAGAGATGAGCGAGCACTAAAATGCTCGGGTACTCGTTATTTGAGACGAACTTTTCCCGATGCTCGAGTGCTCGTCTCGAATAACGAGCCCCATTGAAGTCAATGGGAGACTCGAGCATTTTTCAAGGGGACCAAGGCTCTGCACAGGGAAGCTTGGCCAAACACCTGGGAACCTCAGAAAAGGATGGAAACACCACGGAAATGGACAGGAAACAGCAGGGGCAGCATGCATGGATGCCTCTGAGGCTGCTTAATCGCACCATTATGCCAAAATTATGGGCAACAGCATGGCCATGACAGAGTGACAGAATGAAGCTAGATAGGATGTAAAACATCCAATAATTGACCCTGACACTATAGGGGACGGCATGCAGAGGCAGCGGCAGCAGCGGCAGGCTAGAGAAAGGCATGGCGACATACCCTAAATGGACTCAGGCTTCAAACCAATGGGTGGCAGAGAGGAACCAAAGGAGGTGAGCAAGAAGCGCTCAAATAATATCGGTACATGATAAAAGTTTGCCAGTATATTTTGTGGATTACACAGCAGGGTGGCGACAAAGTTAACATGGAAGCCATGAAAACAACCCAAAATTCTGCCTGACACAGCTCGTTTGATAAGGGGACCATGTATGGAGGCAGTGAACTAGTAGTAGATTAAAGGTGCTGCAGTTTAAACTATGTTAGTTGGATCTTGGCATGGAGCTGGCGCTCCGCTGCCAGGCGAGCTTTCGCCAATCCAAGCCCCTGTCTCTAGGCTACTCCCCAAACAGCACTTCTAAGAACCTTTTGTATAAGATCAAGTGTAGTAGCGTTCTTATAAGTTTAGGATATGGCGGGTGAGGGGAATGTAAACAGAAGCGCAAGAAGCGCTGAAATAATATTGGTAAATGATAAAAGTTTGCCAGTATATTTT
This sequence comes from Engystomops pustulosus, assembly GCF_040894005.1. Lineage (NCBI taxonomy): Eukaryota > Metazoa > Chordata > Amphibia > Anura > Leptodactylidae > Engystomops > Engystomops pustulosus. The sequence continues at coordinate 222,676,290 of NC_092413.1, read as the reverse complement.
GTGGATAACACAGCTGGGTGGCGACAAAGTTAACAACTTTGATGTGGAATCCATGAAAACAACCCAAATTTCTGCCTGACACACCTCGTTTGATAAAGGGACGATGTATGGAGGCAGCTATATGGACGACTTTTGGAGGTAGCAATGGAGACAACGTGTGGAGGCTGCTATGGAGACAATTTAATTTGGATAGTGCCTGTATGTGGCAGTCCAAAAAACTTTTCAAACCAGAGGAGCAGGTAGGTGGCCCTCCAGAAAAATGAAATAGATTGAGTGCCTGTATGTGGCAGTCCAAAAAAGTTTTCAAACCAGAGGAGCAGGTAGGTGGCCCTCCACAAAAATGAAATAGATTGAGTGCCTGTATGTGGCAGTCCCAAAAAGTTTTCAAACCAGAGGAGCAGGTAGGTGGCCCTCCACAAAAATGAAATAGATTGAGTGCCTGTATGTGGCAGTCCCAAAAAGTTTTCAAACCAGAGGAGCAGGTAGGTGGCCCTCCAGAAAAATGAAATAGATTGAGTGCCTGTATGTGGCAGTCCCAAAAAGTTTTCAAACCAGAGGAGCAGGTAGGTGGCCCTCCAGAAAAATGAAATAGATTGAGTGCCTGTATGTGGCAGTCCCAAAAAGTTTTCAAAACAGAGGAGCAGGTAGGTGGCCCTCCAGAAAATGGAATAGATTGAGTGCCTGTATGTGGCAGTCCAAAAAACTTTTCAAACCAGAGGAGCAGGTAGGTGGCCCTCCAGAAAAATGGAATAGATTAAGTGCCTGTATGTGGCAGTCCAAAAAAGTTTTCAAACCAGAGGAGCAGGTAGGTGGCCCTCCAGAAAATGGAATAGATTGAGTGCCTGTATGTGGCAGTCCAAAAAAGTTTTCAAACCAGAGGAGCAGGTAGGTGGCCCTCCAGAAAAATGGAATAGATTGAGTGCCTGTATGTGGCAGTCCAAAAAACTTTTCAAACCAGAGGAGCAGGTAGGTGGCCCTCCAGAAAAATTGAATAGATTGAGTGCCTGTATGTGGCAGTCCAAAAAACTTTTCAAACCAGAGGAGCAGGTAGGTGGCCCTCCAGAAAAATTGAATAGATTGAGTGCCTGTATGTGGCACTCCCAAAAATTGTTTAAAACAGAGGACCGGGTCGGTGGCCCTCCAGAAAAATTAAATGCATAAAGTACTATAGCTAGAGCCAGTGGGCCCTGTCAAAAAATAGCCAGTTTCCTCTGCTTTACTGTACAAAGAGGAGGAGAAGGAGGAAAATGAGGAGGAGGAGGAGTGGATAAATTATTCAGGTTGAGCTTCCTTCACCTGGTGGAGATTGGAAATTATGAGAAATCCAGGCTTTATTCATCTTAATAAGCGTCAGCCTGTCAGCGCTGTCAGTCGACAGGCGTGTACGCTTATCGGTGATGATGCCACCAGCTGCACTGAAAACCCGCTCGGACAAGACGCTAGCGGCAGGGCAGGCAAGAACCTCCAAGGCGTACAGCGCCAGTTCGTGCCACATGTCCAGCTTTGAAACCCAGTAGTTGTAGGGAGCTGTGTGATCATTTAGGACGATGGTATGGTCAGCTACGTACTCCCTCACCATCTTTCTGTAAAGATCAGCCCTACTCTGCCGAGACTGGGGACAGGTGACAGTGTCTTGCTGGGGTGACATAAAGCTGGCAAAAGCCTTGTAAAGCGTACCCTTGCCAGTGCTGGACAAGCTGCCTGCTCGCCTACTCTCCCTCGCTACTTGTCCCGCAGAACTACGCCCTCTGCCGCTAGCGCTGTCAGAAGGAAAATACTGTTTCAGCTTGTGCACCAGGGCCTGCTGGTATTCATGCATTCTCACACTCCTTTCCTCTCCAGGGATGAGAGTGGAAAGATTTTGCTTGTACCGTGGGTCCAGGAGAGTGAACACCCAGTAATCGGTGCTGGAATAAATTCTTTGAACGCGAGGGTCACGGGATAGGCAGCCTAGCATGAAATCTGCCATATGCGCCAGAGTACCAACACGTAAGAATTCACTCCCCTCACTGGCCTGACTGTCCACTTCCTCCTCCTCCAACTCCTCCAACTCCTCTTCTTCTGCCCATACACGCTGAACAGTGAAGGACTCAACAATGGTCCCCTCTTGTGTCTCGCCAACATTCTCCTCCTCTTCCTCCTCATCCTCCTCCACCTCCACCTCCTCCGATATGCGCTGGAAACAGACCTAAGGGTGCTTTGGCTATCAACAAGGGAATCTTCTTCCCCCGTCTCTTGTGACGAGCGCAAAGCTTCCGACTTCATGCTGATCAGAGAGTTTTTCAACAGGCCAAGCAGCGGGATGGTGAGGCTGATGATGGCGGCATCGCCACTGACCATCTGTGTTGACTCCTCAAAGTTACTCAGCACCTGACAGATATCAGACATCCACGTCCACTCCTCATTGTAGACTTGAGGAAGCTGACTGACCTGACTACCAGTTCTGGTGGAAATTGACATCTGGCAGTCTACAATCGCTCGGCGCTGCTGGTAAACTCTGGATAACATGGTCAGTGTTGAATTCCACCTCGTGGGCACGTCGCACAACAGTCGGTGAGCGGGCAGTTGGAGGCGGCGCTGCGCTGCCCTGAGAGTGGCAGCATCTGTGCTGGACTTCCTGAAATGCGCACAGATGCGGCGCACCTTCGTGAGCAAATCTGACAGATTGGGGTATGTCTTGAGGAAACGCTGAACTATGAGATTTAACACATGGGCCAGGCATGGCACATGTGTCAGTCTGCCGAGTTGCAGAGCCGCCACCAGGTTACGGCCGTTGTCACACACAACCATGCCTGGCTTCAGGTTCAGCGGTGCCAGCCACAGATCAGTCTGCGCCGTGATGCCCTGTAATTTCTCTTGGGCGGTGTGCCTTTTATCGCCTAGGCTCAGCAGTTTGAGCACCGCCTACTGTCGCTTAGCGACGGCACTGCTGCTGTGCCTAGAGCTACCGACTGATGGCGCCATGCCCACGGATGGTAGTTCGGAGGAGGAGGTGGAGGAGGGGTGGGAGGAGGAGGAGGCATAGTAGGCCTGAAACACCTGGACCGAGGTAGGCCCCGCAATCCTCGGCGTCGGCAGTATATGACCAGCCGCAGGGTCAGACTCGGTCCCAGCCTCCACCAAGTTAACCCAATGTGCCGTCAGCGATATATAGTGGCCCTGCCCGGCAGCACTCGTCCACGTGTCCGTGGTCAGGTGGACCTTGTCAGAAACGGCGTTGGTCAGGGCACGGATGATGTTGTCTGACACGTGCTGGTGCAGGGCTGGGACGGCACATCGGGAAAAGTAGTGGCGGCTGGGGACCGAATACCGAGGGGCGGCCGCCGCCATGAGGTTGCGAAAGGCCTCGGTCTCTACTAGCCTATAGGGCAGCATCTCCAGGCTAAGCAATCTGGAGATGTGGACATTAAGGGCTTGGGCGTGCGTGTGGGTTGCACTATATTTGCGTTTCCGCTCCAGCGTCTGGGGTATGGAGAGCTGAACGCTGGTGGATGCTGTGGAGGATCGTGGAGGCGACGATGGGGTTTTTGTGGCAGGGTCCTGGGCAGAGGGCTGACTATCAGCTGACACAGGGGAAGGAGCAGTGGTGTGCAAGGCCGGAGGTGAACGGGCTTGTTGCCACTGAGTGGGGTGTTTAGCATTCATATGCCTGCGCATACTGGTGGTAGTTAAGCTAGTAATGGTGGAACCCCTGCTGAGCCTGGTTTGGCAAATGTTGCACACCACAGTCCGTCGGTCATCCGGTGTTTCCTTAAAGAACCTCCAGACTTCTGAAAATCTAGCCCTCGCCGCAAGAGCCCTCGCCACGGGAGCTTCACTAGTTGACACATTTGGCGCTGATGCACCAGCTCTGGCCCTGCCTCTCCGTCTGGCCTCACCACTGCCTCTTCCAACCTGTTCTGGTCGAGGACTCTCCTCCGTCTCAGAAGCACTGTGTTCACCCGGCCTATCAACCCAGCTTGGGTCTGTCACCTCATCATCCTCCGATCCCTCAGTCTGCTCCCCCCTCGGACTTCGTGCCCTGACAACAACTTCCCCACTGTCTGACAACCGTGTCTCCTCATCGTCGGACACCTCTTTACACACTTCTTCCACTACGTCAAGAAGGTCATCATCACCCACAGACTGTGACTGGTGGAAAACCTGGGCATCGGAAAATTGCTCAGCAGCAACCGGACAAGTGGTTTGTGAGTGTGGGACGGGTCCAGAAAACAGTTCCTCAGAGTATGCCGGTTCAAAGGCCAAGTTTTCCTGGGAGGGGGCACACTGGGGGGGAGGAGGCTGAGGTGCAGGAGCTGGAGGAGTGGCGATTTCGGTGACATGGGTGGACTGCGTGGAAGACTGACTGGTGGACAAATTGCTCGAAGCATTGTCGGCAATCCACGACATCACCTGTTCGCACTGTTCTGGCCTCAACAGTGCTCTACCACGAGTCCCAGTAACTTCAGACATGAACCTAGGGAGTGTAGCTCTGCGGCGTTCCCCTGCTCCCTCATAAGCAGGTGGTGTCTCACCCCGCCCAGGACCACGGCCTCTGACCCCTGCAGTAGTTGGACGCCCACATCCCCGCCCTCGTCCTCTACCCCTAGCCCTCGGGTTAAACATTTTGAAAATGAGAGTTATAACTTTAATTTTTTTTAAACTTTTTTTTGTGTTTTTTGTTTTTTTTTTGTGTTTTTTAGTTTTTAAAACCAAACGATGCTATCCTATTGCTATGGCTATTTTCTAGCCAGGTATGAAAGCACACTACTATGCCAGATGAGATGACGCTGAGTTATTAAACAAAATAAACGTAAAATAAAAAAGGAAATGGCAGACTGTGCCTAATTGAAATCCAACCCCTAATAAATTTTCCCACTTCGGTCTTTGCAATGGATATGTGCGTCACTAAGCGCTAAACACAGCGGTCGCAAGTCTCACTACAAATTGCTCACAATTTGCTAGTAGATGCACTGCAGCAAGTACAGCCACCAGCAGATCAACCAGAAATCAAATATATATAACGCTACTGTAGGCGTAAGTAAGCCGTTTGGATTCTCCTATGGCTATTTTCTAGCCAAGTATGAAAGCACACTACTATGCCAGATGAGATGACGCTGAGTTATTAAAAAAATAAACGTAAAATAAAAAGTAAATGGCAGACTGTGCCTAATTGAAATCAAACCCCTAATAAATTTTCCCACTTTGGTGTTTGAGGTGGATATGTGTGTCACTAAGAGCTAAACACAACGGTAGCAAGTCCCCCTGCAAATTCCTCACAATATGGTACTAGCTGCAAATAAAAAAAAAAAAGTATAACGTTATTGTAGCCCTAAGAAGGGCTGTTGGGTTCTTGTAGAATCACTCCTGCCTAACAGTAAGCTAATAGAACACCCTAACGCTTTCCCTGACCAGCAGCAGCTCTCTCCCTAGCGGCATCCAGACACAGAATGATCCGAGCAGCGCGGGCAGCGGCTAGTCTATCCCAGGGTCACCTGATCTGGCCAGCCAACCACTGCTATCGACATGTAAGGGTACCACGTCATGCTGGGTGGAGTGCAGAGTCTCCTGGCTTGTGATTGGCTCTGTTTCTGGCCGCCAAAAAGCAAAACGGCGGGAGCTGCCATTTTCTCGAGCGGGCGAAGTATTCGTCCGAGCAACGAGCAGTTTCGAGTACGCTAATGCTCGACCGAGCATCAAGCTCGGACGAGTATGTTCGCTCATCTCTACTTGCATGATGATTTTTAGGGTGTTTGCCTCCAGTTGCATGAATTGGGTAAAATACTTTTGACACTTCAATTACAAATTTAGAGAAATTGCAAAGCAAATTTTACTCCACACCGTTCAATTTGTGTTACATTTGAGCCAGGATCTTATGGGTTAAAATGCTCATACAACCCTAAATAAATTCTTTGAGGGTTGCTCTTTCCTAAAATGGGGTCACTACACAGGGGTTTCTATTGTACTGGTACAATAGAAATAGGGGCACGCCAACACCAGTCTAGTGAAACGGGTGCTCCAAAAGCTAGATTTTGCTTGTCCCTTCTCCGGCCTGCCATGTCCCCAGCCTGTAGACTATTGCTACACATGGGGCATTTCCATACCCGAAGTAACCCACTGAATGATTTTTGGGGTGTTTATCCACAGTGGGATGAGTTGGGCTGAATACATTTCTTCCTACTTTTGCACATTTGAGAAAACAATGCAATTTTTACTCTGCCCCCATCATTTTGTATTACATTTGTATTACATTTGTATTACATATTACATCTCAGGGGTTGAAATGTTCATACAACCCTAGATAAATTCTTTGAAGGGTGCCCTTTCCTAAAATGGGGTCACTACTTGGGGGTTTCTATTGTACTGGTACACCCCAACACCAGTCTAGTGACAAGGGTGCTCCAAAAGCAAAATTTCGCTCCTTCCCTTCTCAGCCCTGCCGTGTGCCCAGCCTGTCAATTTTTGGCACATGTGTGGTATTGCCGTACTCGGAACAACCGAAAGAATTATTTTTGTGGTGTTTGTCTGAAGTGACATGAGTTGGGCACAGTATATTAGGTGCTAAAATGACATTTTTGAGATAAAAACGCAATTTTTAATATGCACCATTTACTTTGCATTAAATTTTGACCATCATGTTGGGGGTCAAAATGCTCGACACAACCCCAGATAAATTCTTTGAGCGGTCTAGTTTCCAAAATTGTATAATTTCTCAGGGGTTTCTATTGCACTGGTACCTCACGGGCCCTGCGAACATGACATGGCACTCCAAATCCAGACAGGTGAAAATGGAGCTTCAAAAGCAAAATTTTGCTCCTTCCCTTCTCATCCCTGCTGTGTACTCAGCCTGTCAATTTTTGGCACATGTGTGGTATTGCCGTACTCGGGACAACCCACATAATGATTTTTGTGGTGTTTGTCTAAAGTGCCATGGGTGGGATACAATATATTAGGCAGTGAAATTAAATTTTTGAGATAAAAATGCAATTTTTACTCTGCACCATTTAATTTGCATTAGATTTTGGCCAGCATGTCGGGGGTTAAAATGCTCACCTCCAACCCCAGATAAGTCTTTGAGGGGTGTAGTTTCCAAAATGGTATAATTTCTCAGGGGTTTCTATTGCACTGGTAACTCACGGGCCCCGCGAACATGACATGGCACACTAAATCCAAACGTGTAAAATCGGAGCTGCAAAAGCAAAATTTCGCTATTTCCCTTCTCAGCCCTGCTGTGTGCCCAGCCTGTCAAGTATGGCCACATATGTAGTATTGCCATACTCGGGACAACCTGCAGAATGATTTTTGGGGTGTTTGTCTAAAGTGGCATGGGTGGGATACAATATATTAGGCAGTAAAATTTTTGAGATAAAAATGCAATTTTTACTCTGCACCATTTACTTTGCATTAGATTTTGTCCAGCATGTTGGGGGTTAAAATGCTCACCCCCCCCCCCCCCCCAACCCCAGCTAAATTCTTTGAGGGGTCTAGTTTCCTAAATGGGACATCTTTAGGAGTTTTCTATTATACTGTTACTTCAGGGACTCTTCAAGTACACTGAGGCACCACAAAACATTTGCAGTCAAATTGGCCTTCCAAAAACCCAATGGTACAAACTCTGTTCTGGACATCGCTGTGCGGGGAAACAGCAGTTGACATCCACATGTCTGGTATTACCGTACTCGGAAGAAGCAGGGCAACAATTTTGGGATGTATATTTACCTTAAATTCCTTCTGAATTTGTCAATTTTAGGGCTAAATGAAATTAATCTTATTCAAAAATTGAAATTTCAACATTTTCAATCCATTTTTGTTTGCTTCCAAAGAAAGATTTAAAGGGTTAACAGACTTCTCAAATGCTGATTTGAATAGCTTGAGATGTTAGGTTCATAAAAGGTTGTTACTTGTGGGGGTATATAGTACATAAGCCTTTATAGAGCACTTCCAAACTGAATTGGTCACTAAAAATTTAGCATTTTTCAAATCTCTTGGAAATCTGAGAAGTTGCTACTAAAACTTGAAACCTTCTCAGATCCGTAAAAAAAAAATGGAAATGTAAAACAAATTATGGAAATAAAAATAAGACCAATGGCAAAAGGTTTCTACAAAAAAAATTTGTGTTATGACTTTTTGTCTAAAAAGTATAACATTTGAAATTTGAAAATTGTCATTTTTTTTCACATTTTTCCTAAATTATTGAATTTTTACCCCCCCAAAAAAGAAACTGATCACCGAAATGATAATACTAACATAAACTACAATATCTCACGAGAAAACAATCTCAAAATCACAAGGATATCTTAAAGTACTGCTGCAGTTAATGAAACTTCGAATATTGTAATATTGTTGAATGTAACCGACTGTGTAGTATTTTTTCTATTTCCCTCATTTTGTTTTTTATGGGTTTCAATAAATGTGTTTTAGCAGAACCACTTGTTATATTAACTGCTCTCTGTAGCATCCAGTTTGGACACTCGCGTTAAGTTTATTACACAACTTTTTGATTTGTAAATAAACTGTTTTGAATCTGTACAATTTCTCTTTCTACGGATTAGTTCTCCTACCTGTAAGTTTTAAATCACATGATGGGGATGACAGGATGAGGCTTGTAAAATGGAATGAGTAGTAGTAGGTTTGAACATATGTAGGTTTTGACACATGAACCATGTTTGTACCGTGTGAAGTCATACCTAAAAAGTTCACTGTTATAGGATGGAAACTAGAAGTAAAATTTTAAGTTGCTCTGATTGGAATTAATACATTGTACAAATTCCTGCACTTGTAATTCCCCCATATCAATAGCAGGTCATCCATATAACGGCCATACCACTTGATTTCAGGTAGAAACCGATTTCCGTCAGTAAACAAAAACCTCTCCCCCACACTGCCATGTTAATATTGGCCAGCGAAAGGGAGCACTTGGTTTTTGGGGAGAGGTTTTTGTTCTCAGATGGCAATCCGTTTCTCCCCAATATCAAGTGGTATGGTCGTTATATCGACAATTTTATTCAAAATTACTACTCAGTCGGTTACATTTTCAACTACATACAGTGAGCAGTCTAATAAAACTAAATGTATCATAAAAGAAATACTTACTGTTACTGTATTGTATCTAAAATCAGTGATGGGGTTAACTTCACTTCCAAGAAGGCCTTACAAAGGGGAACAAACCACTAGCATATCCATGGCGTCTTAACACTTGCAGTCTCTACATGAAGGAAATAGTTCTCACTTTTCTGTTACTGCCTTTGAAACGGTTACCAAACCCCTTCATGGAGGAGACCACAAACGTAAGTTATTTAACAGGGAAAGTTTTGGGATTTTTTCCCTAGATACAAGGTTTCCACTTAATAAAAGACAATAGATGATACATCAAAAAATAGTCCTTATTCACTTGGTCTATGTATCCCCTTTATGTTGATAACTCTGGGCTGTTATCGGCAGCATGTTGTGTCTGCCCATCAGGACGACTGGTCCACTCTGTTGCCATGGGCAGAATTTTCCTACAACTCCTTAGACTCTGACTCTGCCAGCTCTGCTCTCTTCTTCATTGTCTATAGACCACACCCTTGCCCTCCTTTTTCTGTCCCCATGGATGTTCCAGCTGTGGAAGAGTTGGTCCAAGATCTTAAGTCTATCTGGGAGCAGACTCGACTCTGACTACTACAGTAATCTGCTCAAACCAAGACACGCAGGCCTCCTCCCATCTTCTCTCCAGGTTACAAAGTGTGGCTGTCCTCCAGGTATGTCCCCCTGTAGATCCCCAGCTATAAGCTGGGTCCATGTTTCCTGGGTCCTTTTGAGGTGCTGAAGCGCATCAATCCTATGGCCTATAAGCTACACCTCCCTCCCACTATGCACATCCCGACCTCCTTCAATGTATTTCTCCTTAAGCCAGTCATCCCGAACCGCTTCTCCCGGAAAGTTCCTCTTCCTGCTCCTGAGGCTGACTCCACCAATGTCTTTGAGGTAAAGGAGGTTGTTAACATTAAGACGGTGAGAGGTAAGTGGTTCTTCCTTGCTGACTGGAAGGGGTTCGGGCCTGAGGAGAGGCCTTGGAATCCTGAGGACAATACTTTGGACTGTGGTCTCCTGCAAAGCAAGAAGAGGGGGAGGCCGAACGGGGGGTTACTGTCAAGGATCCATGTCACAGGTTGCAGGCTCCTTTCTGTGCTCTAGCGGTCTGACTCGCCTGTCCTCGTTCCTGCGCTAGTAGTCAGGCGCACGTGTCCCCACCTCCAGGCTAGCTCACCTGCAGGCTCCCATACATTTAAAGGCCCAGCGCACCATTGATTGGTACTGGCCATTCCTGGAATCCCTGAAAATCCAGCCTTTTCCTGCACACCCTTCCAGATCTTGTTAGTAAATGTGCACCTATATGTGAAGCATTGTAATTTCACACATTAAAACAGGCCCACATTTACCACAACTTGTACTCCTAAAAACAAGAATACAGGCTGTGATTAAGTCGCAATTCCCAGCGCAGTGGCTTGGAATTGCAACATTTCCTCCCAGCATGCCAGTTGGGTGTGGAGGGGAAGGTGCTGGGCCGTTCAGTGGGTCGGTTGCTGCCTCAAGCCTGTAAACTGCATAAAGCCTGCAGGGTATGACATAATATCAGACCATTTCAGAGCCACCTGAAAGATCCAACGAGTGCCAGGGGTCAGGGACAACATCATACACTGACATACTTAGCGCCAGCCTATGGTTAGTGATGGGAGGCAAAGGGTAGCGTTTTTTCACCATGATTTTATCAATGCACAGACAGAGAGAACCATGCTTTTTGGCCACAGAGAAGAATCCAGCACTGGCAGATGAATCCCTTCTGCAAATTCTCCTTGATGTAGGCTGGCATAGCCGAGCCAAGCAGCAGGTCAATGGGACAGTCATAGGGGCGGTCCAGTGGCAGAATCTCTGCTTGCTTCTCAGAGAAAACATCTGCAGAGTCCTTATAAACAGCAGGAATACATGACAGCTGCTTGGGTGAGTTCACAGAAGACATTACGGACACTAGATGAAGAGCCATGAGACAGCAGGAATGGCACTTCAGTCCCCAGCAAAGGATTTCCCCAGCCTGCCAGTGGAGCACTGAGAGCGTGTTGCTTTAAACATGGGAGGCCGAAAAGCAGTGAGAACATAGAACGGGAGAGCACATAAAAAGTCTCTCCTTGTGCAACACCCCAATTTGCAGTGGGGTATGATACTGGACCGGGTCATGGAGAATCTGTCCACTGATGGAAGAGATAACCAGCGGCTTCTCTAGGCGAACCACAGAAAAGTGAAGCTGGGAGACCAAGGCAGCATCCACAAAATTCCCTGCTGAGAAAAAGTCCAGGAAAGCTGAGAATTGAAGCGGGTTGCCTGTTCCAAAATTGAGAGGAGCAGGGACATTCAGACGAGGAGAAGCTTTTCTCTCACCTAGGGACATTTCTCCCAAGAACCCTAGGTGCAGGCGTTTCCTGGATGCTGTGAACGGACTGGACAAGTAAGAAAGTGCTTCGGGCTGGCACAATAGAGTCAGAAGTTCTCCTGTCTTAGTCTGAAAGGTCAGACAAGCTCTATCCACCTGTATCGGCTCCTCTGCAACAGACACAGAAGATGGCTGAGGTGATCCTTGGAAGACTGGATCCAGGCGGGGCAAATGACGGGTCATGACTTGTGGTTGTTCCAGACATTGCTCCTCAGAGTGCTCAGTAAACAGGATGTCTATCTGAGTGACCAGAGAGATTAGATCACTGAGCTTAGATGGGAGGTCCCGTACAAACAGGGTGTCTTTGATCTGACTAGACAGTCCCTTTTTAAAAGTCGCAAGCAAGGCCGCCTCATTCCAATCCAGCTCAGAGGCTAGAACTGGACCGTATAGTCTCAACAGAAGAGTGTCCTTGATGCAGGTACAACAGTTCAATTTCATCAGAAGATGCCCGGGGAGGTTCCTCAAAGACAGACCAAAGTTCAGCGAGGAACGCTGTAAGAGTAGCAGTGACTGGATCGTTCCTGTGCCAGAGGGGAGTAGCCCACGCCAGAGTTTTCCCGGAAAGAAGGCTGATCACGAACGCCAGCTTAGCCCGTTCTGTGGCAAACTGTGAAGGCATCAGCTCTATATGTAAGGAGCACTGAGTAATAAAGCCCCTGCATAACTTGGCCTCACCGTCATATTTGGCGGACATGGATAAACACAGCCTGGGCTCAACAGTAGATGATGTAGCCATAGAAACAAGAGTTACTGCAGGTACCGGACGCTGGGTAGCGAACAATTGCTGCAAGGTGGCGGTGAGTTGTGCAAGCTGCTGTCCTTGAGCGGCAATCTGTTGCGGCTGCTGGACCACGATGGTGGAAAGGTCAGCCATTTCAGGTAGTGAAACCTTTGTGGAATCGATGGCTAGATCTTACTGTCAGGATCAGTGGTAGTGGATCCTCTGGACCAGCAAAGATGATGACGTAAGCTGACACCTGGGACCGCAGTCGAAGTGGCACCCAGTTTCAACAGAGCCCACCGCAAAGTGGTCATTCCACAGGTGTGAATTTTTCCACAAAGGTGGCCAAGGCGAATTACAGAATCGTTAGGCAGAAGCATTGTTGGTGAAAGGCAGCACAGGATCAGAGTCGGGGCGTAGCGGAAGGTCAAGACGGGCAGCACAGAAGTGAAGTCAGGAACGGAATCGAGGTCACAATGGGAATTCAGAATAATTGCACAGGGAATCAAGCTTTCTCAACGGCTATGAGGCACAAAGATACGGCAGGGAACACAGGAAGAGGCTGGCTATGCAACAGAATTGGCTGCGGCCAGCGCCAATTAACGGAGACTGCCTCTGGAGCTAGGAAAGGTAGGTTCCTGGATGGGGCACACGCAGATAAAAAGGTGCAACCTGCGATATGGGTTGTAGGGGCATCCGTGACACCCATATAGTTTAGTTGTAATACAGTACCCTAAAACAACTAGTGAGTAAGGTCCTGCTTTTGGAAAATTCTTTGGATAATTCTTATCCAAAATTGACAAAAACCTTCTACTTGGATGGAAAGGGTGTAGAGTGTTATGTTTCTTTCTACTGAACATCATAATTGCAAAATTATAAGCCCCAGTGTAGACAATTATTTCAATTGAGTTTTCCAATTATACCAAGACATACTGGATCTCAGGGGCCGCAAGTCTCTGACTACTTGTCCTACAAATGTATATATATATCAGACCAGGAGGGTTACCTGGAATTCTCTGTGAAATATTCTCAATGGTTTGTGTCCGCTCTCATCTTCAATTTGTTTCTATATAAAATATTCTGGACACTTGGCTTTATGCAATTGTTGAATTGAATAAAACAAAGTCTATTGTCATGAACATGATGGAAAAAAGGACCTTCACACAAGACAATTCGTGTACTTAGAAACATTTCAAGCTGCTACTGTTCATTTTGAACCATGGACCATAACAGGACGCTTGTCACGGAGATCATACTTTTGGGATTCTCCAATGATTTCTCCATATGTATCATCCTTTTCGTTGGGTTCTTTGTCATTTACGTAATTACCATCATTGGAAATTCTTCCCTCATTCTGATCGTTATCAATACCTTTCGCCTCCATACCCCAATGTATTTCTTTCTTTGCATTTTATCCTTCCTGGACCTATGTAACTCATCATTAGTGATGCCTAGACTGTTGTGGGACCTCTTCTCTATCCGAAGGTCCATATCACTTGGTGCTTGTGCCATACAGCTTTACATGATCCTTCTTTTGGGAGGCTGCGAATGTCTTCTTCTTGCCATCATGGCCTATGACCGATATGCAGCCATCTGCAGACCGCTACACTACCCAAGGCTGATGAGGTGGAGCATGTGTTATCGTCTGATAGCAATTTCATGGATATTAAGCTTTTTTATATTTGTATTTCCATCCCTAGCCTTACCTGTACCTCTGTGCTACCCAAACCAGATCCAACACTTCATGTGTGAAATCTTAGCCATCAGAAAAATGACTTGTACTCACTATTACTACAGTGAGATCTTGGTGCTTTGTACTTGTTTCACGTCCCTTTTACTTCCCTTCATCCTGATCCTTATTTCCTATGCCTGTATTATATCATCTGTATTAAAGATCCATTCTGCAAATAGATCCAAGGCCTTCTCCACCTGCACCTCCCACGTTTCAGTGGTGGCTTTATTTTTTGGCTCTGGAATGGTTGTGTATTTTGGAGCTTCGGCGAACTACTCCACAGACCAAGGAAAATATATTGCTGTGTTTTACAATATTTTTTGTCCCATGTTAAATCCTCTTATTTACAGCCTGAACAACAAGGACATAAAAACACAACTTAGAAATGGGAAATCTTTATTTTTACAAAAAATGTGTAAATAAAAGAATCGATAGTAAGTTTTGTAAATTTTAGTTTGTGTTCCCTATGTTCTTCTCTATTACCCATCCTTCTTTTATTCTTACCCTTCTTTCTCTCCCTTTAAATATTGCAAATGTTATTTTCAGATTTGTCCACATTTTCCACTCTAGTTAAGCAATTCACTTTCATATATGTTTTTGTTAAAGGTTATTTAAAGAAAGGCAGATCTGTACTTGTGATTTTAAGATTTTCTTTTTTCCTTTATTTTTTTTTCCTCTTATTTCATCTTGTAAGCCATGTAACTAGAAACCTGTGAGTCTAACATCTGTAATCTGCAAAGAGGCCTCTCACATGGTACATATCATATAACATACAATGATACATTCACCTAATAGGTAAGATCTTATTGATCTTATTGTACCAATCCAATCTACTTTGGCCCTTAGATAAAAAAGAATAGCCACCCTTTTCTATATTCCTATATCGTAAACTATCAAGGAAGAAAAGGACAATCCATGAAATACAAATACTAATATTGGCATTAAAGACCGTCCATGAGGAGTGGAGGATGGCACTGTTCCTAAAGATCTCAAGCTTTAGATGGTTCAAGCTACTGATGAAGCACAAGGGAAATGTACTAAATTCCCTTTGTTTTCCCTTAATTCTCCTGCATCGTGGCTACATTTCTTGGGAAGTGTGAATGCAAGTTACAAGCTGGGGCAAGTTTAATCCATCAAATCTTCTAAATCTCTACATTTTGTATGTTGAAAATAGCAACACGACTATTAAAAATGGATTTATACTCAAGATAGTGTGATGCAAACACAGGTGAGTTGAAATTATCCGCAACTGCAGTCACATGATCTCACATCAAGAGCACAAAATGTTGAAGCACAACAGGTGCTAGTGCCGCGCCAACAGTGCTGTGGTGAGCTAGTGGTGTCCTGCTGCTGCTGCCGTTGGTTTGGCAGAAGATACACTGCTCGTAGCTCCACTTTTGCCAGGTACCAGCAACTGGAGCTTTGGGGCAGCGTCCTCCTGACTTGCGGTAAGGCTCTGATCACTTACATTTCAGCTATTTCGATGCAGCTGCTACAGATGCTCTTGGCTGCTAGGTTCCATTACCGGTGCTCTGTTGCAACCAGTTGTGCAACATGGAGCCCTTGCTGCTGATGGTCTGCTTAGTGGGGGTGATAGAGTGAGAGGCCAAGTTGTTCCTGCAGGGCGGGATGGGCAGGTGGGGGGGTTCAAATGCTGGCGACAATGCACAAGCAGCCACCTACAGCGGCACCATCTTGGCAGTGCATCTTTTCTAAGTGCCACCATAAGTCCACAAGATTTGGAGTGGGAAGATGATGGAGGACACATTAATTACCACTACCAGGAGTTAATCGAGGGGGTCGGAGAGACACAGAAAAGAGTCATAAAGTTTCCAGAGAGAACAGGGAAAAAGATTTGCATTTACACCAATAAACAATAAAGGTGCAAGGAAACACAAGAATTAAGCAGGCATACCTGTGGATGAGATAAATAAGTTATGGTGAGACCAGGTGAAAGTGATGATATAGAAGATGATGATGATGATGGAATGAAAGGCCATATTCTATATTGCTACAATCTGGTATAATTCTGTGCACTTAAATAGTTGCACTTAAAAAAGTTGCACTGGGTAAGGCCACAGACTTGCCTTTTATTAAGACCAAGCAGAAACCGTATCTAGGGAAAAGCCAAAAACTTTCCCTGTTAAGTCACTTAATTTTGCGGTCTCCTCCATGTAGGGGTTCGGTAACCCTTTCAATGGCAGTAACAGAAAAGTGAGAACAATCTTCTTCATGTACGGACTGGAAGTGTTTAGACGCCATGGATTTGCTAGTGGCTTGTTTATTTTTTTTAAGACTGAATCTTTTTGGCGTCTTATTCTCACTTTGAGCACGGATGTGGTGCAGCCAACATACTGCACTTTACAGAATTTACAAGTGATCACATACTCTGCGTAAGTACTGCTGCAGTTAATGAAGCTTTGATTATTGTAAGATTGTTGAATGTAACCGACTGTGTAGTATTTTTTCTATTTTCGTAATTTAGTTTTTTATGGGTTTGCAATAAATCTGTTCTAGCAGAACCACTTGTTATAATAACTGCTCTCTGTAGCCCTTGTTTGGACACTCGCGTTGTTTAACCCCTTAATAACCTGGCCCTTTTTTGTTTTTTCATTTCCATTTTTCACTCCCCACCTTCAAAAATCTATAACTTCTTTATTTTTACACGTAAAGAGCTGTGTGATGGCTTATTTTCTGCATAACCAATTGTATTTCACAGTGATGGTATTGAATATTCCATGCCTTGTACTGGAAAGCAGGAAAAAAATTCAAAATGCAGTCAAAATAGTGAAAAAAATGCATTTGCGTCGTATTATTGTGGGCTTGGATTTTACCGCTTTCTCTGTGCACCCAAAATGACATGTCTACTTTATTCTTTGGGTCGGTGCAATCATGGAGATGCTAAATTTATATAGATTTTTTTATATTTTCATACATTTCCAAAATTTAAATCTCCTGTAAAAATTTTTTTTACTTTACCATCTTCTGGCGCTAATAACTTTTTCATACTTCAGTGTACGGAGATGAGGGTTGTGTCGTTTTTTGTGACTTATGATGTTGCTTTTTCAATGCTATAATTTTAAGGACAGTAGGGCTTTTTGATTTTTTTTTATTGAATTTTATATGTTTTTCAAAATGGCAAAAAAGTGCCATTTTTTACTTTGGGCACTATTTACGATTATGGGGTTAAACCCAGTGGAAAACTGTTGTTATATCTTGATAGATCAGGCATTTTCGGACGCAGCGATACTTAATGTGTTTATTATTTTTACGTTTTTTTATATTCTAGTGAAAGGGGGGGGGGTGATTTGAATTTTTAGGGTTTTTTTATTATAATTTTTTTTTCACTTTTTTTAAATTTTACTTTCACATTTTCCAGACCCCCTAGGGTACTTTACCCCTAGGTTGTCTGCTAAATCTTACCATATACTGCCATACTACACAATGCCACTATATGGTGGATTTTCCACCTCATTCATTAAAATGTGCAAATCGCACATTGTAATGAATGGGTTAAAACGGGACAGCCTCAGGTCTTTGGAAGACCCAAGGCTGTCATGGCGACCAAACGCCACTCCCCGATGTCGGAGCCTATCAACGGGATAACACCCACGGCAGGTGTTACCCGTAAGTCTTTGCTGCAATATGCAGCGCCCTCTCCATGCACCGTAATCCGATGGATGTCATACTAGTACGGCGCGCGTCAGGAAGGGGTTAAGTTTATTACACACCATTTTTTATTTGTAAATAAACTGTTTTGAATCTGTAAAATTCTCTTTTTACGGATTAGTTCTCCTACCTGTAAGTTTTTAATCACAAGATGGGGATGACAGGATGAGGCTTGTAAAATGGAATTAGTGGCACTAGGTTTGGTAAAAGGTGACACATGAATCATGTTTGTAGAGTGTGAAGTCACATCTAAAAAGTCCACTGTTACAGGATGGAAACTAGAAGTGAATCTGAAGTTGCTCTGATTGGAATTAATAAATTGTACAAATTCCTGTGCTTGTGATTTCCCCCATATCAATAGCAGGTCGTTGATATAACGACCATACCGATTTATTTTTGGGGGAGAAACCGATTTCCGCCAGTAAACAAATACCTCTCCCCCACACTGCCATGTTAATATTGGCCAGCGATAGGGAGCACTTGGTTTTTGGGGAGAGGTTTTTGTTCACAGATGGCAATACGTTCTCCCCAAAATAAAGCGGTATAGTCGTTATTTCGACCGACCTGTTATTGATATGGAGGGGAGTGGAATCACAAGTGCAGAAATTTGCACAATTTATTCAAAAAATACTACTCCGTCGGTTACATTTTCAACAACACACAGTATAATAAAATTAAATGTATCATAAAAGAAATACTTTTTACTATCTAAAATCCACAGCGATGGGGTTAACTTAGTTTCCAAGAAGGCCTTAGGTCATCTATTGTCACCTAGTTACTTCTCTTCCAGGTCATAGAAGCCATCGAATTGGCTGCAAACGAGGGGTTTCTTTAAATATGGACACAACGTATGCACCTGTTGCAGATACGTATATACATCCAGTAGTGTTGTTTCTACTGTCACTAAACAATCATACAAGAATCAAAGTGTCATTAACTTCAACAGTACTTACGCAGAGTATGTGATCACTTGTAAATAATGTTGAATGCAGTATGTGGGCTGCAACATATACGAGCTAAAAGACGCCACCTATGGAACGTAAAAAATAAACAATCCAATAGCATATCCATGGCGTCTAAACACTTCCAGTCCGTACATGAAGGAAATAGTTCTAACTTTTATGTTACTGCCTTTGAAATGGTTACCAAACCCCTTCATGGAGGAGACCACAAATGTAAGTTATTATATGGGTGGAAATATTTTTTGGATAAATTACTGTAATAGAGCAGCTGCTAAAATGTCATTACAACAGCAAACAGATATCTGAAGCTGCTTGTGGCTCTGGAGTCCCGCGAGGTGTAGGACCCTGCACAGACTTGCTGTGGTGCATACACCTACTATTCAGCCACCCCTAACCAGTGCCCACAAGCAGAAATGGGTGCAGTGCGCCAAGACATACATGAAGAGTTGTTTACTGATGAGTGTCATGCACCATGGATGGTCCAGATGGATGGAGTAGTGGATGGAGTAGTGGATGGTTGGTGGATGGAGTAGTGGATGGTTGGTGGAAGGGAAAGTGGATGGTTGGTGGAAGGAGTAGTGGATGGTTGGTTGATGGAGTAGTGGATGGTTAGTGGAAGGAGTAGTGGATGGTTGGTGGATGGAGTAGTGGATGGTTGGTGGAAGGAGTAGTGGATGGTTAGTGGAAGGAGAAGTGGATGGTTGGTTGATGGAGTAGTGGATGGTTGGTGGAAGGAGTAGTGGATGGTTAGTGGAAGGAGAAGTGGATGGTTGGTGGATGGAGTAGTGGATGGTTAGTGGAAGGAGTAGTGGTTGGTTGGTGGAAGGAGTAGTGGATGGTTAGTGGAAGGAGTAGTGGTTGGTTGGTTGATGGAGTAGTGGATGGGTGGTGGAAGGAGTAGTGGATGGAGGGTGGATAGAGTAGTGGATGGGTGGTGGAAGGAGTAGTGGATGGTTGGTTGGTTGATGGTTGGTGGATGGCCTCTATGTCCCAACAAAGCTTCAACATCAGCATGAAGGTGGCAGAGTCATGGGGAGAGAGCTGCCCTAGGATCAAACTAAATGTGAGTCGAAGTTCAATCTTTCATATGAATGTGTCCGGAAGGATGAAATAATGGTGTACAATACATTAGAACGTTTATAGACTCCTATGATCCCAGTTATTGCTATCTTTACAAGCTGAACTTGGATAAGTTTAATTCACTATGGTACTACCAAATGTGGGACAGACAAACACTTTGAATCAAGAGTGTATATGTTGAAGTTTTTGAAGTAAAAAATATATCTATCTTGCTTAATTGCTTGCGTGGTCATTGTATTGGACATTGTTCATAGAATGCGGTTTATGGGAGAAATTGAGGTTCCCCCGTCCTAGACCACTACACCCAATACTATATATAAGTAAATGAAAGTGAAATTACAAAAATGGCCGCAAGAAAACCTGACGGATTCGGGAAAACCGCCGCTTTAAAAAAAAAAAAACGCACTTGCCTGCACCCAGCGTAGGACGGTGAACTTCAGTGCACTCTGAAGGAATTCAACGCAGCAGCGACACCTAGTGGACATCGGGGCCACTACCTTAGAGAATCGCCGGAAGACCTGAATCCTCCACAGAGAACACGCCGCTGGATCGCGACAGGACCGGTTAATTAAATCTGCCCCTTTGTTTTTAGGAAGCCACTATTGCTGAACCTTGAAGCTACTAGTCTATTGGAACACCCTGTTAGCGACTTCATTTTGGAATCTGTACCCTTGCGGGGGTGTACCGAGTCTTTCAACCCCCATGTGTTTTATTGATTTAATTTCAAGTACCGGCGGTCCCTGACTTAACAACAGATACAGACGACCCCTAGTTACAAACGGCCCCATGGATGTTGGTAATTTACTGTACTTTAGTCCCAAGTTACAATAAACAGCTATAACAGTTATTAAAGTTGTCTGCAATTCAGATTTATTGTTAATCCTGGTTCTTCTTTTTAAAATCCAATTGTCACAGAGACGAAAAAAATTTGCCTGGGATTACAAATAAAATATATACAGTTCCGATTTACATACAAATTCAACTTAAGAACAAACCTACAGAACCTATCTTGTATGTAACCCGGGGACTGACTGTAATGAATCCAATGACAATTGAATTTTTTAAGAAGTTATTTCAGTTCCTACGGACACAAACTCCAAAGTGCTCACCAGAGAGAACCCGCATTACAATTTTTGGGGTGTTCTTCTCTATGGGCACAGGAATGGCACAAAATATTTGGCTCTGATATTAAACATTTGTTGAAAAACATTAACTTTCACTTTGTACCAACCAATTCACATTAACTTTTTGAAAGCTCCCAGGAGGTTCAATGCTCACTAAATCCTGTGCTAAATAACTTGACTGGGGAAGTTTCCAAAATGGGGGAACCCCCACAGCCGGTGCTGTGTAAGTCAAAAAATAGGCCTCAAATCCCCCTACTGCTCTTTTACTCCAGAATTTATTCTAGTATTTCCAAGTAAAAGTTTTGGGCCACATGTAGAGTATTTTTTATATCCGGGAAACAAGGCATAATAAGTAGAGTGATGATTCTGGGTATAACATACGGCCACTAAAATGTTATTTTCACTCGACAGCAGTCATTGTGCATTCATTTTTGATCTAAAAAAATGGACTGCATAGGAAATAGTCCATTTGCCAAGGAATTTAGGAGGCAGCACCGCACTTTGGCTAAATGCAGGTCTAAAAGTAGAACTCAACAGTCTTAGGAGAAATTCACACGAATGGATGCTACAACCAGGTTCTGATGGAGAGGGAAGCGCTCCTCACCCCTCCCCTCTCCATAAAGAGGCGTGTCTCCGGGCCATTCATACAGCTAAAGATAGAGGGCGCTCTATCTTTTTTCTGGTGACACCACATATGGGGACACACGTATGTGCTCACCGTACTGTGCTGTGCCTTAAACGGGGACAGATTCATCATCACAATCCATCGCAGGTAAAGACTAGCGTTATTGAGCCTCTGTCGGAGCCTGTGAATAAAGGATATGTTCTCAGTGGCTGTTCAGTCGGTGTCAGACACTTTGCATCCAACTCAACTGTTTCACACTGCGGATGATCAAAAGTAGATACTCCTATCATTGTGGTGTGGAGGCCGCTCCATGCATTTCAGACAGAGTTCACTCCTAGTGGTGACTCTAGTGTATAGCAGCTGATCAGTCGGACATTCATAGCTTTTTCACTGAAAATCCCTTTAATTTCTTAAGATACAATCATATTAAAGATAAATATTAGAGATGAGCGAGCACTAAAATACTCGGGTACTCGTTATTCGAGACAAACTTTTCCCGATGCTCGAGTGCTCGTCTCGAATAACGAGCCCCATTGAAGTCAATGGGAATCTCGAGCATTTTTCAAGGGGACCAAGGCTCTGCACAGGGAAGCTTGGCCAAACACCTGGGAACCTCAGAAAAGGATGGAAACACCACGGAAATGGACAGGAAACAGCAGGGGCAGCATGCATGGGTGCCTCTGAGGCTGCTTAATCACACCATTATGCCAAAATTATGGGCAACAGCATGGCCATGACAGAGTGACCGAATGAGGCTAGATAGCATCTAAAACATCCAATAATTGACCCTGACACTATAGGGGACGGCATGCAGAGGCAGCGGCAGCAGCGGCAGGCTAGAGAGTGGCATGGCGACATACCCTAAATGGACTCAGGCTTCAAACCAATGGGTGGCAGAGAGGAACCAAAGGAGGTGAGCAAGAAGCGCTGAAATGATTTCCTCTGTGAACAAAAGGTTGACGGTATATTTAATCGATAACACAGCATGGTGGCGACATAGTGACCAAGTTCCATAACGTATCTGTTGAAACACCCGAAAAATGAGCCTGACACAGCTCTTTTGATAAGGGGACGACATGTGGAGGCAGCCATGGAGACGACTTACATGATTAAGAGCGACAGTATGGGGCATTCATATTGCGCTGCTATGATTGCAACTTCAGGTCTCCAGCATGGCGCGACAGATTGGGCCGAGTTCCACTATGTATCTGGTGAAACACTTGAAAATTCTGCCTGACACAGCTCGTTTGATAAGGGGATGATGTGCTGCATATCCTCTCGTGCTCCAGCGTCTGGGGTATAGAGAGTTGAAGTGAGACATTGGTGGACGCTGTGGAGGATCGTGGAGGCAAAATGGACAGGAAACAGCAGGGGCAGCATGCATGGATGCCTCCGAGGCTGCCTAATCTTGGGATGGAGCTGGCGGTCCACTGCCAGGCGAGCTTTCGCCTGTCCAAGCCCCTGTCTCTCGGCTCCTCCCCACCCAAAATGGGCCTGGGGGCCAGAAGCGTTTACTTTGAAAAAATTATAATTTTCAAAGCAGGCAGGGTCGTTTGAATATTTCACCTAGGAATAATGGAATAGCATAGTGGTTCTATTTTTAATTGTTTTTACGGAAATGGTTCCATGATTAAGAGCGACAGTATGGGGCATCCATATTGCGCTGCTATGATTGCAACTTCAGGTCTCCAGCATGGCGGCGACAGATGGGCCGAGTTCCACTATGTATCTGGTGAAACACCTGAAAATTCTGCCTGACACAGCTCGTTTGATAAGGGGACGATATATGGAGGCAGTGAAGTAGTAGTAGATTAAAGGTGCTGCAGTTAAAACTATGTTAGTTGGATCTTGGGATGGAGCTGGCGCTCCGCTGCCAGGCGAGCTTTCGCCAATCCAAGCCCCTGTCTCTAGGCTACTCCCCAAACAGCACTTTTAAGAACCTTTTGTATAAGATCAAGTGCAGTAGCGTTCTTATAAGTTTGGGATATGGCGGGTGAGGGGAATGTAAACAGATGCGCAAGAAGCGCTGAAATAATATAGGTAAATGATAAAAGTTTGCCAGTATATTTTGTGGATTACACAGCAGGGTGGCGACAAAGTTAACAAGTTTGATGTGGAAGCCAGGAAAACAACCCAAAATTCTGCCTGACACAGCTCGTTTGATAAGGGGACGATGTATGGAGGCAGTAAAGTAGTAGTAGATTAAAGGTGCTGCAGTTAAAACTATGTTAGTTGGATCTTGGGATGGAGCTGGCGCTCCGCTGCCAGGCGAGCTTTCGCCAATCCAAGCCCCTGTCTCTAGGCTACTCCCCAAACAGCACTTCTAAGAACTTTTTGTATAAGATCAAGTGTAGTAGCGTTCTTATAAGTTTGGGTTATGGCGGGTGAGGGGAATGTAAACAGATGCGCACAAAGCGCTGAAATAATATCGGTAAATGATAAAAGTTTGCCAGTATATTTTGTGGATTACACAGCAGGGTGGCGACAAAGTTAACAAGTTTGATGTGGAAGCCATGAAAACAACCCAAAATTCTGCCTGACACAGTTCGTTTGATAAGGAGACCATGTATGGAGGCAACTATATGGACGACTTTTGGAGGCAGCTATGCCGATGACGTTTGGAGGTAGCAATGGAGACAACGTGTGGAGCCAGCTAAAAAGACGACATGGGGAGGCTGCTATGGAGACAATTTAATTTGGATAGTGCCTGTATGTGGCAGTCCAAAAAAGTTTTCAAACCAGAGGAGCAGGTAGGTGGTCCTCCAGAAAAATTAAATAGATTGAGTGCCTGTATGTGGCACTCCCAAAAATTGCTTAAAACAGAGGACCGGGTAGGTGGCCCTCCAGAAAAATTAAATACATAGAATACTATAGCTAGAGCCAGGTGGCCCTGGCAAAAAATAGCCAGTTTCCTCTGCTTTAGTGTACAAAGAGGAGGAGAAGGAGGACAATGAGGAGGAGGAGTGCATACATTATTCAGGTTGAGCTTCTTTCACCTGGTGGAGAATTTAAATCCGGAGAAATCCAGGCTTTATTCATCTTGATAAGCGTCAGCCTGTCAGCGCTGTCAGTCGACAGGCGTGTACGCTTATCGGTGATGATGCCACCAGCTGCACTGAAAACCCGCTTGGACAACACGCTAGCGGCAGGGCAGGCAAGAACCTCCAAGGCGTACAGCGCCAGTTCGTGCCACATGTCCAGCTTTGAAACCCAGTAGTTGTAGGGAGCTGTGTGATCATTTAGGACGATGGTATGGTCAGCTACGTTATCCCTCACCATCTTTCTGTAAAGATCAGCCCTACTCTGCCGAGACTGGGGACAGGTGACAGTGTCTTGCTGGGGTGACATAAAACTGGCAAAGGCCTTGTAAAGCGTACCCCTGTCAGTGCTGGACAAGCTGCCTGGTCGCCTACTCTCCCTCGCTACTTGTCCCGCAGAAGTACGCCCTCTGCTGCTAGCGCTGTCAGAAGGGTAATACTGTTTCAGCTTGTGCACCAGGGCCTGCTGGTATTCATGCATTCTCACACTCCTTTCCTCTCCAGGGATGAGAGTGGAAAGATTTTGCTTGTACCGTGGGTCCAGGAGAGTGAATACCCAGTAATCGGTGCTGGAATAAATTCTTTGAACGCGAGGGTCAAGGAGATAGGCAGCCTAGAATGAAATCTGCCATATGCGCCAGAGTACCAACGTGCAAGAATTCTCTCCCCTCACTGGCCTGACTCTCCATTTCCTCCTCCTCCAACTCCTCTTCTTCTGCCCTTACACGCTGAACAGTGAAGGACTGAACAATGGTCCCCTCTTCTGTCTCTCCAACATTCTCCTCCTCTTCCTCCTCATCCTCCTCCGATATGCGCAGAGAAACAGACCTGAGGGTGCTTTGGCTATCAACAAGGGAATCTTCTTCCCCCGTCTCTTGTGATGAGCGCAAAGCTTCCGACTTCATGCTGACCAGAGAGTTTTTCAACAGACCAAGCAGCGGGATGGTGAGCCTGATGATGGCGGCATCGCCACTGACCATCTGTGTTGACTCCTCAAAGTTACTCAGCACCTGACAGATATCAGACATCCACGTCCACTCCTCATTGTAGACTTGAGGAAGCTGACTGACCTGATTACCAGTTCTGGTGGAAGTTGACATCTGGCAGTCTACAATCGCTCTGCGCTGCTGGTAAACTCTGGATAACATGGTTAATGTTGAATTCCACCTCGTGGGCACGTCGCACAACAGTCGGTGAGCGGGCAGTTGGAGGCGGCGCTGCACTGCCCTGAGAGTGGCAGCATCTGTGCTGGACTTCCTGAAATGCGCACAGATGCGGCGCACCTTCGTAAGCAAATCAGACAGATTGGGGTATGTCTTGAGGAAACGCTGAACTATGAGATTTAACACATGGGCCAGGCATGGCACATGTGTCAGTCTACCGAGTTGCAGAGCCGCCACAAGGTTACGGCCGTTGTCACACACAACCATACCTGGCTTCAGGTTCAGCGGTGCCAGCCACAGATCAGTCTGCGCCGTGATGCCCTGTAATAGCTCTTGGGCAGTGTGCCTTTTATCGCCTAGGCTCAGCAGTTTGAGCACTGCCTGCTGTCGCTTAGCGACGGAACTGCTGCTGTGCCTAGAGCTACCGACTGATGGCGCCATGCCCACGGATGGTAATTCGGAGGAGGAGGTGGAGGAGGGGTGGGCATAGTAGGCCTTTGAGACCTGGACCGAGGTAGGCCCCGCAATCCTCGGCGTCGGCAGCATATGACCAGCCCCAGGGTCAGATTCGGTCCCAGCCTCCACAAAGTTGACCCAATGTGCCGTCAGCGATATATAGTGGCCCTGCCCGGCAGCACTCGTCCAAGTGACCGTGGTCAGGCGGACCTTGTCAGAAATGGCGTTGGTCAGGGCACGGATGATGTTCTCTGACACGTGCTTGTGCAGGGCTGGGACGGCACATCGGGAAAAGTAGTGGCGGCTGGGGACCGAATACCGAGGGGCGGCCGCCGCCATGAGGTTTTGAAAGGCCTCGGTCTCTACCAGCCTATAGGGTAGCATCTCCAGGCTAAGCAACTTGGAGATGTGGACGTTGAGGGCTTGGGCGTGTGGGTGGGTTGCGCTATACTTCCTTTTGCGCTCCAGCGTCTGGGGTACGGAGAGCTGAACGCTGGTGGATGCTGTGGAGGATCGTGGAGGCGAAGATGGGGTTTTCGCACGGGAGGTGTTTGGGCCGTGGTCCTGGGCAGGGGGCTGACTAGCAGATGAAACAGGGGAAGGAGCAGTGGTGTGCCCGGACGGAGGTGAACGGGCTTGGTGCCATTGAGTGGGGTGTTTAGCATTCATATGCCTGCACATACTGGTGGTAGTTAAGCTAGTAGTGGTGGAACCCCTGCTGATCCTGGTTTGGCAAAGGTTGCACACCACAGTCCGTCGGTCATCCGGTGTTTCTTTAAAGAACCTCCAGACTTCTGAAAATCAAGCCCTCGCCACGGGAGCTTGACTACGGGCAACATTTGGCGCTGATGCACCAGCTCTGGCCCTGCCTCTCCGTCTGGCCCCACCACTGCCTCTTCCAACCTGTTCTGCTATAGGACTCGCCTCCATCTCAGAAGCACTGTGTTCACCCGGCCTATCAACCCAGCTTGGATCTGTCACCTCATCATCCTCCGATCCCTCAGTCTGCTCCCCCCCTCGGACTTCCTGCCCTGACAACAACTTTACCACTCTCTGACAACCGTGTCTCCTCATCGTCCGACACCTCTTTACACACTTCTTCCACTACGTCAATAATGTCATCATCACCCACAGACTGCGACCGGTGGAAAACCTGGGCATCGGAAAATTGCTCAGCAGCAACCGGACAAGTGGTTTGTGACTGTGGGAAGGGTCCAGAAAACAGTTCCTCAGAGTATGTCGGTTCAAATGCCAAATTTTGCTGGGAGGGGGCAGACTGGGGGGAAGGAGGCTGAGGTGGAGGAGCTGGAGGAGTGCTGATTTCGGTGACATGGGTGGACTGCGTGGAAGACTGACTGGTGGACAAATGGCTAGAAGCATTGTCCGCAATCCACGACATCACCTCTTCACACTGTTCTGGCCTCAACAGTGCTCTACCACGAGTCCCAGTAACTTGAGACATGATGAACCTAGGGAGTGTAGCTCTGCGGCGTTCCCCTGCTCCCTCATCAGCAGGTGGTGTTTCACCCCGCCCAGGACCACGGCCTCTGACCCCTGCAGTAGTTGGATGCCCACGTCCACGCCCTCGTCCTCTACCCCTAGCCCTCGGGTTAAACATTTTCAAAATTAAAGTGTAAACTTAAATTTTTTTTTTGTGTGTGTTTTTTGTGTTTTTTTTTTTTTAAACAAAACGATGCTATCCTATTGCTATGGCTAGTTTCTAACCTACACTGACAGTACACAACTGGATTTTGTGCTGTGCCAGATGACTTTGAGTTATGAGAGAAATAAACGTAAAAAAAAAATAAATCAGCAGACTCTGCCTAATTCTAATCAAACCCCTAATAAATTGTCCCACTTCGGTGTTTGAGGTGGATATGTGTGTCACTAAGAGCTAAACACAACGGTCGCAAGTCTCCCAGCAAATTCCTCACCATATGGTACTAGCTGCACTACTAATGCCAGCAAGCCCAGCCACAAGCAAACCAAAAAAAGGAAAATATAACGCTATTGTAGGCGCAAGTAAGCCGTTGGGGGTTCTCCTATGGCTATTTTCTAGCCTACAGTGAAAGCACACTGCTTTGCCAGATAACTTTAAGTTATAAAAAGAAATAAACGAAAAAAATAATAAATCAGCAGACTCGGCGTAATTCTAATCAAACCCCTAATAAATTGTCCCACTTCGGTGTTTGAGGTGGATATGTGTGTCACTAAGAGCTAAACACAACGGTCGCAAGTCTCCCTGCAAATTACTCACAATATGGTACTAGCTGCACTACTAGTGCCAGCAAGCCCAGCCACAAGCAAACAAAAAAAAAGGAAAATAAAACGTTATTGTAGCCCTAAGAAGGGCTGTTGGGTTCTTGTAGAATCACTCCTGCCTAACACTATTCTAATAGAACAGCCTAACGCTTTCCCTGACCAGCAGCAGCTCTCTCCCTAGCGGCATCCAGACACAGAATGATCCGAGCAGCGCGGCCAGCGGCTAGTCTATTCCAGGGTCACCTGATCTGGCCAGCCAACCACTGCTATCTACGTGTAAGGGTACCACGTCATGCTGGGTGGAGTGCAGAGTCTCCTGGCTTGTGATTGGCTCTGTTTCTGGCCGCCAAAAAGCAAAACGGCGGGAGATGCCATTTTCTCAAGCGGGCGAAGTATTCGTCCGAGCAACGAGCATTTTTGAGTACGCTAATGCTCGAACGAGCATCAAGCTTGGACGAGTATGTTCGCTCATCTATAATAAATATCTATAAACACCAGTACAACAATTGTATTTTTTTTTTCTCCGCTTTAACATGTGGCAGATTATGTCAAAAATATCAAAAATACAGTGAAGACTGTATACACTTTTTTCAAACCCAATTCAAGACATTTTCTAAGCAAAAATGTGCAGCAAAATATAGTATGAAATAGAGGAAGATTTTAAGTCTGTACTTTTATCATCTGAATTTAGTTTACTCTTCACCCCTAACTGGATTCACTCCTAAACTCCACGCAGGTGGGTTACAAGACAGGTGGCAAACCAGAACCAGCAGATACCAAATGGCAAGACGGAAGTCCGTGGTGGCCAACGACCAGGCAGGAACCAGGAACATTGATGCAGGAAGATCACAATCGGGGTCAGAATAGGAGAAGGTCATCAACTGAGCAAAAGTCACATCGGAGCATCGGAGTCATGAACAGACAATCCAAACCACAGTTAATCAGCACATAGCAGGAACATGAGAACTACAATGCTTGGGCAACTCACATTAGAAGAGGGTGCTAATTATTACCAGAAACGGGTACAAGTTGGTCAAGGACATATTGGTAGAGGGCACACTGTCTCTACAAATCCAGGTGAGTAGAACAAGTGCCTAAGGACCTAGAAGTCGCTGGGTGGAAGCAGGATGCGTTGCTCAAGCCCTCTGGAATAGGGGACACGTTGGCCGCCATGGATAACCGTCATTTCATTTCACATGACTTCTGATGTGCAGCTGCAATGAAAGATCAACATTTTCTAAGTCCCCTGAAAATATTTTGGTGCAAAATGTCTTCCATGCTCTAAGGTGCTTCTTAATTCTGATGATGAAGGGAGAATTTATTCTTTGCTAAGAAAATTTTGGTGACTTCTTTATTTTTGAGACTGTAAATAAGAGGATTCAGCATGGGAATAATAATAGCATAAAAAACTGAAATGTATTTTCCAAAGTTTGGTGAGTACTTAGATGAAGGTCCACAATACATTATCAATGCTGTCCCGTAGAACATGGTCACCACTATGACATGAGAGCTACAGGTAGAGAAGGCTTTAGACCTTCCGACAGATTGAATCTTGAGCACAGACTGTAAAATACAAGCGTATGAAATCAAAATAAACACAAATGGAAAGAAAAGAGAGAAAAGACTAAGAAACAGAATCACCAAATCATTCTTCGCTGTGCTATCACATGACATCTTTATAACTACAAGGACCTCACACACAAAGTGATTTAGCTGGTTTGGATTGCAAATCCTCATCGGCATAAGAAGTGATGGAAGAGCGGAATTCATAAAACTACACACCCAGACCAACGCAACGAGCCGATGGCACATGCTCCATCTCATGAGGACAGGATAGTACAGAGGTTTACATATGGCAGCATATCGGTCATAAGCCATGAGGGCAAGTAATAGGCATTCAGTTCCTCCTAGAAAGAGTCCAACATGGACTTGAATTCCACAGACAATAATTGAAGTCCTTCCACTCGAAGACCAGAGGTCCACCAGAAGTTTTGGAACTGTGGTTGAAGAATAAAAAAAGTCTATAAAGGCTAAATTACAGAGGAAAAAGTACATAGGGGTGTGTAAGTGAGAGCTGAAGATGATGACAAACACCATGAAGCCATTGCCAAATAAAGTCACTAGGTAGATAACCAAAAAGTAAAAGAACAGTGCAAGGTTTATCTTAGAATTTTTGGAAAATCCAAGAAGGATGACCTCAGTGGCAAGTGTCCTGTTAATGGGGAGATCCATTGTTTTAACTTGTGATCATTCAATCTCTAGAAGTCAAAAAGACCCCATGGTTTTTGGTTTTGGTTGGTTTTTTTTTAATGGCCGTCTTATTGTCCTGTGCAGAGACGTACAGTAGTGTAAGTGAATTGGTATTACATCATTTTAATTCTTATATATATATGCTTAGAAATATCCTAAGAGTATGTGAAATCCATATGGGTGCCAAAACTGGTCATCTCATGGTCATTTTATAGTCATTTTATAGTCATCCCATGGTCATCTCATGGTCATCTCATGGATATCTCATGGATATCTCATGGAAATTTCATGGTTATCTCATGTGCATCTCATGGTCATCTCTAGGTCATCTCATGGTAATTTCATAGTCATCTCATGGTCATCTCAAGGTCATCTACTGGTAATTTCATAGTCATCTTATGGTCATCTCAAGGTCATCTCATGGTTATTTCATGGTCATCTCAAGGTCATCTCATGGTAATTTCATGGTCATCTCATGGTCATCTACTGGTAATTTCATAGTCATCTTATGGTCATCTCAAGGTCATCCCATGGTAATTTCTTAGTCATCTTATGGTCATCTCAAGGTCCTCTCATGGTCATCTCATGGTAATTTCATAGTCATCCCATGGATCATCTGATTGATATCTCATGTTAATTTCATGGAAATTTCATGGTTATCTCATGCTCATCTCAAGCCACTCTTCTGTAATTGCTTTGAGACAGAAACAAAGAAGAGGAAGGATATCTTAGTATGATTTCTTCTCCTACTGATTGTACAACCTAAAATCTGTATTTATCCTCATGTCTAGGCTCAATGAGGCAGATGTATCAAGCTGTCAAGCTAGAGCAAGAATGTTCTTAGTTGCCCATGGTAACTATTCACAGCTCCCCTTTAAAATATTCATGAGCAATGGTAAAATGAAAGCTGAGCTGTAATTGGTTGCTATGGGAAACTAAGAACATAAATCAAGCCCCAATATCTTTTGCTCTGGTCTATGGATCTGACGTGTAATGTCCACTTCTTGGTCGACCTGATGATCGCTAAAGTCCATGGGTTAATCGGTGTAAAATGTTGGCATAAGGGAATATGTAGAGCGTTACCTTGGTTAGAGCCATGGTTATTTTTTTAAAATGGAATCTACACTAATATGCACCTGTGAAATATTTTTTTCTGTGCCTCTTTATGGTTGGACACAAAGATACGGATGCACAAGTATTGGTGGCCTTGAACATGGAACTAATGTTTGTAGTATCATCCAGGTCAAGGAAAACCGAGAAGAAAGTTCAGTGACCATCCTGAAGCTTCCTCTTATCCAAGACATACAGTAAGTGAACCCAACCATTACATAACAAAACATATGAGGGAAAGGAAAAGATGATGAGTAGGATAGAAAGCTACAAGATGAAGAAGACAACCATGAGGAAAAGAAGATGGAAGGCAAAATTTATGGGAAATCTACCAACCAAATCCATCCTGATAAACCAGGGACATAACTCATAGATCCAGGCACAAGGACTGTGTTATATTTGTTATCTATGGCCTCCTTCCTTTTAAAATCAAGTTTTAAAATGATGCTAATGAGCCAAAAGGGCTTGGGGGTTGTCACCAGAGCTCCTTCACACTGAGGCTTCAGAGACTGGTACACTGTCTCCCTCTCTCCTCTGCTCTCTCACCAATTCACCCACCCAGGTTGTTGTGCTCCAGCACAGTGTAACAGTGTGTAAAGCTGCTGCATGGAGGATCTCTAGTAACAACCCCAGAGCCCTTCATTAGCATTATTTCAATAGTTGATTTTTCGAAGGAAGGAGGCCATGGAAAATTAATTTAAGAAGATACCACAGTCCCGGGGGCCTGGATCTATGAGTAATGTCCCTGGTTTATCATCATGGATTCTGATGGGAAATGTCCTATAATTATCAGACATTTTGGAGTAATACCGATCACATACAATCATTGGTGGGAATTCATCATCCGAGCGGCTCCGATGTCTTTGGGTCTTCGCTGCAGTCAGATTCGTTAAAGCGGCTTTGACCCTTGATAAATCTGCTGCCAGTGATTTTAGCTGCGCAGGTTGTTTGCGACAGCCGCATAAAAAGTCGAAAAAAAAGAACAACAAAAGTCGCAACATAGACCGGGGAGGGGACTGGTGCAAATTTGCGCCAAAACTAGTGCCAAATCTTGTGCCAAATCATGAATTCAGTTGGATTGTGAAAACCAGCCTATGCAACGTCTATGGGAGAGTGACTTTGCTCTGTCCGATGTTCATTTGGCGCATTGGAAAGTCAAAAACAGCATCTATACCACAACTGCGCCAAAACAACCGGCAAAACCTGATTAACCCTAATACTGCCCCACAGTGATATGTAGTAGATGTGTCCTGCAGTCCTATGTAACACCACAGATAACACAATGATATCTCTGAGTACAGATCATGTAGTAGATGTGTCCTGCAGTCCTATGTAACACCACAGATAACACAGTGATATCTCTCTGAGTACAGATCATGTAGTAGATGTGTCCTGCAGTCCTATGTAACGCCACAGATAACACAGTGATATCTCTGAGTACAGATCATGTAGTAGATGTGACCTGCAGTCCTATGTAACAGCACAGATAACACAGTGATATCTCTGAGTACAGATCATGTAGTAGATGTGTCCTGCAGTCCTATGTAACACCACAGATAACACAGTGATATCTCTGAGTACAGATCATGTAGTAGATGTGTCCTGCAGTCCTATGTAACACCACAGATAACACAGTGATATCTCTGAGGACAGATCATGTAGTAGACGTGACCTGCAGTCCTATGTAACACCACAGATAACACAGTGATATCTCTGAGTACAGATCATGTAGTAGATGTGTCCTGCAGTCCTATGTAACACCACAGATAACACAGTGATATATCTGAGTACAGATCATGTAGTAGATGTATCCTGCAGTCCTATGTAACACCACAGATAACACAATGATATCTCTGAGTACAGATCATGTAGTAGATGTGTCCTGCAGTCCTATGTAACAGCACAGATAACACAGTGATATCTCTGAGTACAGATCATGTAGTAGATGTGTCCTGCAGTCCTATGTAACACCACAGATAACACAGTGATATCTCTGAGTACAGATCATGTAGTAGATGTGTCCTGCAGTCCTATGTAACACCACAGATAACACAGTGATATCTCTGAGTACAGATCATGTAGTAGGAGTGTCCTGCAGTCCTATGTAACACTGCAGATAACACAGTGATATCTCTGAGTACAGATCATGTAGTAGATGTGTCCTGCAGTCCTATGTAACACCACAGATAACACAGTGATATCTCTGAGTACAGATCATGTAGTAGATGTGTCCTGCAGTCCTATGTAACACCACAGATAACACAGTGATATCTCTGAGTACAGATCATGTAGATGTGTCCTGCAGTCCTATGTAACACCACAGATAACACAGTGATATCTCTGAGTACAGATCATGTAGATGTGTCCTGCAGTCCTATGTAACACCACAGATAACACAGTGATATCTCTGAGTACAGATCATGTAGTAGATGTGTCCTGCAGTCCTATGTAACACCACAGATAACACAGTGATATCTCTGAGTACAGATCATGTAGTAGATGTGTCCTGCAGTCCTATGTAACACCACAGATAACACAGTGATATCTCTGAGTACAGATCATGTAGTAGATGTGCCCTGCAGTCCTATGTAACACCACAGATAACACAGTGATATCTCTGAGTACAGATCATGTAGTAGATGTATCCTGCAGTCCTATGTAACACCACAGATAACACAGTGATATCTCTGAGTACAGATCATGTAGTAGATGTGTCCTGCAGTCCTATGTAACAGCACAGATAACACAGTGATATCTCTGAGTACAGATCATGTAGTAGATGTGTCCTGCAGTCCTATGTAACACCACAGATAACACAGTGATATCTCTGAGTACAGATCATGTAGTAGATGTGTCCTGCAGTCCTATGTAACACCACAGATAACACAGTGATATCTCTGAGTACAGATCATGTAGATGTGTCCTGCAGTCCTATGTAACACCACAGATAACACAGTGATATCTCTGAGTACAGATCATGTAGTAGATGTGTCCTGCAGTCCTATGTAACACCACAGATAACACAGTGATATCTCTGAGTACAGATCATGTAGTAGATGTGTCCTGCAGTCCTATGTAACACCACAGATAACACAGTGATATCTCTGAGTACAGATCATGTAGTAGATGTGCCCTGCAGTCCTATGTAACACCACAGATAACACAGTGATATCTCTGAGTACAGATCATGTAGTAGATGTATCCTGCAGTCCTATGTAACACCACAGATAACACAGTGATATCTCTGAGTACAGATCATGTAGTAGATGTGTCCTGCAGTCCTATGTAACAGCACAGATAACACAGTGATATCTCTGAGTACAGATCATGTAGTAGATGTGCCCTGCAGTCCTATGTAACACCACAGATAACACAGTGATATCTCTGAGTACAGATCATGTAGTAGATGTGTCCTGCAGTCCTATGTAACACCACAGATAACACAGTGATATCTCTGAGTACAGATCATGTAGTAGATGTGTCCTGCAGTCCTATGTAACACCACAGATAACACAGTGATATCTCTGAGTACAGATCATGTAGTAGATGTGTCCTGCAGTCCTATGTAACACCACAGATAACACAGTGATATCTCTGAGTACAGATCATGTAGTAGATGTGTCCTGCAGTCCCATGTAACACCACAGATAACACAGTGATATCTCTGAGTACTGATCATGTAGTAGATGTGTCCTGCAGTCCTATGTAACACCACAGATAACACAGTGATATCTCTGAGTACAGATCATGTAGTAGATGTGTCCTGCAGTCCTATGTAACACCACAGATAACACAGTGATATCTCTGAGTACAGATCATGTAGTAGATGTGTCCTGCAGTCCCATGTAACACCACAGATAACACAGTGATATCTCTGAGTACTGATCATGTAGTAGATGTGTCCTGCAGTCCTATGTAACACCACAGATAACACAGTGATATCTCTGAGTACAGATCATGTAGTAGATGTGTCCTGCAGTCCTATGTAACACCACAGATAACACAGTGATATCTCTGAGTACAGATCATGTAGTACAGTGATTTTCAACCTTTTTTGAGCCACGGCACACTTTTTATACTTAGAAAATCCTGGGGCACACCACCAACCAAAATAGCGTAAAATGACACTAAACAGTCATATTATACATATAGTTAATAATATAGATTCTAAATTTATTTTACTGGAACCTGGGCCTGTTTCGATAAACACGAAAGGGATATCCTGGCAGGAATGGTGGAAGGACACACGAAGCTCTTCCTCAACAGTTCTCAGTTTCTCCCTGTTTTTAGTATATGGTGCTGATTATTATGTGGCTCATATACTGCAAAATAAAGGGGTACAATGAGAAGTACTGTGGCCATGAGGCCAGAGTACAAGTGCCAGCTCATATACTCAGCATAGTACTCCAGCCTCATGACTATTGTATTTCTCATTTTACATTACTCTGGGAAACAAAACACAGGGGGCACCATAGTTTGGGGAACTTTCCCCGCGGCACACCCGACCATGTGTCGCGGCACACTAGTGTGCCACGGCACACAGGTTGAAAATCACTGATGTAGTAGATGTGTCCTGTAGTCCTATGTAACACCACAGATAACACAGTGATATCTCTCTGAGTACAGATCATGTAGTAGATGTGTCCTGCAGTCCTATGTAACACCACAGATAACACAGTGATATCTCTGAGTACAGATCATGTAGTAGATGTGTCCTGCAGTCCTATGTAACACCACAGATAACACAGTGATATCTCTCTGAGTACAGATCATGTAGTAGATGTGTCCTGCAGTCCTATGTAACACCACAGATAACACAGTGATATCTCTCTGAGTACAGATCATGTAGTAGATGTGTCCTGCAGTCCTATGTAACACCACAGATAACACAGTGATATCACTGAGTACAGATCATGTAGTAGCTGTGTCCTGCAGTCCCATGTAACACCACAGATAACACAGTGATATCTCTCTGAGTACAGATCATGTAGTAGATGTGTCCTGCAGTCCTATGTAACACCACAGATAACACAGTGATATCTCTGAGTACAGATCATGTAGTAGATGTGCCCTGCAGTCCTATGTAACACCACAGATAACACAGTGATATCTCTCTGAGTACAGATCATGTAGTAGATGTGTCCTGCAGTCCTATGTAACACCACAGATAACACAGTGATATCTCTCTGAGTACAGATCATGTAGTAGATGTGTCCTGCAGTCCTATGTAACACCACAGATAACACAGTGATATCTCTGAGTACAGATCATGTAGTAGATGTGCCCTGCAGTCCTATGTAACACCACAGATAACACAGTGATATCTCTGAGTACAGATCATGTAGTAGATGTGTCCTGCAGTCCTATGTAACACCACAGATAACACAGTGATATCTCTGAGTACAGATCATGTAGTAGATGTGTCCTGCAGTCCTATGTAACACCACAGATAACACAGTGATATATCTGAGTACAGATCATGTAGTAGATGTATCCTGCAGTCCTATGTAACACCACAGATAACACAGTGATATCTCTGAGTACAGATCATGTAGTACAGTGATTTTCAACCTTTTTTGAGCCACGGCACACTTTTTATACTTAGAAAATCCTGGGGCACACCACCAACCAAAATAGCGTAAAATGACACTAAACAGTCATATTATACATATAGTTAATAATATAGATTCTAAATTTATTTTACTGGAACCTGGGCCTGTTTCGATAAACACGAAAGGGATATCCTGGCAGGAATGGTGGAAGGACACACGAAGCTCTTCCTCAACAGTTCTCAGTTTCTCCCTGTTTTTAGTATATGGTGCTGATTATTATGTGGCTCATATACTGCAAAATAAAGGGGTACAATGAGAAGTACTGTGGCCATGAGGCCAGAGTACAAGTGCCAGCTCATATACTCAGCATAGTACTCCAGCCTCATGACTATTGTATTTCTCATTTTACATTACTCTGGGAAACAAAACACAGGGGGCACCATAGTTTGGGGAACTTTCCCCGCGGCACACCCGACCATGTGTCGCGGCACACTAGTGTGCCACGGCACACAGGTTGAAAATCACTGATGTAGTAGATGTGTCCTGTAGTCCTATGTAACACCACAGATAACACAGTGATATCTCTCTGAGTACAGATCATGTAGTAGATGTGTCCTGCAGTCCTATGTAACACCACAGATAACACAGTGATATCTCTCTGAGTACAGATCATGTAGTAGATGTGTCCTGCAGTCCTATGTAACACCACAGATAACACAGTGATATCTCTGAGTACAGATCATGTAGTAGATGTGCCCTGCAGTCCTATGTAACACCACAGATAACACAGTGATATCTCTGAGTACAGATCATGTAGTAGATGTGTCCTGCAGTCCTATGTAACACCACAGATAACACAGTGATATCACTGAGTACAGATCATGTAGTAGATGTGTCCTGCAGTCCTATGTAACACCACAGATAACACAGTGATAGCTCTGAGTACAGATCATGTAGTAGATGTGTCCTGCAGTCCTATGTAACACCACAGATAACACAGTGATATCTCTGAGTACAGATCATGTAGTAGATGTGTCCTGCAGTCCTATGTAACACCACAGATAACACAGTGATATCTCTGAGTACAGATCATGTAGTAGATGTGTCCTGCAGTCCTATGTAACACCACAGATAACACAGTGATATCTCAGAGTACAGATCATGTAGTAGATGTGCATACCTCCCAACATTTGGGAAAAGGAAAGAGGGACAAAATGGCGGCACGCGTAGCGTGCCGCGGCGAACCCCCTAAGCCACACCCCCAATCACTCCCTGGCCACGCCCCAAATTTTAGCCATATTAAAAATAATAAAAATCATAATTTAAAAAAAAAAAAATATATTATCCTCATTGGGATTTGAACCCAGAACCTGCAGTGTCCATGTACAATAATAACACAGCACCTCAACCCACTGAGCTATAACCTCTGTGATTAACAAGTGGAGAATTTTGGTAACTAAGAACTATATACTGCCTTGGTATATAGGGAGGGATCTTCTCAGATTATTGTAATTATTGAGACTATTATTATTATTATTATTATTATTATTATTATTATTGAGATGATTATTATTATTTTTACCATTATTAATAATCATCTCCATAATAATAAAATTTATAATAATAATAATAATAATAATAGTCTCAATAATTACAATAATAATCTCTGAGAAGATCCCTCTCTATATATCAGGGCATTAGTCTGTGTCACAGTGTAAATGGCAGATAACATGTCTTACTTACCAGAAATCCTCAGCTCTCTATCACTGGGCTTATAGCTCAGTTAGTTAAGCTCCTGTCTATGGTGCAGAGGGTCCCAGGTTCGAATCTCAGCCTGGCCAAAACTTTATGTAATTTAATTATATAAAGAGCTTGTGTCTGGGGAAGCCCTGGAGACCATATATGGACAGATAGAGATCTGAGCTGATGACGTGGTCCCTGCTCTCTCCACTAAGCCGACACTTCTCTGAAAAGGATTCCCTGCCCGATGTCTGCTCTGGGGAACTCTAGGAGATGCAGTGACCATATATGGACAGATCTGAAGCTGATGACGTGGTCCCTGCTCTGCGCTAAGCCCGACACTTCTCTGAAAAGGATTCCCTCCCGATGTCTGTAGAAGCCATTCTGTACTGTGAGTTCAGACTTTCAAAGTACTTACTATGCGGACACAGCAGCGGGACACAGCGGGACCTGGGGGGAGAATCCGTGACAATATCATAGCTGCCCGTGACGCGGGGCAGAGGTACGAAAAACGGGAAAGTCCCGTCAAAATCGGGACGGTTGGGAGCTATGGATGTGTCCTGCAGTCCTATGTAACAGCACAGATAACACAGTGATATCTCTG
Source organism: Engystomops pustulosus (assembly GCF_040894005.1). Classification (NCBI taxonomy): domain Eukaryota; kingdom Metazoa; phylum Chordata; class Amphibia; order Anura; family Leptodactylidae; genus Engystomops; species Engystomops pustulosus. The sequence goes on along the minus strand of NC_092413.1, from coordinate 222,636,753 downwards.
AGTACAGATCATGTAGTAGATGTGTCCTGCAGTCCTATGTAACAGCACAGATAACACAGTGATATCTCTCTGAGTACAGATCATGTAGTAGATGTGTCCTGCAGTCCTATGTAACACCACAGATAACACAGTGATATCTCTGAGTACAGATCATGTAGTAGATGTGTCCTGCAGTCCTATGTAACACCACAGATAACACAGTGATATCTCTGAGTACAGATCATGCAGTAGGTGTGTCCTGCAGTCCTATGTAACACCACAGATAACACAGTGATATCTCTGAGTACAGATCATGTAGTAGATGTGTCCTGCAGTCCTATGTAACACCACAGATAACACAGTGATATCTCTGAGTACAGATCATGTAGTAGATGTGACCTGCAGTCCTATGTAACAGCACAGATAACACAGTGATATCTCTGAGTACAGATCATGTAGTAGATGTGACCTGCAGTCCTATGTAACACCACAGATAACACAGTGATATCTCTGAGTATAGATCATGTAGTAGATGTGTCCTGCAGTCCTATGTAACACCACAGATAACACAGTGATATCTCTGAGTACAGATCATGTAGTAGATGTGACCTGCAGTCCTATGTAACAGCACAGATAACACAGTGATATCTCTGAGTACAGATCATGTAGTAGATGTGTCCTGCAGTCCTATGTAACACCACAGATAACACAGTCATATCTCTGAGTACAGATCATGTAGTAGATGTGTCCTGCAGTCCTATGTAACACCACAGATAACACAGTGATATCTCTGAGTACAGATCATGTAATAGATGTGTCCTGCAGTCCTATGTAACACCAGAGATAACGCAGTGATATCTCTGAGTACAGATCATGTAGTAGATGTATCCTGCAGTCCTATGTAACACCACAGATAACACAGTGATATCTCTGAGTACAGATCATGTAGTAGATGTGTCCTGCAGTCCTATGTAACACCACAGATAACACAGTGATATCTCTGAGTACAGATCATGTAGTAGATGTGTCCTGCAGTCCTATGTAACACCACAGATAACACAGTGATATCTCTGAGTACAGATCATGTAGTAGATGTGTCCTGCAGTCCTATGTAACACCACAGATAACACAGTGATATCTCTGAGTACAGATCATGTAGTAGATGTGTCCTGCAGTCCTATGTAACACCACAGATAACACAGTGATATCTCTGAGTACAGATCATGTAGTAGATGTGCCCTGCAGTCCTATGTAACACCACAGATAACACAGTGATATCTCTGAGTACAGATCATGTAGTAGATGTGACCTGCAGTCCTATGTAACACCACAGATAACACAGTGATATCTCTGAGTACACATCATGTAGTAGATGTGTCCTGCAGTCCTATGTAACACCACAGATAACACAGTGATATCTCTCTGAGTACAGATCATGTAGTAGATGTGTCCTGCAGTCCTATGTAACACCACAGATAACACAGTGATATCTCTGAGTACAGATCATGTAGTAGATGTATCCTGCAGTCCTATGTAACACCACAGATAACACAGTGATATCTCTGAGTACAGATCATGTAGTAGATGTGTCCTGCAGTCCTATGTAACACCACAGATAACACAGTGATATCTCTGAGTACAGATCATGTAGTAGATGTGTCCTGCAGTCCTATGTAACACCACAGATAACACAGTGATATCTCAGAGTACAGATCATGTAGTAGATGTGCATACCTCCCAACATTTGGGAAAAGGAAAGAGGGACAAAATGGCGGCACGCGTAGCGTGCCGCGGCGAACCCCCTAAGCCACACCCCCAATCACTCCCTGGCCACGCCCCAAATTTTAGCCATATTAAAAATAATAAAAATCATAATTTAAAAAAAAAAAAAAAAAAAAAAAATATTATCCTCATTGGGATTTGAACCCAGAAACTGCAGTGTCCATGTACAATAATAACACAGCGCCTCAACCCACTGAGCTATAACCTCAGTGATTAACAAGTGGAGAATTTTGGTAACTAAGAACTATATACTGCCTTGGTATATAGGGAGGGATCTTCTCAGATTATTGTAATTATTGAGACTATTATTATTATTATTATTATTATTATTATTATTATTATTATTGAGATGATTATTATTATTTTTACCATTATTAATAATCATCTCCATAATAATAAAATTTATAATAATAATAATAGTTTCAATAATTACAATAATAATCTCTGAGAAGATCCCTCTCTATATATCAGTGCATTAGTCTGTGTCACAGTGTAAATGGCAGATAACATGTCTTACTTACCAGAAATCCTCAGCTCTGTATCACTGGGCTTATAGCTCAGTTAGTTAGGCTCCTGTCTATGGTTCAGAGGGTCCCAGGTTCGAATCTCAGCCTGGGCAAAACTTTATTTAATTTAATTATATAAAGAGCTTGTGTCTGGGGAAGCCCTGGAGACCATATATGGACAGATGCTGATCTGACCTGATGACGTGGTCCCTGCTCTCTCCACTAAGCCGACACTTCTCTGAAAAGGATTCCCTGCCCGATGTCTGCTCTGGGGAACCCTAGTGACCATATATGGACAGATCTGAAGCTGATGACGTGGTCCCTGCTCTGCGCTAAGCCCGACACTTCTCTGAAAAGGATTCCCTGCCCGATGTCTGTAGAAGCCATTCTGTACTGTGAGTTCAGACTTTCAAAGTATTTACTATGCGGACACAGCAGCGGGACACAGCGGGACCTGGGGGGGAAATCCGTGACAATATCATAGCTGCCCGTGACGCGGGGCAGGGGTACGAAAAACGGGAAAGTCCCGTCAAAATCGGGACGGTTGGGAGCTATGGATAACACAGTGATATCTCTGAGTACAGATCATGTAGTAGATGTGTCCTGCAGTCCTATGTAACACCACAGATAACACAGTGATATCTCTGAGTACTGATCATGTAGTAGATGTGTCCTGCAGTCCTATGTAACACCACAGATAACACAGTGATATATCTGAGTACAGATCATGTAGTAGATGTATCCTGCAGTCCTATGTAACACCACAGATAACACAGTGATATCTCTGAGTACAGATCATGTAGTAGATGTGTCCTGCAGTCCTATGTAACACCACAGATAACACAGTGATATCTCTGAGTACAGATCATGTAGTAGATGTATCCTGCAGTCCTATGTAACACCACAGATAACACAGTGATATCTCTGAGTACAGATCATGTAGTAGATGTGTCCTGCAGTCCTATGTAACACCACAGATAACACAGTGATATCTCTGAGTACAGATCATGTAGTAGATGTGTCCTGCAGTCCTATGTAACACCACAGATAACACAGTGATATCTCTGAGTACAGATCATGTAGTAGATGTATCCTGCAGTCCTATGTAACACCACAGATAACACAGTGATATCTCTGAGTACAGATCATGTAGTAGATGTGTCCTGCAGTCCTATGTAACACCACAGATAACACAGTGATATCTCTGAGTACTGATCATGTAGTAGATGTGTCCTGCAGTCCTATGTAACACCACAGATAACACAGTGATATATCTGAGTACAGATCATGTAGTAGATGTATCCTGCAGTCCTATGTAACACCACAGATAACACAGTGATATCTCTGAGTACAGATCATGTAGTAGATGTGTCCTGCAGTCCTATGTAACACCACAGATAACACAGTGATATCTCTGAGTACAGATCATGTAGTAGATGTGACCTGCAGTCCTATGTAACACCACAGATAACACAGTGATATCTCTCTGAGTACAGATCATGTAGTAGATGTGTCCTGCAGTCCTATGTAACACCACAGATAACACAGTGATATCTCTGAGTACAGATCATGTAGTAGATGTGTCCTGCAGTCCTATGTAACACCACAGATAACACAGTGATATCTCTGAGTACAGATCATGTAGTAGATGTATCCTGCAGTCCTATGTAACACCACAGATAACACAGTGATATCTCTGAGTACAGATCATGTAGTAGATGTGTCCTGCAGTCCTATGTAACACCACAGATAACACAGTGATATCTCTGAGTACTGATCATGTAGTAGATGTGTCCTGCAGTCCTATGTAACACCACAGATAACACAGTGATATATCTGAGTACAGATCATGTAGTAGATGTATCCTGCAGTCCTATGTAACACCACAGATAACACAGTGATATCTCTGAGTACAGATCATGTAGTAGATGTGTCCTGCAGTCCTATGTAACACCACAGATAACACAGTGATATCTCTGAGTACAGATCATGTAGTAGATGTGACCTGCAGTCCTATGTAACACCACAGATAACACAGTGATATCTCTCTGAGTACAGATCATGTAGTAGATGTGTCCTGCAGTCCTATGTAACACCACAGATAACACAGTGATATCTCTGAGTACAGATCATGTAGTAGATGTGTCCTGCAGTCCTATGTAACACCACAGATAACACAGTGATATCTCTGAGTACAGATCATGTAGTAGATGTGTCCTGCAGTCCTATGTAACACCACAGATAACACAGTGATATCTCTGAGTACAGATCATGTAGTAGTTGTGTCCTGCAGTCCTATGTAACACCACAGATAACACAGTGATATCTCTGAGTACAGATCATGTAGTAGATGTGACCTGCAGTCCTATGTAACACCACAGATAACACAGTGATATCTCTGAGTACAGATCATGTAGTAGATGTGTCCTGCAGTCCCATGTAACACCACAGATAATACAGTGATATCTCTGAGTACAGATCATGTAGTAGATGTGTCCTGCAGTCCTATGTAACACCACAGATAGCACAGTGATATCTCTGAGTACAGATCATGTAGTAGATGTGTCCTGCAGTCCTATGTAACACCACAGATAACACAGTGATATATCTGAGTACAGATCATGTAGTAGATGTATCCTGCAGTCCTATGTAACACCACAGATAACACAGTGATATCTCTGAGTACAGATCATGTAGTAGATGTGTCCTGCAGTCCTATGTAACACCACAGATAACACAGTGATATCTCTGAGTACAGATCATGTAGTAGATGTGACCTGCAGTCCTATGTAACACCACAGATAACACAGTGATATCTCTCTGAGTACAGATCATGTAGTAGATGTGTCCTGCAGTCCTATGTAACACCACAGATAACACAGTGATATCTCTGAGTACAGATCATGTAGTAGATGTGTCCTGCAGTCCTATGTAACACCACAGATAACACAGTGATATCTCTGAGTACAGATCATGTAGTAGATGTGTCCTGCAGTCCTATGTAACACCACAGATAACACAGTGATATCTCTGAGTACAGATCATGTAGTAGTTGTGTCCTGCAGTCCTATGTAACACCACAGATAACACAGTGATATCTCTGAGTACAGATCATGTAGTAGATGTGACCTGCAGTCCTATGTAACACCACAGATAACACAGTGATATCTCTGAGTACAGATCATGTAGTAGATGTGTCCTGCAGTCCCATGTAACACCACAGATAATACAGTGATATCTCTGAGTACAGATCATGTAGTAGATGTGTCCTGCAGTCCTATGTAACACCACAGATAGCACAGTGATATCTCTGAGTACAGATCATGTAGTAGATGTGTCCTGCAGTCCTATGTAACACCACAGATAACACAGTGATATATCTGAGTACAGATCATGTAGTAGATGTATCCTGCAGTCCTATGTAACACCACAGATAACACAGTGATATCTCTGAGTACAGATCATGTAGTAGATGTGTCCTGCAGTCCTATGTAACACCACAGATAACACAGTGATATATCTGAGTACAGATCATGTAGTAGATGTATCCTGCAGTCCTATGTAACACCACAGATAACACAGTGATATCTCTGAGTACAGATCATGTAGTAGATGTGTCCTGCAGTCCTATGTAACACCACAGATAACACAGTGATATCTCTGAGTACAGATCATGTAGTAGATGTGTCCTGCAGTCCTATGTAACACCACAGATAACACAGTGATATCTCTGAGTACAGATCATGTAGTACAGTGATTTTCAACCTTTTTTGAGCCACGGCACACTTTTTATACTTAGAAAATCCTGGGGCACACCACCAACCAAAATAGCGTAAAATGACACTAAACAGTCATATTATACATATAGTTAATAATATAGATTCTAAATTTATTTTACTGGAACCTGGGCCTGTTTCGATAAACACGAAAGGGATATCCTGGCAGGAATGGTGGAAGGACACACGAAGCTCTTCCTCAACAGTTCTCAGTTTCTCCCTGTTTTTAGTATATGGTGCTGATTATTATGTGGCTCATATACTGCAAAATAAAGGGGTACAATGAGAAGTACTGTGGCCATGAGGCCAGAGTACAAGTGCCAGCTCATATACTCAGCATAGTACTCCAGCCTCATGACTATTGTATTTCTCATTTTACATTACTCTGGGAAACAAAACACAGGGGGCACCATAGTTTGGGGAACTTTCCCCGCGGCACACCCGACCATGTGTCGCGGCACACTAGTGTGCCACGGCACACAGGTTGAAAATCACTGATGTAGTAGATGTGTCCTGTAGTCCTATGTAACACCACAGATAACACAGTGATATCTCTCTGAGTACAGATCATGTAGTAGATGTGTCCTGCAGTCCTATGTAACACCACAGATAACACAGTGATATCTCTCTGAGTACAGATCATGTAGTAGATGTGTCCTGCAGTCCTATGTAACACCACAGATAACACAGTGATATCTCTCTGAGTACAGATCATGTAGTAGATGTGTCCTGCAGTCCTATGTAACACCACAGATAACACAGTGATATCTCTGAGTACAGATCATGTAGTAGATGTGTCCTGCAGTCCTATGTAACACCACAGATAACACAGTGATATCTCTCTGAGTACAGATCATGTAATAGATGTTTCCTGCAGTCCTATGTAACACCACAGATAACACAGTGATATCTCTGAGTACAGATCATGTAGTAGATGTGTCCTGCAGTCCTATGTAACACCACAGATAACACAATGATATCTCTGAGTACAGATCATGTAGTAGATATGTCCTGCAGTCCTATGTAACACCACAGATAACACAGTGATATCTCTGAGTACAAATCATGTAGTAGATGTGTCCTGCAGTCCTATGTAACACCACAGATAACACAGTGATATCTCTGAGTACAGATCATGTAGTAGATGTGACCTGCAGTCCTATGTAACACCACAGATAACACAGTGATATCTCTGAGTACAGATCATGTAGTAGATGTGTCCTGCAGTCCTATGTAACACCACATATAACACAGTGATATCTCTGAGTACAGATCATGTAGTAGATGTGTCCTGCAGTCCTATGTAACACCACAGATAACACAGTGATATCTCTGAGTACAGATCATGTAGTAGATGTGTCCTGCAGTCCTATGTAACAGCACAGATAACACAGTGATATCTCTGAGTACAGACCATGTAGTAGATGTGTCCTGCAGTCCTATGTAACACCACAGATAACACAATGACATCTCTGAGTACAGATCATGTAGTAGATGTGTCCTGCAGTCCTATGTAACACCACAGATAACACAATGACATCTCTGAGTACAGATCATGTAGTAGATGTGTCCTGCAGTCCTATGTAACACCACAGATAACACAGTGATATCTCTGAGTACAGATCATGTAGTAGATGTGTCCTGCAGTCCTATGTAACACCACAGATAACACAGTGATATCTCTGACTACAGATCATGTAGTAGATGTGCCCTGCAGTCCTATGTAACACTACAGATAACACAGTGATATCTCTGACTACAGATCATGTAGTAGATGTGTCCTGCAGTCCTATGTAACACCACAGATAACACAGTGATATCTCTGAGTACAGATCATGTAGTAGATGTGTCCTGCAGTCCTATGTAACACCACAGATAACACAGTGATATCTCTGACTACAGATCATGTAGTAGATGTGTCCTGCAGTCCTATGTAACACCACAGATAACACAGTGATATCTCTCTGAGTACAGATCATGTAGTAGATGTGACCTGCAGTCCTATGTAACACCATAGATAACACAGTGATATCTCTGAGTACAGATCATGTAGTAGATGTGTCCTGCAGTCCTATGTAACACTACAGATAACACAGTGATATCTCTGAGTACAGATCATGTAGTAGATGTGTCCTGCAGTCCTATGTAACACCACAGATAACACAGTGATAGCTCTGACTACAGATCATGTAGTAGATGTCTCCTGCAGTCCTATGTAACACCACAGATAACACAGTGATATCTCTGAGTACAGATCATGTAGTAGATGTGTCCTGCAGTCCTATGTAACACCACAGATAACACAGTGATATCTCTGAGTACAGATCATGTAGTAGATGTGTCCTGCAGTCCTATGTAACACCACAGATAACACAGTGATATCTCTGAGTACAGATCATGTAGTAGATGTGTCCTGCAGTCCCATGTAACACCACAGATAACACAGTGATATCTCTGAGTACAGATCATGTAGTAGATGTGACCTGCAGTCCTATGTAACACCACAGATAACACAGTGATATCTCTGAGTACAGATCATGTAGTAGATGTGTCCTGCAGTCCTATGTAACACTACAGATAACACAGTGATATCACTGACTACAGATCATGTAGTAGATGTGCCCTGCAGTCCTATGTAACACTACAGATAACACAGTGATATCTCTGACTACAGATCATGTAGTAGATGTGTCCTGCAGTCCTATGTAACACCACAGATAACACAGTGATATCTCTGAGTACAGATCATGTAGTAGATGTGTCCTGCAGTCCTATGTAACACCACAGATAACACAGTGATATCTCTGACTACAGATCATGTAGTAGATGTGTCCTGCAGTCCTATGTAACACCACAGATAACACAGTGATATCTCTCTGAGTACAGATCATGTAGTAGATGTGACCTGCAGTCCTATGTAACACCATAGATAACACAGTGATATCTCTGAGTACAGATCATGTAGTAGATGTGTCCTGCAGTCCTATGTAACACTACAGATAACACAGTGATATCTCTGAGTACAGATCATGTAGTAGATGTGTCCTGCAGTCCTATGTAACACCACAGATAACACAGTGATAGCTCTGACTACAGATCATGTAGTAGATGTCTCCTGCAGTCCTATGTAACACCACAGATAACACAGTGATATCTCTGAGTACAGATCATGTAGTAGATGTGTCCTGCAGTCCTATGTAACACCACAGATAACACAGTGATATCTCTGAGTACAGATCATGTAGTAGATGTGTCCTGCAGTCCTATGTAACACCACAGATAACACAGTGATATCTCTGACTACAGATCATGTAGTAGATGTGTCCTGCAGTCCTATGTAACACTACAGATAACACAGTGATATCTCTGACTACAGATCATGTAGTAGATGTGCCCTGCAGTCCTATGTAACACTACAGATAACACAGTGATATCTCTGACTACAGATCATGTAGTAGATGTGTCCTGCAGTCCTATGTAACACCACAGATAACACAGTGATATCTCTGAGTACAGATCATGTAGTAGATGTGTCCTGCAGTCCTATGTAACAGCACAGATCACACAGACTGTAGGGATTAACAAACCCAAACCTAAAATATGGTGCTTGACCTTAGTGCCTACATGTTAACTATTTTAACAAACAACTGGGAAACAAATTATGGAAATGTGGGAAGGCCACAGCATTTATTAACCAACTTTAAATAATTAAATAATTAAATAATTAAATTAACATAAATTGAAACATTTATGAACTTGCAAGGCCCTCTTGCGTTCCTCCGAAACTTATGGACCAACTTCGCCCGAAATGGCGGCTGCGGCCCTGCAGCCGTCATGTGGGCATCTTCAATCGCCTTAGGGCCTGTGAAAACATCCGCCTTTGCTGTGACAACTGTGGAAAGACAGAAGGAAACAGCCAGAACCGAAGAAAGCGAAAACTGAAAATAACCAAATCAGAGGGCAGGGTGGGAGGGTGACTTCTCGCCTCTTCGGTCCAGGGGGCAGAAGGAAAGAGGCCCCCCCCACGTGCGCTCGAACTTTTTAAAACCACTGGGCGGGTCCTTACCCGCCCCCATACACCGCCTCCTGTGACCTCACACAGGAGGAGTAAAAGGCCAAGCCCCAGAACTTCCGGAAAGCTCCAAACCACCCCCTACAGTCCTCCGCCCCTTCTCTAGTTGCTTTGGGGCTTATTAGACTGTAGGGATTAACAAACCCAAACCTAAAATATGGTGCTTGACCTTAGTGCCTACATGTTAACTATTTTAACAAACAACTGGGAAACAAATTATGGAAATGTGGGAAGGCCACAGCATTTATTAACCAACTTTAAATAATTAAATAATTAAATAATTAAATTAACATAAATTGAAACATTTATGAACTTGCAAGGCCCTCTTGCGTTCCTCCGAAACTTATGGACCAACTTCGCCCGAAATGGCGGCTGCGGCCCTGCAGCCGTCATGTGGGCATCTTCAATCGCCTTAGGGCCTGTGAAAACATCCGCCACGGAGCAGCCTCCTCCCTCTTAAAACCGGCTGCGACCCCCCACACGGACCAAGGCCATGGCCTTCTCGGCCAGCTCCTGCAGGCCAAGAAGGAAAATGTCCATCCCAACGGGGTTGAGATGGACCCCATCCCCTAATAAAAGATGACGGTTGTCCCCATCCAAATCCTCATGTCTCAGAGCCACCCCACCCAGGGACTTCACATGTTTGGAAATCCTGATGTTCAAAACTTTCCTTGCACGGTCAATAGCAGCATGGTCCCTCGCACCTCTCCAATGCCAACGGGGTATTATCTCCGACCAGGCCAGGGAAACGGAATTAAACAACGTGGGGAACCTAGTAAAATCCTGTTTTATGAAAGAAATTAATTCTCCGACTTTTACTCGTCCCAGATCGTTCCCCCCTGCATGGATGATGAGCACAACCCGGTTCTGATGGCTTTTGCTGACCCGCACCACCTCCGAAAGGACTTCCGACCATAGCATACCACGAACTCCCCGCCAGTGGACAGTCGCGTTGGACAAGCCTAAGTTAATACCGCACGGCCGTATTGCAGCTCTCCGCTCCGCCCAATATATAAATGAGTGCCCGATTATCCACACATGGGTATGTGACTCTGAAAAATTAACGAGTACAGGTGTGAGAAAATATAACATGAAAAAACGGAAAAAATTTACACCAGAGGGTTGAGGTCGGGCCGGATGTAGGACTTGAAACAGTCCGACTTCCACCTACCCAGCTTTTTTATGGCTTCATCACTCATCCCGCACGAATGCGCTGTTGTAGCAGCACCAATGCGAAAGGAGTGTGTGCCAAACTCTTTGGGGTTAAAGCCTAAGAAAAACAGGGATTTTTTAAAAACAGAATGAAATTGGTAACGGGTAAGAGGCTTCATGGATTTGTGCAAAAGGAAATTACCGGACCCCGCCGGACGTTTAAGGGAATAATCAAAAATCAAAGCCACGGGGCATGGTTCCGAACCGGCGGGATTTATAGTTAACCAGGTACCCCTTCCGAAAATATCGGTTTTAGAGCGACGAATCCGAAGATTTATCGCAGAGGGAGAAGCGAGGACGTCTGTTTGCGACAAGCCGCCGTGTTTAGTAGAGCTAGGAGGAATTAATTCACTGACCCGAAGGGCACCGAAAAATGCAATGGAAAAAGCTGCTTTAAACAGGGACGCCTCAAAGGCATCCCTGCAAACTACATCTAGAATGGGGATGATACGGTTAAACAGGGGAAGGGATACCGGCCTGCGGGAATCGTGAGAAGAATTCTCACGCTTCCAACCTTTTAACAACTGTTTAACTAGGAACATTTTAGTGATATCAGGGAGGTCATGTAATTTTAACATAAAAGCAAGGGCTGCTAAACTACTCCTAGCCTTATGAAATGATGCTCCCTGACCCTTTAAATGTGCCAACCAATCTAATGATTTCTGGAGGATTTCTGATTTCTCTGCGGGTATGATACCGCCCGAGAAGGTTAACCATTGTTCCCAGGAGGTGGCATATTTCCGCCATGTAGAAGCTGAGATGGAGTTCCTTACTAAGCCCGCAAGTTGCTCGCGGCCAGGTTCCATAAGAACTGGGGGCATTCTATCCCGGACTCGTCTGCAGACCCGTGTAACACTCTGAACATCTGAAACTGGGAACGAGACAGGGCGTTAGCCATGTCGTTCGAAGATTCAGGAACGTACCTAGCCCGCAACCAGATGTTATGTTGTAGACAGCAAAGTACAAGATGCCGCAGCAGCGCCAGTACAGGGGCTGAAGAGGAGGACAGACTATTTACTGCCCGCACTACAGAAATATCATCCACCCACCACCGTATCCTGTAACCTGCCAAGGATGAGCCCCACAGTTCGACCGCTACAACTACAGGGAAAAGCTTCAACAGGGTGGGATTATTGACAAGGCCGTGCTGGAGCCAGGAAGGGGGCCAAGAGTCTCTACACCACTTCTGCTTAAATATGGCTGCAAAACCATTACCGGTAGAGGTGGCCATAAATAGTTCCAGGGAATAATTGTCTGACTCAGGCTCCTGGAGGATGCCTGACCCATTGAATTCTTGAAGGAATACCTGCCAAACACGCAAGTCCTCTTTCAAGGGTTTGTTTATCCTGATGAAGTGGGAGGGATTAGTAGTACCTTTTGTGGCCAGGGACAGGCGGCGGGAAAATGCCCGCCCCATGGGAATCACCCTACACGAGAAATTTAGTAAGCCTAGAAGAACCTGAAATTGTTGTAGGGTGGCCTTTTTCTTGCTAAGAAAGAAATCAATTTCCTGCCGCAAACGGACCACTTTCTCCTCGGGTAAGCTGAATGCCATTTTTATGGTATCAAGTTCTATACCCAGAAAGGATAAATTTTTAACAGGACCGACTGTCTTGTCGGCGGAAAGGGGAACCCCGACAAACTCCATGAGCGAAGAGAAAGACTGGAGGAGGTGTAAGCAAGTGTCGGAGTCCCCCTGACCGACAAACAAGAAGTCGTCCAGGTAGTGGGTCATTGAATAAATTCCTGTCTCGTACCCCACGAGCCACTCCAAAAACGTGCTAAAAACTTCAAAGTAATAGCAGGAAATGGAGCAGCCCATGGGGAGGCACATGTCGTAAAAATAGCCACCTTCTAAAAAACAACCTAATAAGTGGAAACATTCCGGATGGACGGGGAGCAATCTAAAGGCCGACTCGATGTCCGATTTAGCTAGCCAGGCCCCAGGACCCGCGCGCTGCACTAAGTCAACCGCCCTATCGAAGGAGACATACGTAACCGCCGCATCCTCCTTCGATATAGCGTCATTGACCGAGGAACCCTTTGGAAAAGATAGGTGGTGGATTAATCTAAACTTACCAGGCTCTTTTTTGGGAACCAGGCCTAAGGGTGAAATGCGAAGATTGGGAAATGGCGGATCTAAAAAGGGGCCGGCCATCCTACCTAGGGAAACTTCTTTTTCAACCTTATCCAGTGCTAATACCGGATTATCTTTAACTGAAATTAAATTCCCACATTTAACCAAAACTGAGGTGGGCTGGTGGGGAATATAAAACCCGTGACGGAAACCGTCCTCAAGCAGGTTTGCTTCCCGTCTCTTTGGGTACAGACTTAACCAATGACTTAGCCTGTTGGCGTTCACTGGCGTTCTCGGATTGGGAGGGGTTGGCTTGCTTGTTGCGCCTGAAACATTTAAGGGCAGAATGATTGCCTCCGCAGATTGAACACTCGTGCCTAAACTTGCACGCGGAGAAGAACCTGCAGTGACCCTCATTGTAAAGCCAACATGCTCCCGTGGGCTTGTGCACCGCAGAGGCAGGCTGCTGAGCTGCCCCCGCGGTGGTTCCCTGAAAGGGGCGTTGAGTGCGTTGGGCAAGAATCATTTGGATCCACGTATCGGTAGCTTTAGAAGCCCAACCGATGTGTGGGTTAAGTGGGAGGCTACGACGAAACTCTTCGTCGTACCTCCACCAGGCGGCACCACCATGAAGCTTAAACGCGTTCATGATGGTGTCCATATATACAAATAGATCTGGGGCTGAGGCTGGAGAATTTTGCGTGATAATGGAACCAAATACCGCAAACGCCTGCAGCCAGTTATGGAATGTCTTGGACACCCTCATCTTCCTCTCTGATCCTTTTTCATAGGATCGCTCCTTATCGACCGTAACATGGTCTACATTAAGGAGCGACCATATGTCTATATAGTCTCCCTTTCTAATCTTTTCCTTTGTCTCTTCGGGGACATAAGTACCTAGGGGAGCTACTCTGCAGAACATGGTATCCTTAAATGTGTTACCCTGACCTGCATTAGCTAAAGTCCCTACACCCCCAGGTATATCCTGACTACCTTCTAATTGAGTGAGCAGCGATCTAATGGATGTGATGACCTCTGTGTTTTTGTGGGATGAGGTAATGGCCGGGAGGCCACTGAACTCACCGTTTGAAGTCTTCGCTTGCGGAGCTGACGTGTCCTGGCGGGAAGGCTGTGATCTGTCCAGTTCAGATGGCTGATGAATGATGTCGGAACTGCGAGGAGGAGCTCGAGAAACTTGACTGCCGTGACGAGAAGACCTCTGGGACTGCGGTGGCTGAAGACGTGCTGAGGATCTGTCTGCGGATTCCTGGCCGGTTGCTGGATATGTGGATGTCCGCCTGGAGCGCTTGGACAGGCGGTGAGGGGAGTCTCTGTGGCGTTGACGTGAGTCACGGAAGTGGGTGCGGGTGTGTGAGCGCGCCCCTTCGCGGCCACTGGAACCCGGGGACGATGGACTGCTATGGTGTCTGCGGCGTCCTCCGTGATGATGGTGGCTGACACCTGGTGAACGGTGGTGCCCCCTAGGCATGGAGGTCTCTACCGCATCCAAGGTATGTAGAGAGGCCTCGGGTGAATAGGAGAGGAGGAGGGAAGGGGACCTGCCCAGGGATCCAGGGCTGTAAGCTTGGCTGGGCCGAGAGGCATGGAGAGGGGTAGAAGAGGGCCGGGGTGCAGGCTGGAGACAGCGCTGCTGGCGGCTGCTGCGTAGGTGGGGGGTATGTGAGGGGAAGGGCCCAGGGCTAGCAGGGGAGTAGGCCCGGGGCCTGAGATGAGGCCTGGGACTGGCAGGGGAGTAGGCCCGGGCCCTTGGGCTGACAGGGGAGTAGGCCCGAGGCCTGGGATAGGGCCTGGGACTGGCAGGGGAGTAGGCCCGGGCCCTGGGGCTAACAGGGGAGTGGGCCCGGGGCCTGAGATGGGGTCTGGGGCTACTGGGTGAATAGGCCCGAGGCCTGTGATGGGGCCTGGGGCTGACCGGTGAGCAGGCCCGAAGCCTGCGGGCAGCTGTAGGGGAGGCCCGGTACCTGGTGGCCGAGCCGGGGCTGCCCGGGGTACAGGCCCGAGGCCTACTGGAAGGCACGGGCCTCCGTGCCGAGTAGGCCTGAAGCCTACCTCGAGGTGCCCGGAGGTCCGGGGAGGCTCCGGACTGGCTGGGGGAGGGCCGGCCCTGCGAGTGGGAGGAGCCGGAGGAGGATCGTTGGCGGGGGGAGCACGTGGAGCCGCGGTAGCCCTGCAGCGGAGCGCGGGCTGGAGTGAAGGCCGCGGGCTCCTGGGGGTGCCGGAGGTGAGCAGAGCGGCGGGAACGCGGGCGCCGCTGGGAGCGGGGGAGCGCTGCACCGGCCGGAGGCTCAGGGGGGGGCGACACTGCGCTGGGAGCCATTACCGGCTCGGGCCTGGCCTGCAGGTAAGGGGACTGGAGCTGGGCGCAGGGGGAGGAGGGGGGGAGGGAGTGCTGGCGGGACAGGTTGGTGGGGTGGGAGGATGAACGGGCCGCAGCGGTGTGGAGCCGGGGGGGGGACCGCGCGGGAGCACTGGGGTGCCGGGCAGGGAAGCGGGCAAAAGCGCTGGGGTGCCGGGCAGGGGATGCAACGCGCTTACCCCTTGCAATCTTCTCTGCAGGGATACCCCGACGATCCTCTGGAGCTGATGGTGTCCCACGTGGTCCAGGCGACGCCATCTTCTTCTGGCCCGGGCCGCGTTTCCTGGTTGGTGCTGGAGATCCTGGACTCAGACGGACAGGAGGCCTGATCTTCCTCACGGGACGTCCTCTTTCTTCTGCCAGCTGCCCACGTGGAGGAGGTGAGGAGCACTGGGTGGGTGGTGGTGACAGGGTGGCGGGCCGCCGGGCGGGGGTGGTGGCTGTACCCTCCAGGGTGGAAGCCACTGCAGGAGGATTCGGTCCTGGGAGATGGGTGTCCTCTTCTTGGACGTCCGCTTCTTGGGCCGACCCTGCAGCAGGGCGCTGCAGGAGGGTATCCAGCCAGGCTGAACCCTCCAGGGCCACACGTTGACGGATTTGATCTTCTAGGGAAGCCATGCTGGGTATTTGCAGAGGTGTCTCTGACTTCTCGCCTCTTCGGTCCAGGGGGCAGAAGGAAAGAGGCCCCCCCACGTGCGCTCGAACTTTTTAAAACCACTGGGCGGGTCCTTACCCGCCCCCATACACCGCCTCCTGTGACCTCACACAGGAGGAGTAAAAGGCCAAGCCCCAGAACTTCCGGAAAGCTCCAAACCACCCCCTACAGTCCTCCGCCCCTTCTCTAGTTGCTTTGGGGCTTATTAGTGATATCTCTCTGAGTACAGATCATGTAGTAGATGTGTCCTGCAGTCCTATGTAACACCACAGATAACACAGTGATATCTCTGAGTACAGATCATGTAGTAGATGTGTCCTGCAGTCCTATGTAACACCACAGATAACACAGTGATATCTCTGAGTACAGATCATGTAGTAGATGTGACCTGCAGTCCTATGTAACACCACAGATAACACAGTGATATCTCTGAGTACAGGTCATGTAGTAGATGTGTCCTGCAGTCCTATGTAACACCACAGATAACACAGTGATATCTCTGAGTACAGATCATGTAGTAGATGTGTCCTGCAGTCCTATGTAACACCACAGATAGACTGCAGGGATTAACAAACCCAAACCTTAAATTTGGTACTTGCCCCTGTACCTTGATAAACCATCCAACCGTTTGGTACTTGACCTCGTACCTTGATCAACCATCCAACCGTTTGGTACTTGACCTTGTACTTTGATAAACCATCCAACCGTCTGGTACTTGACCTTGTACTTTGATAAACCTTCCATCCGTCTGGTACTTGACCGTGTACCTAGACTAACCACCCATCCGTCTGGTACTTGACCGTGTACCTAGACTAACCCCCCAACCGTCTGGTACTTGACAGTGTACCTAGACTAACCACCCAACCGTCTGGTACTTGACCGTGTACCTAGACTAACCACCCAACCGTTTGGTACTTGACCGTGTACCTAGACTAACCACCCAACCGTCTGGTACTTGACCGTGTACCTAGACTAACCACCCAACCGTCTGGTACTTGACCGTGTACCTAGACAAACCACCCAACCGTTTGGTACTTGACCGTGTACCTAGACTAACCACCCATCAACAGACCGGGAAACTAAATGTTTGGGTAATGTGGGAAGGCCACAGCGTTTATTAACAACTAAGATAAATTATTAAATAACGTTATAAATTAAAACATTTCTCAACTTGCTAGGCCCGCTTGGCATCTTCAAAATCTTGAGAACCAACTTCGCCCGAAATGGCGGCTGCGGCCCTGCAGCCGGCATGTGGGCATCTTCCAGCGCCTTAGGGCCTGTGTAACTTCCGCCTTCGCTGTGACGTCTGTAGGAAAACAGAAGGAAACAGCCAGAACCAAGGAAAGAAAAGCTGAAAAGAAATAATTCTGAGGGCAGGGTGGGAGGGTGACTTCTCGCCTCTTCGGTCCAGGGGGCAGAAGGAAAGAGGCCCCCCCACGTGCTCTCGGACTTTATAAAACCACCGGGCGGGTCCTTACCCGCCCCCAAACACCACCTCCTGTGACCTCACACAGGAGGAGTAAAGGGGCAAGCCCCACCAGCCTACCAGAAGGCTTGAAACCACCCCCTACAGTCCTCAGCCCCTTCGCTATTTGCTTTGGGGCTTGTTAGACTGCAGGGATTAACAAACCCAAACCTTAAATTTGGTACTTGCCCCTGTACCTTGATAAACCATCCAACCGTTTGGTACTTGACCTCGTACCTTGATCAACCATCCAACCGTTTGGTACTTGACCTTGTACTTTGATAAACCATCCAACCGTCTGGTACTTGACCTTGTACTTTGATAAACCTTCCATCCGTCTGGTACTTGACCGTGTACCTAGACTAACCACCCATCCGTCTGGTACTTGACCGTGTACCTAGACTAACCCCCCAACCGTCTGGTACTTGACAGTGTACCTAGACTAACCACCCAACCGTCTGGTACTTGACCGTGTACCTAGACTAACCACCCAACCGTTTGGTACTTGACCGTGTACCTAGACTAACCACCCAACCGTCTGGTACTTGACCGTGTACCTAGACTAACCACCCAACCGTCTGGTACTTGACCGTGTACCTAGACTAACCACCCAACCGTTTGGTACTTGACCGTGTACCTAGACTAACCACCCATCAACAGACCGGGAAACTAAATGTTTGGGTAATGTGGGAAGGCCACAGCGTTTATTAACAACTAAGATAAATTATTAAATAACGTTATAAATTAAAACATTTCTCAACTTGCTAGGCCCGCTTGGCATCTTCAAAATCTTGAGAACCAACTTCGCCCGAAATGGCGGCTGCGGCCCTGCAGCCGGCATGTGGGCATCTTCCAGCGCCTTAGGGCCTGTGTAACTTCCGCCACGGAGCAGCCTCCTCCCTCCTACCACCGGCTGCGACCCCCCACACGGACCAAGGCCATGGACCTCTCAGCCTGCTCCTGCAGGCCGAGAAGGAAAATATTTCGAAAATATTCGCCTCAATGGAATTGAGATCCCGTCGCATAATAAGAGATGGTGGTTATCCCCCGCAGATTCTCATGCCTATGCGCCACTCCTCCCAGGGACATCAGGTATTGTGATAATCAGGACTTTCCTTGCTCTCTGTAAAGCAGCTGTGAATAGGATGACTGACCCATTACCTACTCGAAGACATACCTGCAAAACCCACAAGACTTCCTTCAAGGGACTAGTTATCCGGGGTGAGATGAGACTTCCTTCAAGGGACTAGTTATCCGGGGTGAGATGTGCCTTTTACGCAACCCAGGATTATCCTTTACCGACTTTAAGTTACTGCATTTACCAAAACCAGGGACCGAAACCGCAGAAGCTCACAGCTAGTTATGGAGAGTTTTGGACACTTTCATCTTTCTCTGCGCTAAGTCGACCGCCCTATCAAAGGAGACGTACGTAACCGCCACAACCTCCTATATAGCGTCATAGACCGAGGGACCCTTGGGAAAAGACAGGTGGTCCATTAATCTGAACTTTCCGGGCTCCTACTGGGAACTAAGCCTGGCGGTTCTATAAGGGACCGGCCGTCCTACCTGGGGAAACCTCTTTCCCGACCTTCTCCAGTGCTAATACTGGATTGAACGAAATTAAACTACTGAATTAACCAACATAGCGGTGGGCTGGTGGCTAACCTGATGCAGTGGATGGGGGGAGAAGTGCCTTTTGTGCTGCCCAGGATTATCCTTCACTGACATTAACCCCTTGACGCCGAAGCCACTTTTACCTTCCAGACCCGGCCCTTTTCTTTTTAAATCTGCCCTGTGTCACTATAAGTGATTATAACTATGAAATGCTTCAACATATCCAAGTGATTTTAAAATAGTTTTCACGTGACCCCTTGTACTTATGTTAGTTGAAAATTTTGGTGGTATGTTTTGCAGTTATTTATGAGAAAATCAGATATTTGGTGAAAATTTGGAAAAATTCTCGATTTTTGAACTTCAAAATGTTCTACTTTATCCCATACATAGTCATAAAAGAAAAAACAAACTTAGTAACTAACATTCACCGAATATCTACTTTATGACTCCGTGGTTTTTTATGCATCCTCTTATTTTTGTAGGATGTTCTGGGGCTTAGAACATTAGGTGCGATTTTCCACATTTTCATAAAAACACAAAATCCTGCTATTGAGGGACCTGCTCTGGTTTCAAATCACTTTGAGAGGCCTAAATAATGGTAAAACCCCATAAATTACCCCATTATAGAAACTACACCCCTCAATGTATGAAAAACAACTTTTATGAAATTCGTTAACCCTTTAATTGTTTTACAGGGGTTAAAACAAAATCGGATACAATTTTGAAAGTACATATTTTTGGCTAAATTAATGTGTTTCTAAAAATGTACAAATTCTCAGTGGATAAAATACAAAAACACTCCACAAAGTTTGATCCCCAATCCCTCCGGCGTATAACAATACCCCATATGTGGTGGTGACTGCTGTATGGGCACACGCCGGGGCATCGAAGGGAGCTGCGCCGTTCAGAGCAGATTATGCATTGTCACTTTTAATTGGCTATACAATTTTTTTTTTTTTTTTTTTTTTTTTTTTTATTGGCAATTTGGAAATATAAGGGCTTATTTTCCGCGACATGAGATGCACTTTACAAATACTTCATTTTAGTGGGTCATTAGCTTATTGATGAGATTTTATTAACTCTTGAATGTATGGGTGAAAAGAAAATTGTCAATTTTGGTTTCCTTCCTTTTTGTATTTTTTGGGGGTCGTACACCGTACACTAAAAATACTATATTATCTTTATTCCAAAGGTCACTACGATTACGTTGATAGTGTTGAGTTATATTTTCAATTGATACCATTTTGTCGCACATAATTTTTTTTTTTTTTTTTTTTTTTTTTTTTAATTACCGGTAAGCTTGATCCAGCAATCCACTGACAGCCGTTCAAGCTATTCTTCACCTTACACAGTGTAATACATGTATTATACTGCACATGCTCAGTGTGTTACAACCAGGTCCTGCCAGAAGGCACGGACCCGGCTACTGTAAGGAGGATTGCGCAGCCCCGGGCACTGGCAGTCCCGGGGCTGCGATCCTTAAATGTGTTACCATACAAATAGGTCCGGGGCTGAGGCAGGAGTATTTTGCGTAATTATGGAAAGACGTGGACACCCTCATCTTCTACTCTGACCCCCTCTCATAGGATCGTTCCTTATCCACCGTAACGTGGTCGACATTAAGGAGCGACCATATGACAATATACTGCCATTTCTAATCTTCACTTTCGTCTCTTCGGGAAAATAAGTACCTAGGGGAGCTACCCTGCAGAACATGGTGTCCCTAAATGTGTTACCCTGTCCTGCGTTAGCTAACTTCCCTAAGCCCACAGGTGTATCCTGACTGCCTTCTAATTGTGTGAGTAGTGATCTAATGGACGTGATGACCTCTGTGTTCTTGTGTGATGAGGTAATGGATGTGATGACCTCTGTGTTCTTGTGTGATGACCTCTGTGTTCTTCTGTAATGAGGTAATGGCCGACCACGAGGGGAGGCCACTGAACTCACCGGATGAAGTCTGCGCTGGTGGAGCTGACTTGTCCTGATGAGAAGACTGTGCTTTGTCCTGTTCAGACGGTAGGTGATGTTCGGAAGCTGAAGTGATGCGTTGAGGTGGTTTCTTGATAATGACTGAGCTGCGAAGTGGAGCTTGAGAGCCTTGGCTGCCATGACGGGATGACCTCTGGGACTGCGGTGGCTGTAGATGAGTTTTCGGATTCCTGGTGAGTTGCTGGACGCTCTGATGTCCGCCTGGAGCGCTTGGTCAGGCGGTGAGGGAAGTCTCTGCGGCGTTGTCGGTAGTCTCGGTGACGGGTGCGGGTGTGTGAGTGCGCCACCTCGCGGCCACTGGAACCCGGTGACGATGGGCTGCTGTAGTGTCCACGGCGTCCTCCGTGATGAAGATTGCGGCTGCGGTCTGGTGAGATGAGCTCAGAGCCAGTATCGGCAGCCCGCCTGCGGTATGGTCTCTGAGACCATTCTGCTGTGACGTTGCTGCTCGTTGGACGGGGATCTGTGGCTCCTGTGTCTGTGGTGTACCGTGGGCATAGAGGTCTCTACTGCATAAAGGGTATGCAGAGAGGACTCGGGAATAGGAGAGGAGGAGGGAAGTGGAGCTGCCCAGGGATCCAGGGCTGTGGTGTTGGCTGGGCCGGGGGGCATGGTGGGGAAGGGGGGAGGGAGGGCGCCGGGACCCAGGCTGGTGATCTGCTGGGGGGGGGGGGGGGTGATCTGGGGCTGCCTGGGGAGTAGGCCCGGGCCTGGGGCTGCCTGGGGAGTAGGCCCGGGCCTGGGGCTGCCTGGGGAGTAGGCCCGGGCCTGGGGCTGCCTGGGGAGTAGGCCCTGGCCCTGGCAGGAGAGTAGGCCCTCAGCCGGCTGTGCGTAGGCCTGAGGCCTGGTAGCAGGCCCAGGGCTGGATGGAGTGTAGGCCCGAGGCTTACCGGAAGGCCCGGGCCTGGAAGGCGAGTAGGCCTGAAGCCTGCCGCGCGGCGGGGGAGGGTCCCTGGGGGTGCCGGAAGGACTGTGGGCGGGCCGGACCGCGAGAGGGGATGGGGAGGAGGATCGCTGCCGAGGAGGGCGCCTGGGCTCATCGTGGGCCCGAACCGGAGCGTGGCCGCAGGCTCCAATCGGCACCGGAGGAGAGGTGAGCGCTGGGGGGGAGGGACGGGAGCCGCGGAGGTGTGTGTGGGGGTCGCTTAACAGGCCGGATGCTCGGGAGGCCGAACATCGGCGCTGGGTGAAACTTCAGGCCGGGGCCTGGCCTGGAGGTGAGGAGACCGGAGATGGGAGCAGGGGAGGGAACGGGGGGGGGGAGCGCTGGCGCGACATACTGGCAGGGTGGGAGGATGAGCGGGCCGCAGCGCTGGGGTGCAGAGCAGAGGAGAGGGCCGCAGCGCTGGGGAGCAGAGGAGAGGGCCGCAGCGCTGGGGTGCAGGGCAGGGGAGTGGGCCGCAGCGCTGGGGTGCAGGGCAGGGGAGAGGGCCGCAGCGCTGGGGTGCAGGGCAGGGGAGAGGGCCGCAGCGCCGGGGTGCAGGGCAGGGGAGCGGGCAGCAGCGCTGGGGTGCAGGGCAGGGGATGGAAACCGCTTACCCCTTGCGGCCTTCACAGCAGGGATCCCACGACGATCCTCGGGGGCAGTCGGCGTCCCACGTGGTCCAGGCGACGCCATCTTCTTCTGGCCCGGGCCGCGCTTCCTGGCTGGTGCTGGAGATCCTGGGCTCAGGCGGACAGGAGGCCTCATCTTCCTCACAGGACGTCCTCTTTCTTCAGCCAGCTGCTCCCGTGGAGGAGGTGAGGAGCACTGGGTGGGTGGTGGTGACAGGGTGGCGGGCCGCCGGGCGGGGGTGGTGGCTGTACCCTCCAGGGTGGAAGCCACTGCAGCGGGTTTCGATCCAGGGAGATGGGTGTCCTCTTCAGGGACGTCCGCTTCTTGAACCGACCCCGCAGCAGGGCGCTGCAGGAGGGTATCCAGCATGGCTGAACCCTGGTCACTTGCTGGATTACTTGTTCTTCTAGGGAAGCCATGCTGGGTATTTGCAGAGGTGTCTCTGACTTCTCGCCTCTTCGGTCCAGGGGGCAGAAGGAAAGAGGCCCCCCCACGTGCTCTCGGACTTTATAAAACCACCGGGCGGGTCCTTACCCGCCCCCAAACACCACCTCCTGTGACCTCACACAGGAGGAGTAAAGGGGCAAGCCCCACCAGCCTACCAGAAGGCTTGAAACCACCCCCTACAGTCCTCAGCCCCTTCGCTATTTGCTTTGGGGCTTGTTAACACAGTGATATCTCTGAGTACAGATCATGTAGTAGATGTGTCCTGCAGTCCTATGTAACACCACAGATAACACAGTGATATCTCTGAGTACAGATCATGTAGTAGACGTGACCTGCAGTCCTATGTAACACCACAGATAACACAGTGATATCTCTGAGTACAGATCATGTAATAGATGTATCCTGCAGTCCTATGTAACACCACAGATAACACAGTGATATCTCTGAGTACAGATCATGTAGTAGATGTATCCTGCAGTCCTATGTAACACCACAGATAACACAGTGATATCTCTGAGTACAGATCATGTAGTAGATGTGTCCTGCAGTCCTATGTAACACCACAGATAACACAGTGATATCTCTGAGTACAGATCATGTAGTAGATGTGTCCTGCAGTCCTATGTAACACCACAGATAACACAGTGATATCTCTGACTACAGATCATGTAGTAGATGTGTCCTGCAGTCCTATGTAACACCACAGATAACACAGTGATATCTCTCTGAGTACAGATCATGTAGTAGATGTGACCTGCAGTCCTATGTAACACCATAGATAACACAGTGATATCTCTGAGTACAGATCATGTAGTAGATGTGTCCTGCAGTCCTATGTAACACTACAGATAACACAGTGATATCTCTGAGTACAGATCATGTAGTAGATGTGTCCTGCAGTCCTATGTAACACCACAGATAACACAGTGATAGCTCTGACTACAGATCATGTAGTAGATGTCTCCTGCAGTCCTATGTAACACCACAGATAACACAGTGATATCTCTGAGTACAGATCATGTAGTAGATGTGTCCTGCAGTCCTATGTAACACCACAGATAACACAGTGATATCTCTGAGTACAGATCATGTAGTAGATGTGTCCTGCAGTCCTATGTAACACCACAGATAACACAGTGATATCTCTGACTACAGATCATGTAGTAGATGTGTCCTGCAGTCCTATGTAACACTACAGATAACACAGTGATATCTCTGACTACAGATCATGTAGTAGATGTGCCCTGCAGTCCTATGTAACACTACAGATAACACAGTGATATCTCTGACTACAGATCATGTAGTAGATGTGTCCTGCAGTCCTATGTAACACCACAGATAACACAGTGATATCTCTGAGTACAGATCATGTAGTAGATGTCACCTGCAGTCCTATGTAACACCACAGATAACACAGTGATATCTCTGAGTGCAGATCATGTAGTAGATGTGTCCTGCAGTCCTATGTAACACCACAGATAACACAGTGATATCTCTCTGAGTACAGATCATGTAGTAGATGTGACCTGCAGTCCTATGTAACACCATAGATAACACAGTGATATCTCTGAGTACAGATCATGTAGTAGATGTGTCCTGCAGTCCTATGTAACACTACAGATAACACAGTGATATCTCTGACTACAGATCATGTAGTAGATGTCTCCTGCAGTCCTATGTAACACCACAGATAACACAGTGATATCTCTGAGTACAGATCATGTAGTAGATGTGTCCTGCAGTCCTATGTAACACCACAGATAACACAGTGATATCTCTGAGTACAGATCATGTAGTAGATGTATCCTGCAGTCCTATGTAACACCACAGATAACACAGTGATATCTCTGAGTACAGATCATGTAGTAGATGTGTCCTGCAGTCCTATGTAACAGCACAGATCACACAGTGATATCTCTCTGAGTACAGATCATGTAGTAGATGTGTCCTGCAGTCCTATGTAACACCACAGATAACACAGTGATATCTCTGAGTACAGATCATGTAGTAGATGTGACCTGCAGTCCTATGTAACACCACAGATAACACAGTGATATCTCTGAGTACAGATCATGTAGTAGATGTGTCCTGCAGTCCTATGTAACACCACAGATAACACAGTGATATCTCTGAGTACAGATCATGTAGTAGATGTGTCCTGCAGTCCTATGTAACACCACAGATAACACAGTGATATCTCTGAGTACAGATCATGTAGTAGACGTGACCTGCAGTCCTATGTAACACCACAGATAACACAGTGATATCTCTGAGTACAGATCATGTAATAGATGTATCCTGCAGTCCTATGTAACACCACAGATAACACAGTGATATCTCTGAGTACAGATCATGTAGTAGATGTATCCTGCAGTCCTATGTAACACCACAGATAACACAGTGATATCTCTGAGTACAGATCATGTAGTAGATGTGTCCTGCAGTCCTATGTAACAGCACAGATAACACAGTGATATCTCTGAGTACAGATCATGTAGTAGATGTGTCCTGCAGTCCTATGTAACAGCACAGATAACACAGTGATATCTCTGAGTACAGATCATGTAGTAGATGTGTCCTGCAGTCCTATGTAACAGCACAGATAACACAGTGATATCTCTGAGTACAGATCATGTAGTAGATGTGGCCTGCAGTCCCATGTAACACCCCAGATAATACTGTATATTTGGTGTCAGTGTGTAAATATTTGTGACATGCAGGACCTCGCTGTTATAGTGAGTGATATAAGGCAGTGTGTTGGTATCTCCCCTGTAGAGCACTATATGGCGGTATAATTTAGCTCCAGTGTAGATTTCCTGCAGCACAGACATAGAGAGAATCCTCCCCAGGTCTCTTACCTTGTACTATGTTGGGGGAGGGGGAGCAGTACTGTACGTAGACACTCACATGGGGGGTGTCTGGTGACACATAGTAGATATTACTGCTCCTTATATAAGGATGTGACTATTACACTGGAGGATAATTATTACTAATCAGGAGCCGGGAGTCACATTCCCCTCTGTGATATTATCTATAGTACAAGTTGAGCCTCTGTATTGTAGATCATGTATAATATAGTGGCCATAATATATTGTTCTATAATTAGAGATGGGCGAATTTGTTGAAATTCGGTTCGACCCGATTCGCAAAATTTTTTGAAAAAATTTGATTCGACCCGAATCGAACCATGACGAATCACATTAAAAAACTGGTATTTCCTGGCTGCAGAGAGCATGTAGGGTGGTGTAGAACGTTGTGCCATGCTTAAATATACATAGGGAGCGTGGTTTGGTCTTCACACATTGCTGTGTTTTAGTATGACACGCACATGACGGCCGCCGCTCTTAGAATCGCTTCACTCTTCACTTCCATGTGCACTTACAGAGGCCAACTTCCCCAAATAAGCGAAGCGGGAACGCAGCCTGACAAGGTAACGTCTGTGCCAGCTCGAAAGGACTGAGCTGAGGGCCAAGATCCCACTATAACATCACAGAGTGCACTCTTTTTACACTGACATCAGATGATTCCATGCATTACGACAGAACCTGTTCTGTTACACGTGGATACAAGTAGAAACCCCCAAAAGAGTGGAGAGGGTGTCGGCAGTAATTCTGCATTGATGTCACTGATCATTTTGCCCTTCTTTTCATCCGTCAGTGTCTGCTTTCAATCAGTCAATAATCCATCTGTATTGCTAAAGCCAAAAACAAACAGGAGTGGTCAGAACAGAGATGAGCAGTAAATGGGATACTTGCATGTCCTCTGTGTTCTGTATCCACTCCTGCTTTTGGCTATCAATCCTGAAGCTTTTCATTCCTTCTGACAGATGAAATGAAGGGGAAAACCAAACATAGTGGCAACGTCATAGAGTGGTGGAGGGTGAAAACAGCATTATGGAAATCACAGGGTGTTCCAGGGAGACAGCGGTCAGTTGGCAGCAGCATGTGTAGGTCGCAGAGTGGCACAATGGCAAATTATGGGGGTGGCGGAAACATGGTAGGCCACAGAGTGGCACAATGACAGTGTGGAGGTGGCAGCGACCTGATAGGCCACAGAGTGGCACAATGATAGAGTGAGGAGGTGGCGGCAACATGGTAGGCCACAAAGTGGAGTTTGGAGGTGGCAGCAGCAGGAGGTCAGAAAGTGGCACAATGACAGAGTGGAGGTGGCGGCAACCTGGTAAGCCACAGAGTGGCACAATGACAGTGTGGAGGTGGCGGCAACATGGTAGGCCACAGAGTGGCACAATGACAGAGTGGGGAGGTAGCAGCAGCAGCAGGAGGTCAGAAAGTGGCACAATGACAGAGTGGAGGTGGCTGGAACATGGTAGGCCACAGAGTGGCACAATGACATAGTCTGGGGGTGGCAGCAACCTGGTAGGCCACAGAGTGGCACAATTACAGAGAGTGGAGGTGGCATTAGCAGCAGGAGGTCAGAAAGTGGCACAATGACTAAGTTTGAAATGAATTTGAAGTTGAAATTTTCCATTTAAATTTGAAGATTAGAGACACCACATGCATCATACATTACATTTTTCCTGAAAATATCATGTATACCTTTTGTATAAGATCAAGTGTAGTAGCGTTCTTATAAGTTTGGGTTATAGCGGGTGAGGGGAATGTAAACAGATGCGCAAGAAGCGCTGAAATAATATCGGTAAATGATAAAAGTTTGCCAGTATATTTTGTGGATTACACAGCAGGGTGGCGACAAATTAACAAGTTTGATGTGGAAGCCATGAAAACAACCCAAAATTCTGCCTGACACAGCTCGTTTGATAAGGGGACCATGTAAGGAGGCAGTGAACTAGTAGTAGATTAAAGGTTCTGCAGTTAAAACTATGTTAGTTGGATCTTGGGATGGAGCTGGCGCTCCGCTGCCAGGCGAGCTTTTGCCAATCCAAGCCCCTGTCTCTAGGCTACTCCCCAAACAGCACTTCTAAGAACCTTTTGTATAAGATCAAGTGTAGTAGCGTTCTTATAAGTTTGGGTTATGGCGGGTGAGGGGAATGTAAACAGATGCGCAAGAAGCGCTGAAATAATATTGGTAAATGATAAAAGTTTGCCAGTATATTTTGTGGATTGACACAGTTCGTTTGATAAGCAGACCATGTATGGAGGCAGCTATATGGACGACTTTTGGAGGCAGCTATGGCGATGACGTGTGGAGGTAGCAATAAAGACAACGTGTGGAGGCAGCTAAAAAGACGACGTGTGAAGGCTGCTATGGAGACAATTTAATTTGGATAGTGCCTGTACATGGCAGTCCAAAAAACTTTTCAAACCAGAGGAGCAGGTAGGTGGTCCTCCAGAAAAATTAAATAGATTGAGTGCCTGTATGTGGCAGTCCAAAAAAGTTTTCAAACCAGAGGAGCAGGTAGGTGGTCCTCCAGAAAAATTAAATAAATTGAGTGCCTGTATGTGGCAGTCCAAAAAAGTTTTCAAACCAGAGGAGCAGGTGGGTGGTCCTCCAGAAAAATTAAATAGATTGAGTGCCTGTATGTGGCACTCCCAAAAATTGTTTAAAACAGAGGACCGGGTAGGTGGCCCTCCAGAAAAATTAAATACATAGAGTACTATAGCTAGAGACAGTTGGCCCTGGCAAAAAATAGCCAGTCTCCTCTGCTTTAGTGTACAAAGAGGAGGAGAAGGAGGACAATGAGGAGGAGGAGTGCATACATTATTCAGGTTGAGCTTCTTTTACCTGGTGGAGAATGAAAATGCGGAGAAATCCAGGCTTTATTCATCTTGATAAGCGTCAGCCTGTCAGCGCTGTCAGTCGACAGGCGTGTACGCTTATCGGTGATGATGCCACCAGCTGCACTGAAAACCCGCTCAAACAACACGCTAGCGGCAGGGCAGGCAAGAACCTCCAAGGCGTACAGCGCCAGTTCGGGCCACATGTCCAGCTTTGAAACCCAGTAGTTGTAGGGAGCTGTGTGATCATTTAGGACGATGGTATGGTCAACTACGTACTCCCTCACCATCTTTCTGTAAAGATCAGCCCTACTCTGCCGAGACTGGGGACAGGTGACAGTGTCTTGCTGGGGTGACATAAAACTGGCAAAGGCCTTGTAAAGCGTACCCCTGCCAGTGCTGGAAAAGCTGCCTGCTCGCCTATTCTCCCTCGCTACTTGTCCCGCAGAAGTACGCCCTCTGCCGCTAGCGCTGTCAGAAGGGAAATACTGTTTCAGCTTGTGCACCAGGGCCTGCTGGTATTCATGCATTCTCACACTCCTTTCCTCTCCAGGGATGAGAGTGGAAAGATTTTGCTTGTACCGTGGGTCCAGGAGAGTGAATACCCAGTAATCGGTGCTGGAATAAATTCTTTGAACGCGAGGGTCACGGGATAGGCAGCTTAGCATGAAATCTGCCATATGCGCCAGAAGTCCCAACGCGCAAGAATTCACTCCCCTCACTGGCCTGACTGCCCATTTCCTCCTCCTCCAACTCCTCTTCTTCTGCCCATACACGCTGAACAGTGAAGGACTGAACAATGGTCCCCTCTTCTGTCTCGCCAACATTCTCCTCCTCTTCCTCCTCATCCTCCTCCACCTCCTCCGATATGCGCTGAGAAACAGACCTAAGGGTGCTTTGGCTATCAACAAGGGAATCTTCTTTCCCCGTCTCTTGTGTCGAGCGCAAAGCTTCCGACTTCATGCTGACCAGAGAGTTTTTCAACAGGCCAAGCAGCGGGATGGTGAAGCTGATGATGGCGGCATCGCCACTGACCATCTGTGTTGACTCCTCAAAGTTACTCAGCACCTGACAGATATCAGACATCCACGTCCACTCCTCATTGTAGACTTGAGGAAGCTGACTGACCTGACTACCAGTTCTGGTGGAAGTTGACATCTGGCAGTCTACAATCGCTCTGCGCTGCTGGTAAACTCTGGATAACATGGCTAATGCTGAATTCCACCTCGTGGGCACGTCACACAACAGTTGGTGAGCGGGCAGTTGGAGGCGGCGCTGCGCTGCCCTGAGAGTGGCAGCATCTGTGCTGGACTTCCATAAATGCGCACAGATGCGGCGCACCTTCGTGAGCAAATCAGACAGATTGGGGTATGTCTTGAGGAAACGCTGAACTATGAGATTTAACACATGGGCCAGGCATGGCACATGTGTCAGTCTGCCAAGTTGCAGAGCCTCCACCAGGTTACGGCCGTTGTCACACACAACCATGCCTGGCTTCAGGTTCAGCGGTGCCAGCCAACGATTAGTCTGCGCCGTGATGCCCTGTAATAGCTCTTGGGCGGTGTGCCTTTTATCGCCTAGCGATGGCACTGCTGCTGTGCCTAGAGCTACCGACTGATGGCGCCATGCCCACGGATGGTAATTCAGAGGAGGAGGTGGAGGAGGGGTGGGAGGAGGAGGAGGCATAGTAGGCCTTTGAGACCTGGACCGAGGTAGGCCCCGCAATCCTCGGCGTCGGCAGTATATTAGCAGCCCCAGGGTCAGACTCGGTCCCAGTCTACACCAAGTTAACCCAATGTGCCGTCAGCGATATATAGTGGCCCTGCCCGGCAGCACTCGTCCACGTGTCCGTGGTCAGGTGGACCTTGTCAGAAACGGCGTTGGTCAGGGCACGGATGATGTTGTCTGACACGTGCTGGTGCAGGGCTGGGACGGCACATCGGGAAAAATAGTGGCGGCTGGGGACCGAATACCGAGGGGCGGCCGCCGCCATGAGGTTGCGAAGGGCCTCGGTCTCTACCAGTCTATAGGGCAGCATCTCCAGGCTAAGCAACTTGGAGATGTGGACGTTGAGGGCTTGGGCGTGTGGGTGGGTTGCGCTATACTTCCTTTTGCGCTCCAGCGTCTGGGGTATGGAGAGCTGAACGCTGGTGGATGCTGTGGAGGATCGTGGAGGCGAAGATGGGGTTTTCGCACGGGAGGTGTTTGGGCCGGGGTCCTGGGCAGGGGGCTGACTAGCAGATGACACAGGGGAAGGAGCAGTGGTGTGCCCGGCCGGAGGTGAACGGGCTTGGTGCCATTGAGTGGGGTGTTTAGCATTCATATGCCTGCGCATACTGGTGGTAGTTAAGCTAGTAGTTGTGGAACCCCTGCTGATCCTGGTTTGGCACAGGTTGCACACCACAGTCCGTTGGTCATCCGGTGTTTCTTTAAAGAACCTACAGACTTCTGAAAATCTAGCCCTCGCCACGGGAGCTTGACTACGGGAAACATTTGGCGCTGATGCACCAGCTCTGGCCCTGCCTCTCCGTCTGGCCCCACCACTGCCTCTTCCAACCTGTTCTGCTATAGGACTCGCCTCCGTCTCAAAAGCACTGTGTTCACCCGGCCTATCAACCAAGCTTAGGTCTGTCACCTCATCATCCTCCGATCCCTCAGTCTGCTCCCCCCTCGGACTTCCTGCCCTGACAACAACTTCACCACTGTCTGACAACCGTGTCTCCTCATCGTCCGACACCTCTTTACACACTTCTTCCACTACGTCAATAATGTCATCATCACCCACAGACTGCGACCGGTGGAAAACCTGGGCATCGGAAAATTGCTCAGCAGCAACCGGACAAGTGGTTTGTGACTGTGGGAAGGGTCCAGAAAACAGTTCCTCAGAGTATGCCGGTTCAAATGCCAAATTTTGCTGGGAGGGGGCAGACTGGGGGGAAGGAGGCTGAGGTGGAGGAGCTGGAGGAGTGATGATTTCGGTGACATGGGTGGACTGCGTGGAAGACTGCGTTCCCCTGCTCCCTCATCAGCAGGTGGTGTCTCACCCCGCCCAGGACCACCGCCTCTCTGACCCCTGCAGTAGTTGGACGCCCACGTCCACGCCCTCGTCCTCTACCCCTAGCCCTCGGGTTAAACATTTTCCGAATTAAAGTGTAAACTTTAATTTATTTTTTTTTTGGTGTTTATTTTTTATTTTTTTTCAAACAAAACGATGCTATCCTATTGCTATGGCTAGTTTCTAACCTACACTGACAGCACACAACTGGATTTTGTGCTGTGCCTGATGACTTTGAGTTATAAAAAAAATAAACGTAAAAAAAATAAATCAGCAGACTCTGCCTAATATAAATCAAACCCCTAATAAATTGTCCCACTTCGGTGTTTGAGGTGGATATGTGTGTCACTAAGAGCTAAACACAACGGTCGCAAGTCTCCCAGCAAATTCCTCACAATATGGTACTAGCTGCACTACTAATGGCAGCAAGCCCAGCCACAGGCAAACCAAAAAAAAGGAAAATAAAACGTTATTGTAGCCCTAAGAAGGGCTGTTGGGTTCTTGTAGAATCACTCCTGCCTAACACTATTCTAATAGAACAGCCTAACGCTTTCCCTGACCAGCAGCAGCTCTCTCCCTAGCGGCATCCAGACAGAGAATGATCCGAGCAGCGCGGGCAGGGGCGAGTCTATTCCAGGGTCACCTGATCTGGCCAGCCAACCACTGCTATCGACGTGTAAGGGTACCACATTATGCTGGGCGGAGTGCAGAGTCTCCTGGCTTGTGATTGGCTCTGTTTCTGGCCGCCAAAAAGCAAAACGGCGGGAGATGCCATTTTCTCGAGCGGGCGAAGTATTCGTCCGAGCAACGAGCAGTCTCGACTACGCTAATGCTCGAACGAGCATCAAGCTTGGACGAGTATGTTCGCTCATTTCTAGTCATGGCTGATCTAATCTGATGCATAAGGCATTGGTGTGTTGAAATCCTGGCCGATCCAAGCCTAATTCATCTTGTCAAAGGTCAGTCTCTCCACCTTACGGGGGGACAAGCGGGTTCTCCTTGGGGTAACGATGGCCCCCGCCGCACTGAACACCCGCTCTGATGCCACACTACTGGCCGGGCAGGACAGCTTCTCTACTGCAAACTCCGCAAGTTGCGGCCATGCATCAAGTTTGGCTGCCCAGTAGTTCATGGGATCCCCTACCTGAGGCGTTAAAGTGCTGTCCAAGTAGGCCACCACCTGCTGGTGCAGGGTCTGCTTCATGTCCTGCTGCTGCTGTTGGCGGCTACCCTCTTCACTAGGCAGGTGAAGGAAATAGCTCATTAAGGAATCCAGACTTAAGCTGCTGCTGATGGAGCTGCTACTGCTCCTACCCCCCATCTCCCCACAGAAGGCGTGGCAATAGTACGTGAGCGCTTTCCG